>NC_064618.1:589579100-589918385 GCF_023898315.1 Schistocerca nitens
CCGCGGTGGTCTCGCGGTTCTAGGCGCGCAGTCCGGAACCGTGCGACTGCTACGGTCGCAAGTTCGAATCCTGCCTCGGGCATGGATGTGTGTGATAGGTTGGTTAGGTTTAAGTAGTTCTAAGTTCTAGGGGACTTATGACCACAGCAGTTGAGTCCTATAGTGCTCAGAGCCATTTGAACCATTTTTTTGGCATGGGTACAACGAGATAGCTGTCCACACGGCCCGTAACACGACGCCAGGGCCACCAAGGATATCGACATAGCGACCACTGATGAGGCTTTCTTTGAAGCAGCAGCAGAGAGAGGAGTGTCAATACAGGTGTGGCTGACGAAAACTGTGGACATATGGGTGTATCTTGGTGTGGAGTTTCTGAAGAGAAAGAACATTTCCAGACTGCTTCCGTCTTCTTACTGCTAGACCAGCACCTGACGTAAGGGTAAGGAGTATCTTATAATACACAGTTCCCCTGGTTACCACGGATGGCTAGATGGTAAGTTTGACTATAGCGAAATATTTCTTCCGTTTTAAGGCCGGCGATTGTGCCCTGTAATCTAGATGTCCATGACGTTAGATTTCAACAAGATAACGCTTTATTTAATGTTGCTCCTGCTGTCCTAACCTAGCTCGATGCAGAGATGATTTGTTTGTTACCCTGGCCATCACATTCTCCATATCTTTCACTCATTGTAGGAAGATATGATCGTGGGTTTCCGGGAGGCTGACACGCCACAAGTCGCCAGCCACGTCGACTCCTGAACTCTAGCCTATGTTGAAACGGCGCGGTATAAGGTGCTCGTGTTTTTCTTCCAACCTCAGCCGGATTAGAACCACAGTTACTTCTGGAGGTGGCAGCTCCGTGTGCTAAACATCGCCTCTCTCCTCCCCCCTATCCCCTCTCCCGCCATCGCCTTCAGTTTTATCCATGTTTTCTTCCTACTAAATTTTCATTTTTTTCCAGCCTTCTTGGTACAGAAATTTCGAAGCCAGCAATGTACAGTGATTTGTAAAAGAAACTAGTGTAAATTTCAATATGAAATGTTAAAAATGAGTTACTGAATGCCAACGAAACTTATTGTGAATGAGAACTTGCATTTGTGCATCGCGAGAATTTTAAAATCTTAGCTTTGACCAAAAAGGATCGATAACAAATTACATCGTTGAGCAAAATAAATGATTCCTACATTAACGCAAGCTTTCTTTTTCCTATCGCGGACTAGGAAGGAGATCTGCATTGATTATTCTGGAAAAGTCTATGGGAAAGGAATTACTACCTTTGTATAAAGTTTAGTGGTGTTTAGAGGTATTGAAAGACGTAAAGGTCATGCATGAAGTAAAAGAAAAAGTGCCCGATGAGGGATTTAGAAAAGGGGATGCTACCTACCAACAACAAATACAATAGGAGACGTACTCATTGATGACCAACGCGGGACATAAAAAGATTGAAATAACGGCGCAATCTGATAGCTATGACGTAAGAATTTTCTTTTTTGCATAATCAACTACGTCAATGAATTGTTCGTTCGAGGAACCTGTTCCGGCTGTATCTTCTTAGCTGATAGTATCAAGACCGTAAACGAGTAGTAATTTAAAAAGGAATCTGTTTTGTTTCGGTGAAATTGTAAATATTTTACTTATGTTGTAATGATGCGTCAAATTTTAATTTTAGCAACTGTTTTCCAGGCTCTATTATTACATGCAAATACGGTCCATTCACACAATCATAATTTTATGTAAAGGCCTGGTAAAAATAAGTAACTCGCCGAGGGTGCTGCAGTCGTGGTATATTTTGAATCTTCAGCTGGTCTTCATTGTGGTGGTAAGAGTCTGTGAAGTAGAAGTGTACTGTGCCTTTTAAGGACACAGGTCAAACATTGTGTATTTATAGGGGGTTACATACTGTATGTGGCAGTCGTAATTGTGCTGTCTACTCATTCCAGTTTACGGGAAAAAAACTGGAAAAGGGTTTCGCAGCTTTTAATTTCACAAATAAATTCGATAATGGGACAAAAACTACCTACCATAGGTTCGTGCTAGTTCTTAGATGTTTTGTATGTTAATACTCTTGCATGATAAATGAGTCTACGAAGTGATAGTATGACAAACGTGCATTTAAGTGTTGGTTTCCTGTTTAAGAACCACAGTTTTTTAAAAAATTATTAAATTCTGTCAGGAGACAAGGTATCCGACCGTCAGAAAACCACTTGCTACGTTCGGAACATTTCGAGGTAACTTATCTCCTTGCAAAATATGTAATTTTCAGAAGGCTGAAAGATGGTGCTGTTCCATCTGCCTTCGTTTTCCGAACCACACGTCAGAATGTAAACTATTTTTGTGAACCATAGGGTCTAATATATTTTATTTTAACAACAGAACTTTAAAGACACTACTGCGCGAGGAACAGGAGATTTCGTGTAACCACAATGGCTGATATTCAATTTGTCCGCTTACTGGTTTGAGACATTGATTTCATGCCAAAGTCTTACGGATATAATAACTGTTTGGTTCCTATAGCGTAGTGAACTTTAAGTACTTATTTCTGTACGTGAGCAATAAGTCCAAGGGTTTTTCGTTTCTGCACCCTTCTGAATAATTTAGAATACAGCACCGCTAAATGCAAAATTATATTGATGATCTTTTGTAGTATCAGTAAATGAGTTTGCTTTGGGCAGAGAGAGTGCGAAATCGTAGGAGACAATTAGCACAGAGTGTAAATATAGTGGGGTGGAGGTGTACGTTTTCTACAGTCACTTTACAACATCGATCACTTCTGAGTGGAGTTTATTAGTATTTAACATACGAGTGCTGTACTAGGTTTATTGGAAGTGGAAATACATAATTTTATGATACTCGTTGTTCCAGATTATCCATACGAATGAAATACATAAGTCTGTTGTAGAGGACTATATAAACACAAAATTTAACATGAATGAGTTGACACTTGACTTAGCATACGCACAATATAACTCGGCACATTTGTGAGAGCGGAGGAATCGGTGCAAGTCGTATAACGTCTGGGCAGTACGGCAGTACGGAATGTTACAACAGTAGCCAATCTTGTTGTTGTTGTGGTCTTCAGTCCTGAGACTGGTTTGATGCAGCTCTCCATGCTACTCTATCCTGCGCAAGCTTCTTCATCTCCCAGTACCTAGTGCAGCCTACATCCCTCAGAATCTGCTTAGTGTACTCATCTCTTGGTCTCCCTCTACGATTTTTACCCTCCACGCAGGCCATCAGTACTAAATTGGTGATCCCTTGATGCCTCAGAACATGTCCTACCAACCGATCCCTTCTTCTAGTCAAGTGGTGCCACAAACTCCTCTTCTCCCCAATTCTATTCAATACCTCCTTATTAGTTATGTGATCTACCCATCTAATCTTCAGCATTCTTCTGTAACACCACATTTCGAAAGCTTCTATTCTCTTCATGTCTAAACTATTTATCGTCCACGTTTCACTTCCACACATGGCTACACTCCATACAAATACTTTCAGAAACGACTTCCGAACACTTAAATCAATACTCGATGTTAACAATTTTCTCTTCTTCAGAAACGTTTTCCTTGCCATTACCAGTCTACATTTTATATCCTCTCTACTTCGACCATCATCAGTTATTTTGCTCCCCAAATAGCAAAACTCCTTTACTACTTTAAGTGTCTCATTTCCTAATCTAATTCCCTCAGCATCACCCGCCTTAATTCGACTACATTCCATTATCCTCGTTTTGCTTTTGTTGATGTTCATCTTATACCCTCCTTTCAAGACACTGTCCGTTGCGTTCAACTGCTATTCCAAGTCCTTTGCTGTTTCTGGCTGAATTACAATGTGATCGGTGAACCTCAAAGTTTTTATTTTTTCTCCATGAATTTTAATACATACTCCGAACTTTTCTTTTGTTTCCTTTACTGCTTGCTCAATATACAGATTGAACAGCATCGGGGAGAGGCTACAACCCTGTCTCACTCCCTTCCCCTTAGCTGCTGCATAATTAACACGCCGGAACAGGGTACTAGGCACCGTGAATTCAGTGTCCATTGCAGTGCCTTCCCTGCTTTCCAAGGAAGAGTTTGTGCTTTTTTCACCCACACCTCACCAACCATCGCAGCAGCACGTAAACTGGGTGAAGATTGTATGTTTACGCTCTTAGCATCTCCTGCAATAGCGCCAAGTTATACGCTCGTATTCTAAATAGAATACGTAATTTCTGTAACTGTACCACCTTAATTAGCTGAACGTTTGATTCCAAAATAATGTATTTGCGATAATGAGAAAAACAATACCCAAATATTTGAATAAACATCCGGTTGTTCACGAAATATTTCATCTGACACTTAGATGTATTTCAATTTAATAATTTTCTGACACGTTACTCTCCTTACAGAATTAACAACATTCATACGTTATTAACGACAACGATGTCTTGGTTACACAAAATTATACTAATGAAACAGTAACGCTGCGCTGTCTGCATGTAACAAAAAACATGTGAAAGGACGCGGATGGGTAATAATGATTTTCCTAAACCTCTCACTGAAGTCAGTACTTACAACATTATGAACCTACTTCTGGAGGAGAAAACTGTTATTGACGTTGTTCGTACTCTCTTTACATACGTCATGAATATTAATTTCACAATGAAATTACATATCTACGGATGTATACCTACGAGTATGATATTTCAACACGCCTCCGTCGTTTGCGTTCACATTGTGTGATCACATCGTACAATTTTTGTTTTCTAAGTTACCTACAGACTATTAAGATGTAATGCAGAGGGCTAATCGTTCCATACCATCTTGTTAATACGGTGTACTCAAATCATTTGACAAAGGAAAGAGGCCATTCACTTTTGTGAAGACACAGTATGTGTTCTCTGGTTGTATTGTATTGCGAACGATAGCTTTATTGACTATGTCTCAACTGGAGTTTTAATTCTTTCATGGTGATGGCTACATCGATGATGTTACGTAGTGAATGTTATTTGTAGATTTTTGTGCTGCAAATTGGCTTATAACGTTGAGATAACTATAATTTTACTTATAAAAATGGCAATAAATTACTGATTTTTCGCTGTGATATTTCTGGAAGAATTTCTCACTGATCTATTAACCTTCGTAGTAGCAATATGTAAAGCTGAAATCGAAATTTTAGAACGGTTTTCTTACCTTTACACGTGTGTAAAGTTTTTTTGTAGTTACACTGTGGTTTTAAACAGTATAAGGAAATGTGGGAGGTACTTGAATATTTACGTCATCATTCCATACTTATTGTTAATGGTACTATTATCTTCAAAACTATGCGGTCGATCTGAACTGGGTTCCGCCTGATTTGCACCCAGCCCACACGACGTAACTGTCCTGCAGGTTCTTTAATCGCTTTTCGTTACAGCCTTTTGACGACGGTTTGACAAAATGGTTACCACATTCGACCACTAGATAACTCGGCCGTGCATGCATATAGCTCCAGATTTAAATTTATACCACAATAATTCTAATGTCAGATAACAACTTCTTAGAGATGAACCAGCGCGTAACGGCTGTAAACGCAAATTTATTAAAATAAGTGACATTTCTAAAATGCTATGACTCTCATAATTACCTGAGACAACAAATTTCTATAAATCAACCACATAACTCATTCCGTAATCCTTTCCCAAAACAATTCTTTTTGCGAATAAGAGATTTTTCAGTAATACCTGTACTGCCTAAGTTCGATGATTACTCCAAGTGTTCTTGCTCTTTAAAACGTTTCCAAATTACCTATCAGGGTTGTTTGCGTAAACTAGTTAATGAATTAACCATTTGAAAACCGTAATTAAAAGCGTCAAGTGCTGTATGGACATGTGGCCATCAGCAATGTATCAACAGCAGTTTCACTATATTAATGATTTACGAGCAGTTCGAAAATCACCTGAAGTCTTTGTTAACTAACACAAAGTGACATTAAAAATCTAGGTTATTCATGGTCCGCTAGTTGGGTGTATGTCTGAGCTTTAAAAAACGTGACCAACAGTTGTGGTCTGGATGTGGATTCGAGCCCAGTATATACAGGCAATGCAAACTGAGAAAAACATTTTACCTGACCCAGATCTGAACAAAGGACTTTGTAAGGACCTCCCAGTGCAACTTCTGCAGCACTGTCGAAACAACATCCCAACGAAATCCCACCCACACGTTGCCACGGTTGTTTCTACTATGTTGCATAAGATTCGCCGGGGAGGCATTACACATCCCCCGTACGATCCCGATTTCTTCCCTTGCGACTTCGATATTTTTGAAGGAGCCATGAAGAAAGGTATTGGTGACAGTGGATTTGCTACGTACGAAAAGGTGCACGCCTTGGTACAATGAAATAGGCAACTGCAGACTTTTTTCCACGATGGCACTGACCATCTCTTTCCATAATGGGATTAATGTATTTACAGTTATGGCACTTACTTTCGAAAAAACAAAGGGTTTCCTTAGTACGGAATGAAATTTTCGCTCTGCAGCGTAGTGTGCGCTGATATGGAATTTCCTGGGTGATTTACACTGTGTGCCGAACCGTGACTCCAACTCGAGACCTTTGACTTTCGCGGGCAAGTACTCTACCACTGAGATACCCACGCACGACTCACGACCCGTCCTCACAACTCTAAGTTCTGCCAGTACCTTATCTCCTAATTTCCGTACTGCATAGAAGCGCTCCCGCGAAACTAACAGGACTAGCACCCATATAGATAACTTGCCCGCGAAATTGAAAGGGCCCGAGTTCGACTCTTGGTCCAGGACAGAGTTTTAATCTGCCAGGAAGTTTCAATTTACTTAAATTTTTTCTTCTGTCTCGTTTCCATTTGACCGTCCCTTGTCACTGACTAAATGTGTATAATACCACAGAAACATTATAAATCTGAGAGAAATATCCTGTGATTATTTAATTGGGCTATCATGTTGTACGCCGGTAATTTTTTGCGAAGATATAATTGTGTCGTGATAATCGTCAATGATCAAAATTCCGTCGTAAAACTTTTTGAACTAGCCATATCTGTGGGGAGGATAGTTTAGCTACATTCCTAAGATTGTGAAACATCGATGGCGGCCAGCATCTCGGCATTCGTGTTTTTTAAAAGATAAGAAACACATCGTGTAAGCTAAGGGCCAGTGCTTCGTAAGTGAAACGTAGACAGAAGGATTGTGAAGAATCGCATTATACTCTTGGAAAATTCATAGACTATGAGCTAACAGTAAAAACTAAACACAAATTTATCAGTTGCTGTAGACACGTTGGTACCCAAGAATTGTTGGGGAGACATGTCCGCAGCCAATTTACTGTATCAGATGAAAGTTCCTCATTTTAGCAAAAGCGGATGTAATTGTAATCCGCTAAGTGGAATGGTTTTTTTTTTTTTTTTTTTTTTTTGCTTTTATGGAGAGAACAATTATCAATTGTAAATTGACTCATTTTACTAAATGCAGATAGAACACAAATTCACCAAATTTTCACAAAAATAGTATGTCATCTGAGCAGATATAAATGATTTCTAAACCGCTTTGACATCTGTGTAGGAGGACCTTAATGTCATTCTACCCTCAGTCATTGTTTGTGACAGCGCTATCCCAGGTGAACCGGACAGTAATCTGAGTGCAACATCTGTTCATTTAAATAAGTAGTAGCCAATAAAATGCATAACAGATAAAGAAATATTTCAATGAATTGATTATTAGATAGATCGAAACACACACAACACGAACAGCGATTATTATTTAAATTGATGGCAGACGATAACACTTGTTTTGAAAAACTGATTTAACGAACGTACCAAAACCCCATTAGTTTTGTTGTCATCTTAATTGCATTTACAGCACAACAACTGAGATTTACATTCCTTGTCTCGTATTTCTCAGTTTGATATGGACTTGAAGAGATATCCTTTGAAATTCATAAGAGTCCATCATTTGAACGTCATATTAACAGACTTAACACTCTTAAGTAGTATCGTGTAACATGATTTCGTTATTAACACTGGTGCTAAATTAAGACAGAAATTACGTGACAGAACATGAGTTTTGGAATAAAACTGTCTTTATCGTTTAATATGCTTCTATGATTCTATGTTTACTGCTTCGTTTCGGCTACTGCCATAATCAGCTCAAAAAAAAAAATTATCAAATCCTTTTATATGAAGTTATGATGATGGGCGTAAATAGATTTTTTAGAGTAAGTAGACTGTCAGTGTTAGCTACAGAGAAAAATTATGAAAATGAGACATTGTGAGTACTACCTACAGTACGATGAGACTCCGATATTTGTGGGAACCAAGAGTGTTCATATCGTTCACACATTGTGGAGCAGGTTTACGTTATAATTTGGTGGACAACGAAAGCTGTTAATGAATTTCGGTAGTTTGCAAGCATCTGGATAGTTCCCACCCAGTGTAGCAGCGTCTGCCCATCTATAACGACATTCGTATACACAGACATTGCTGTGGGACGCTATTGTGTAAACGCCAAACCAGCCTGCTTTTCAATTTTTACTTTGTTTGAGGGCCTCCTGTCATTGAGCCCTTCATCAGAATGTGTAAGAAGCTATTTTCTTACTTTCAATTTACCCCACAGTATATTCTAACAATCACTATTCAGTAATTCACGTATGGATTTTCTATTGACCTAGATACTAAAACAAAAATAAAATACGTCAGCTGGGTAAAGGAGGGCTACCCATTTAACTTCTCCTGCTCTTAATTTATCGTGTTTCGGTTGCCTTATACACATTTAGTTCTACTTGTCGGATTTCAAGCATCTGTCAATTTGGTGAAAGTTCCCGATTCATCTTTGAAGTGCAAACTTTACTCCTGGATTGATCAACAAATGGAATCCACCTAGCTACGAGGATGATTGGGACTAGTTAACACTGTAGAATATGTCTGGCAACTCCCTTATAGTCGCGTCACTTCCTGGAGTGACACTGAATCATCCTGCCAATTCCCACTGTACTTTCTTGATCTCTCAAATGTCCAAAAAATTTTCACTTACGTTGTGTCATCTAACTATCAAACGTATGGTTTTAGTCCAGGAAGGGCAGATGCTACGACTAATTTGGCCTTTTTCATTGCGATTTATCTGTTTGAGTAACCACTAAAGCGATCAAGGAGCACTAAACACTGCAGTAGTAACTTGATCTGTGGAAAATTACCGACCTGTGAAGTTCAGGTTCCAGTCCCGTTACAAACAAGCGATTTACCTCTTTCGTAACTGAGCTACAGTTGTTGGGTCTCCTTAAATTGGAGAATAATTTGTGTCTAAATGATCCTACATCTAGCGAGAAAACGATTTTCAGGCGTGATTTCTTCAATAGAATTCACTCCACACCCAGCTTAATCTTCCCCCAATGCCTTCAACACTATATTAAATAGAAAGAAAACAAAACAATGCTAAAATTAAACTTTTTTCACTTTGACACTTCATTTTCTATAACCCATAAATAATGGCACTCATAGCCCTTAAATAAGCAATGTCCAGGATATTGTAACAACATTACTAGAACCTCCAATAACAAATGACGATTTATTTACTAGATGTCCATAATTAAAGTTCCAGTTTCAAAACGCTGTATAAAGAGAACCAATCCTTAGAATGATGGCTCTGAGCACTATGGGACTCAACTGCTGTGGTCATAAGTCCCCTAGAACTTAGAACTACTTAAACCTAACTAACCGAAGGACAGCACACAACACCCAGCCATCACGAGGCAGAGAAAATCCCTGACCCCGCCGGGAATCGAACCCGGGAACCCGGGCGTGAGAAGCGAGAACGCTACCGCACGACCACGAGATGCGGGCAATCCTTAGAATGATGTCAAATTTGAACTGCATATTATTAACGCAGGGGAAACGTCACGGAACAAATAGAAAAAGAATTAATGAAAAGTAATGAAAATTTTATTAATACAGGTCGCCTTAGCTCTTCACGTAATAGGTTTAAAAAGAGACTGCTTACACAACGTTTGTCCGTCCTCTTCGGGAATACTAGTGTGCGCTGTAGGACACATATCAAATAGAATTGTCAGGGGACATGGAAAAACTTAAATGGAGGGCAGCTCGTTTTGTGTTATAGAAGAATAAGGGACAGAGTACCGCGGCTATGATACACGAATTGGGTGGTAGTCATTAAAACAAAGGTGTTTCACGTTGCCGCAAGACCTTTTCATAAAAAACTTCAATCACCAACCGTCTCCTCAGAGTGTGAAAATATTTTGTTGGCGCCCTCCTACATATAGAGAAATGATCATCACAGTGAAACAAGAGAAATCAGAGCTAGCGCGCTATACGGGAGTGGAATGGTAGAAAATTAGCATAAAGCTGGCACGGTGAAGCCTCTGCCAGGCACTTAATTGTGAAGTGAAGAGTAATCATGTAGATGTAGGTGTAAATGGGATCGGTTACAAATAAATAACGAATCGCAATGCGACGGCTATGGTTTCAGTTGCACATTAAACCATCCGTACTGTCCACGCGCATGACTGCACATGTTTCGCAGCCAACAGTTGTCGCACTGTTAGTTATTTAAGCCCAGCAAGGTTGTGCTACATCGAGTGAGAAAAATCTCTTTTTAACAGTCCTGAGGCCAGAAACCGTTAAAAAATCTAAATGACATTGGTTTCCATTGTTCTGGGCCCATAAACAGCATAAAAATCAAAATGACATCGGTGTCTAATTGTTGTGAGACTGGCGCGAGACATGTTCTATATGCTGTCCACTGATTTCTGCCACTAGCTGAAATCGTGATACAGCATGTTGCACAACAGATCGGAGTGTCTCAGAAGTCACGTTCAGAATGAATTGCACAACGCCTGCCTTCAATTAAGTTATATTCGTAATTTGAGCATGAACACAAGATCTTCCAGATAATCCCACAGCCAGGAGTCACACGGATTAATATCAGCTGACGACCGAGCTATATGGAAATGACGGCTGATAATTCTAGCAATTTCGAAATGTCTTCGCAACAGCTGCTACACTGGCTGTGCAATGTCTGCTGGAAGGCCATCTTGCGCAGAAATCACCCTCATACCCACACATACACTGCGTTGAGGGTTTCAAATAACATTGTTGCGCAAAAGTTTCTTACAGTGTTTACCAGTCACGGTACAGGTAACAGGAACCGCAGAACGCATCTCCTCGAAAAAATACTACCCTACGATAAACGATGAACCCTCACCACACAGTCACCAACGCAAAATGAACTGTTATCGGTTGATGTGCGGGCGGATATTCCATGTCCATATTTTGAAATTCTGCCTATCGAAATGTCCTTGGAGATTGAAATGGGCTTCGTCAGTCCACAGAATGTTCCATGGCAATTCATTGTCCACCTTCATGTTATAAAGAAATTCCAGAGGGAACCAGTTTGTCTTGCTGGCAGGTCAGTAGAAACAACTCCTGAACCTGGATGATTTTGTATGGACAGCAAAGAAAGACGTTTCGCAGGATTTTATACAGTGTGTTCTCGGGCATGTCTAACGTTCGGGCAGTTCTCCGTGCACTGCACGTTCGCGTACCACCGCTCGATCTCTCCAGCAGTATTGTGGCCATACCGTCGATACACGGCGGACCAGCTGCTTTCCTCCCTCAGCCAGCTTGAACTAAAAATGAACCTGCCTTTTCAAATTTTGTAATCATTTTCTCCAGACATCGGACCTATGCCTTTTTCATACCCCTGTGTCTCCAGAACTTCTGCAGGGCTACTGGCTCACCGTCACCATTCTTGTGAAGAGGTTTGCCAGCAGCGCGCGATCCTTCATGGAGACACGTTGGGTGTCTCGAACGCAAACTGAGGAGCAGCCACGAGCCGCACTTATGATGGTATGCATATTGTGAAACTTACAGCTATATCTACTGGTAAAATTTTGGTTAAAATAATTTTGTACCACTACGTTTCCCTCTGTGTTAATTATACACCGTTCAAATTTAACGTCATTCACAGCGGCGGTTTTCTTTCTATAGCGTTTCGAAAGTGTAACTTTCATTATGGACAACCTGTGTACACTTCCCTGCTTACCAACCCACCACAAATTGATGCACCAACCTGTTTTTTTTTTTTGGTTAAATTCTGCACGTACTGGTACATTTGTTACTTAATATTCCTCACGTCATATGCTGCGTAACCACTAGTCTGGAACCGTGCGACCGCTACGGTCGCAGGTTCGAATCGTGCCTCGGGCATGGATGTGTGTGATGTCCTTAGGTTAGTTAGGTTTAAGTAGTTCTAAGTTCTAGGGGACTGATGACCACAGCAGTGAAGTTCCATAGTGCTCAGAACCATTTGAACCATTTTTTTTTTTTGTTACTGCATGGTGTACAGTCGGCTTGTCCAAGATCGTCCACATGCAAGCCAAACTACAATGTTAAATAATTTTATGTTTGCCAATGTGGGTACAGAAAGTCCACTGAAGATCACAAGCTCATGGCGAGATTCGTCGCCATCTTGTAGGCTGACACAGCCTGCTAACGCCAGGCAGCCGTAACTGATGGAGCAGAAATTGTTCCGGTCAGGAAAGACACCCACGAGCTCTTCCACGGAAATGTTTTTCCAAGGATGTACTATTAGTGGTGGACTAGAAAATTAAATAAATTATCTCTTAGCTCCCAACAGGTTGATACTACCAGCAGACAGGTGTTGTGCAGTTTAAAAATTGCGGAAGAAATTGACTGAGTAACTCAGTTTGTCTTCTGCAATGCACAATGTTTACAACAAACAGATAGTGCAGCAGAGTAGCTCAGGTGCAAGGCAACACTTAATTCCGAACCTTCCCCACCCGCTGGCTGGTGTGGCCGAGCGGTTCTAGGCGCTTCAGTTTGGAACCTCGCGATCGCTACGGTCGCAGGTTCGAATCCTGCCTCGGGCATGGATGTGTGTGATGTCCTTAGGTTAGTTATGTTTAAGTAGTTCTAAGTTCTAGGGGAATGATGACCTCAGATGTGAAGTCCCATAGTGCTCAGAGCCATTTGAACCATCTTCAGCATCCTACGGTGTTGGCAGAAGGCCCTTATGTGATTTTATTTGAGTGATTACAAGATTAAGTGAAATGTACGCATTGGATAGTCGAAGCAGCTGGTTATTGGCGATTCGATCGAACATGGAAATTAATTTATTGAATAAGCTTTAATCCTCCCCACGGAGAAGCGCACCTAAGTTACGACAAAGTCATGACCAAGCCACATGTGGAGTTAGATGATATGATGGACTAATGCGAGATTGGTATATATGGGTTCAGGGTTCTGTTCTCACTTCAGGTGATGGATTTCAACTGGAACACAAAGACCCTATTCACCTTGTGTTATGCCAGGAGAAGAAAGCACTGGACCGCGATAACAAACTGTCATTAAACATGACGTCCCTTCGCTACCGACTCCGGTTTAGGGAGGGCGGCGACCGAGATGCCAGTGGCGGCATGTAAAAACTCATTCCTCATTCACAAGAGCAGAATAGACAGGTCACAAACGCTGCAAAAACTGCGATATGATGCAAACACAACGTATGGAAAGAAAAATCTATCCAGGAATGCCAAACTGAGACAATCTACATCAAGAATTAGAACTGTCGCATTCTATACAAGTCAGACGACCACCTTGTATAAGAGAGCCGGTATCGGTATGGAGAAGGATGAACGAAAGATCTAGAGAGACACCTGGGGCACATTAAAACGAGGGAGAGTCTGAACACGCAGATAAAGGCATGAAGTGTATGAAACTGTTGAGCTAATTTCAAGTATTATATGAAACAGAAGTCTGAGATTCGCCGCACACATCATGATGTAGGAGGACAAAACATCGACCAAGAAGATGTGGAACGCAACATGCTTCATAGCGAACAGCTGGATGAAAGAAAAGTGGGGGGATTGGGCTACAACTGGAATTAGCGAAAAAATATATATGCATTAGGGCAGCATAGGTCCCACTACAGGAATACAGTGCAAAGTCATAGGTGGACTGATACCGGAATTAGAATGAAGATTGTAGCAGCAACGAGAACAATGAGGAGCAAGAGAATGAAGACATATTGTGGAGAATGAATTACTGAACAAGTCACCAGTTACCATAAACAGTCGGAAAGAGCCAAAAAATAACAACAGTATTAAAAAGATATATATTACATTCGAATGTGCAAAACATTCTAAGCCCAGCATAGCGTTCTGAATTCCTTTATTCAAATGTTCCTTAGGCGTATCACATATCTGCAAATATACCCCGTGTGACTGTATCTTGGTCTTTATTCGACGATGTGGAAGAATGTTAAACGTGTAAGAAGTACTGCTATCTTCGATGTCTTAGCATATCGATGCTCTACTCCTTACTTATCTCTGGCTTCTGGAACTTTTGGCGCAGAAATAGCCTTTTCTGTGAGGGAGCATTGCCTTAATAGTGTCAACAATGCCCCGCGCCTACTTGTGTGCTGAAATGTCGTTGATGGATCCAGCATGAAGCGATCGCAGGCAGCCGTGTTGAGAGTCAGTAGTGGGAAGAATTTGGTAACATGTGGAATTAATAGTTCAAAGTGTTACGTCCATTAGTAGAAGAAAAGTATTTCAGTAATTCAGTTCATTTGCAGATAGGCGCTGGAGACTGTTCAGTGGATTTGTGATTGATTCTGTATCGTGTTTCACAATCAGTAACTGTCGGGGAAAAGCACTATTGAGAGCAGAATATAAATGAAAAGGCTTCGTGATCGAGATTACCTGTTTAACTAGTGTGGAAACGCAACACAGCAATGGTTACTTCATTGTGCATTTGAAACAAACGTGTTAAATGAGACTGGATGATAATAGGCAGAGCTGGGAAGTGAAGTGAAGTTAAGAGCATAAAAAAGAAATAATATGACTTGCACTGTTATTATTTCAAATTGACATCTTCCATCACGTAACTGAGTAACTGAAGTATTTGAGTAGTAAAAAAGACACGTATTCGTGCTAGGTACATGACCAGGTTTGTTTCATTGTGAAGCGTGTTCTGTCTAAGTAAATCTTGCATACTGATGGTTCGATAGCCGCAAAAATTAACTACAGAAGACATTTAATAACGTGAGAGATGTAGTTCTACAAACACCCAAAGGAAACGTAGGAAGTAGGGATCTACTTGGTCATCAGCATCTACTGTTTGTCAGATGTCGTGTACGAGTAAAACAAAATGCATTTATCAGGCAGTTGTTTCCCTGAACCCACATTGATGATTTTTGGAAACTTGCTTCCTCAAGGAACATCACAATGTTTTGAGATGAGAATGTGGACTAGGATCCCGAAACAGACGGATGGTAGTGATACTGGTCTATAACACTACGCATTCGAGCTATTATCTTTTTGTGTAAAGAAGTGGGCGTGCCCTTTCTCCAGTCACACGAGACTATTCGCTGCGCAAGCGAATATGAGCTATGGTAGAAGCTAGTTCCGTGACGTATTCAATGTAAAACGTAACTGAACTTCAATCATGGTCTTCCGTCTAGTTTAAGTAATTTTGTTTTCCAGCAACTGGATGCGTCTGTGAGGTGGTCAGAAGTGGGTACGGACGTATCCTTTTTCTTAGATATATTTTTGACGTGAAATTCTAAATTTCTGCTTTCTGCTTGCTGTGTTCAGTTTCGACACCCATTTTCGACATCAGATGGATCGGCGAGAGGCTGAACAGGCGATGGGTCCGTGCATTGATTTTATTTATGACCAAAACTTCCTAGAATTTTCTGATAAATCTTTCGTCAGGATCTGACTGAAAATTAATGTAGAATTCATGCAGGGTGTTTCTGCCACGTGCATTAGTTGCTATTTACTTTCATCTATCCCTGCAATTGTTTTCGCAACATTGCACGAATGGTACAGTAACTACCAGTGGGTGACTTTCTCATCCATTGTTACATACTGGGAACGTACTAACACACACATCAGTTTATAACGTCTTTAAACTTCAAACAAGTTTTTTTCCATTTTCATCACATCTAGTCGAATGTTTTTAGTGCATCTTTTAAGTAAATTCATAGTAACTCTCTATCAGTGTGACTAAACACAGGTTCGGATCCTGCCTCGGGCGTGGATGTGTGTGATGTTTTTAGTTAGGTTCAAGTAGTTCTAAGTTCTAGGGGGCTGATGACCTCAGATGCTCAGAGCCATTTGAACCATTTGACTAAACACAAATAGTGACTATTGACCCAGCTTCGCTGAAAATCTTTGTGTTTGTGGTGACCATCTTTCATGAAAGATCGTCGTGGCTATCAAGGTCAGGTGACCAATTAAAAACGTACTAAACGCTACACCGGAGGAAATATATGTTTTCCTTGGTAGTCCTTTGCCAGAAGAAAGTGTTGTTTGGAGAAACGCCAAAACATTCTTAACAAACAGGAACATGTTGGAGCAGCGGAGTAAAAATAATATTGTGGACTGAGATAAGACTCAGGGCTCGTGAAAGATGTTACGGTAGTTTAGCACGAGAAAGTCTCTTTCCAAGGCATTATTGTCCGAAAGATTACATTACGAAAATTACACAGCTTATTTCTAGCTAGTTCTGGCAAACTGTGACATATCCAATTTCCTATTTAATTCTGTATCTTACGATACCAGCTAAACGCAACCACTACACGTTTTACGGAATGTTGTTACTCCGTATGCCG
Source organism: Schistocerca nitens (assembly GCF_023898315.1). Lineage (NCBI taxonomy): Eukaryota > Metazoa > Arthropoda > Insecta > Orthoptera > Acrididae > Schistocerca > Schistocerca nitens. Next base: position 589,595,732 of record NC_064618.1, read on the forward strand.
AGTGGAGTTGAGACTTAAGCAGGTGAAATGATACAAGAAAGCATGGTTAGTTTCCGTCGATGAGGCAAAAGATACGATCGCCTTTAGCAGTTTGTAACATTCAGAAATTTGCTGAAAAATAGATAGTCGTTCAAATACAATATCAAACAACGCAGAACCTAATAGAACATTTTTGCATTACATTAATATTAGATTAAAGTAACATTTAGAAACTCAAACTGTACAAATTAACGAAGTCATAGTACTAGTTCTTCTAGCGTTTAAGTCAGTTAAAGACAGTGATTGCAAAGAAAACGTGCCGGGAAGAAATAATGACCCAGACTGCTTTTGGAACATTAAAAGGTTTGTGACCTACGTTTCCGATGCTTTAGAAACACAAAGGCCACAATCAGTGCATTCAGTGTCACAATGAAGACGTGCAGAAGGTCTGTGGCCATTATGTAAACATGAAGAGACTTATACCACTGCTGAATAGGTCGCTAGAATGGCTGGTCGCTTGATGTTTAAAAATTCTTATTTATTGACACATTTCTCGTACACCCCATCATCAGAACATCAAAAAGAAAACGCTTCATACAAAGTATTAAACCACATGAATCATCCGTTAGCATCAGTGCTCAGTGATCAATATTGTGTGTCGAGTTTAAAAATGGTTCAAATGGCTCTGAGCTCTATGGGACTTAACATCTTAGGTCATCAGTCCCCTAGAACTTAGAACTAGTTAAACCTAACTAACCTAAGGACATCACACACATCCATGCCCCAGGCAGGATTCGAACCTGCGACCGTAGCAGTCGCGCGGCTCGGGACTGCGCGCCTAGAACCGCGAGACCACCGCGGCCGGCTGTGTCGAGTTTAGGCTTTTATAATTGAGTCATGAACTTCTAACACGAAAACCGTTCAAAAACTGAGGGTTGCTCGGCACGTGAATGACTAGCAGGATATTAGACGCGAGCAGAGTATAGAGACAACCGAATGAATGGTCGATGAACCGTAGTTGTACTTGGTGAATTCCGAGAGACGAGTAATGACAGAGTAGGCTACTTATTAAATGTCTGTTGACAATAATGATAATTCTATAAATGTTTATTGTGTCATATGAAGATTACTCAACAAGGCTATAATAATGGTGGACAATTTACAAGTCACAGAAAACAAATTTCAAGTACAGGGAAGAAGATTGCGATATCGTTTTCAGTACAACAGAAAGCTGACCATGGAGAGGTAATAGCGGAATCAATTGAAAACTGAGCCACATCGACTTTAAATGAAGTGTTGCTGTTAGGTTTATGAAGAACAGAAATTTGCTAACTTAAATCTATATTAGAAGTGTTAGAAAGTCTTTTCTGAAGGTATTTGTATGGAGTGTAGCCACGCATGGAAGTGAAACATTGACGATGAACATTTTATACAAGAAATGAGAAGAAAGTTTTGAAGCATGGTGCTACAGAAGAATGCTGAAAATTATATGGGTGGACCACACAACTAAAGAGGAGGTACTGAATGAAGTTGGGGAGAAAAGAAATTTGTGCCTAACATTACTAGAAGAGAGATCGGTTGACAGGAATAGTCTTAAGCATCAAGTGATCATCAGTTTAGCACAGCCCAAGTAGGGAGTGTGTGTGTGAGTGGGGAAGGGGGGGGGGGGGCGTGGAGTGATAAACCGTAGAGGGAGAAGGAGATGAGATGAACGCAGTAAGCAGATCAAAAGGATGTGGGTTGCAATAGTTTTCCAGAGAGGAAGAGGCTTGCACAAGTTAGATTAGCAAAGAGAGATGCATCAAACCAGTCTTCGTATTGAAGACCTCAACAACAACAACTGTTACCGTGAAAAACGCGCACCTCAGTAACACTCAGCAGAACCGTATCCTGCCCCACATTCGCTCGTCACAATAACGTACATGGATTTTTCGCATCACGGTCTTAGATTATGTATTTCATTAAAAATGTTTAGTTAAAATGTTTGTATTTTGGAAGTAATAACCCACAGTCCATAGATAATACCTAATTTACTGATTGCATTCTTTTAATTTCATACAATCGCAATATCTCCAATGCCATGAAAAGCTCAAGTGATTATGTAGCAAAAGAGAAATTAATGTTTGTATCTCAGAATTTGGATCAGTGCAGCATATGTGTGTAGTATGAAACGACAAACTATATCGTGAGATGATCAAACATTTTTCTCATCGCAGAATGACATTTGCACGCCCGAAACTGTGTAGACAACAGAGAGAGAGAGAGAGAGAGAGAGAGAGAGAGAGAGGGAGAGATAGAGAGAGACAGAGAGAGAGAGAGAGAAGAAAGAGAGGGGGACAGATGAAATATTCAGAATAGGTCGGACCATATGAAGTACAGCACAGATCGGACAGTCAAATTCGTAAGAAAATGTATTACATCCACATTTAAAAATCCTATATCTAACACATTACCTGGGCACTTAACGAATTATGACCAACAGAAGAGTTATAGAAGATCCAACGAAGAGCGGCACATTTCGTCACTGAATCATTTAGATTGCACGCAAATCTTACGGAAAAACCCAACAAACTCTAGTGGCAGACGTTACGAGAACAGCCTTAAGCAACACGGAAAGGATTATTGCTGAACAGCGTCTGGCGACGTATTAATTCCAAATTCATCCAGCGAAATGACAATGACAAGGGCGCCAAAGGAATTAGAGCTTCACTGGCAATAGCGCTGACCACGTGCTATTCGTGGTTGGAATAGGGAGAGAGGGAAAAGACAGTGGTACCAGACCTACCCACCGCCACACACCTTAAGGTGGCTTGCTAAGTTTTTATGTACAAAAGCAGTAAAGGATGGTAATCTTGGAAAATATTAGAACTATATTCACTGGTCAACGAGGTGTATGGAAGACCACCGGTACTGGTTGGTATGACATGAGGGACTACAAGGTAGTAATTTCGTATCAGGAAACCCCTGTCCAAATATGCGTAAATTGAGTGCCGTGGATCATTAAAGTTGGATAACAGTGGCGTCAATGTATGTTCGAATTATATTTGATACCTGAATTATTAATAGATCGACCATTTGAAGTGCTCAAGATGAGGGTGCTGTATAGCACCTATTCTTTACGATTTTTTAACGAAATTCTTAAGAAATGGACAACAGAGTATGGAGCAAACGGATTAGAAATAGATGGGAAGTACCTACCGAGTTTACTACTTGCCGATGATTAAATTATATTGGCTGCAGATGACTATGATAAAGCGTTGGTATGAAAAAAATTGTAGGAACATATTACAAGGTCGGATTAACAATAAATATTTGTGAAACATAGATCATAGAAGGAATTATTTCTGAATTTTATCAAAAGTATAAGTATCTGGGAGTTACTATCCCAGATCACTGATCAAGCAAACAATTCATGAGGCAGAGGACAACACAAACCAAAATAGCGATCGACGAGGAGAAGTCTATGCTTTGGTTAGATAAAATTTACAAATGACAAAAAGGTAACGTTATATGAATTACTAATAAAAAGCATTTGTTTATATGCAGCAGAGTCCTGGGAACTGACGAAACAAAACGGAAGTAGACTTGAAGCCCGGCAAATGAATGTCTTGAAAAGAAGTTTTAGTCTCAGTGCGAGAGAAGATATCAAATAAGCAAATCAACAAGCGAAAAAATGTCTTACCTGTGGCGCCGAGTATGAATATGAATATGGTATCTGTTCTTTCGGACATGTCTGAAAGAACAGATACCATCTTCATATAGATAAGGCTTACCAGCCAGTGACCTTCTTCAGGCGTGCGAAGTGGCCACGCAGTTACAAGCGCCATGTCACTAATCGTCCTTCCTCGAGTGTGAGTGTTGTCCTTACCGTTAAGTTCGTTTAAGTAGTGTGTAAGTCTAGGGACCGATGACCTCAGCAGTTTGGTCTCTTAGGAATTCACACACATTTGAACTTTTTTTTTATCTTCTTGAGTGCGGATGCGCCCACATTGCCCGATTTCTTACGGGCATCGGTAGATTGACTGCCAAGAGTAGTGAGTATAGTGGGCAGGGGCACCACAAATGTAGTGTGTGGACAGTAAGTTGGAAATGTGGGTCTCTGGGGGGAAAGGGGGAGTGGGGGGGCTACAGATAAATGCCTGCAATCGCCCTCTCCTCTGTGTCCTCGATGGCTCAGACGGATAGAGCGTCTGCCATGTAAGCAGGAGATCCCGGGTTCGAGTTCCGGTCGGAGCTCACATTTTCAACTGTCCGCGCAGATATTTGTCAACGTCTGTAAGCAGCTAAAGGTCTGGATTTCATTGTAATTTCATGTACCGCCGAGAGTGCGGAACAGCGGTGTATACAATGATAAGGGAGTGTGATATTAGGGGCTCAATGACTGCGAAGGAAATTTCTTTCTTGACAGCCCCCAACAACAGAAAATGAGTAATACCCAGTGAAGAATGTGAAAATCGAGTAAGGAAGGATAAGAAAAGAAGAAACTTAAAAGAACAGTTATACAACAATCGAAAGGCTTGTGTACGAAGTTGTGACAAACGCCCTCAAGAGATGGAAACAACTCACAAATATGCATATCTTAATGAGATGTGCATTCCATTAGTCGGCAGCGGAAGGATGATGTAGGCGAAGTCCGGGTGTCCACTTCACACGGATGGCAAAACGGTTGCATCACCTGTTAGGACACCAAAGTTTGTCTTAAGAAGCTTTGGCGTCCCCTTTTTTCAACTTTCGACGTCCCATCGTCCCATAGGGGCGAAGTCATGTATCATAGAGGCGAAATCATGTATCTAAATGAACCAATTTCTGTACGCAGTACATACTAAACATTGACAACGTTTCTTGCTCCACCTTGTGTTTATAGGTTTCCTCAACGATTTAAATCTTGTAATGCATTTGTTAAGATGCTAAATTCCCAGGGGGTCATAATTAATAGCTAAAGTTCACACAGGTGAAATCCTACAGTAATGGAAGTATTTTAAATGTAAAGTATTCGATTAAGTCTACATGTAGTTGGGCACAGATTCGTAATTGCTTAGCAAACGGTTCGTTTGCTTCTACCAAATGTAGCCCAAACCCTAAGGATTGAGACTTGAAATATGGAGGAGTTGTTGATCTTCGTTACTCTTTTACTCCAGGCGTCATTTAAGTTGGGATTTTTAGAAATTCCATCTCAAAGGCGGTGAAATAGGGGAAGAAATGTTTTTTTTTTTTTTAATATGTCGCTATAGACACACAATAGACCTACGAAAATTCGTATTTGGTTTCTCCATCACAAATAAAGAATCGCATGCTTCATCATTTTTGGAAATTTAACGGCAATAGGAGTGAAATAAGTGACGAAAATTTTTAGGGAAGTATTTCGTTATATTAAAAAAAATTCAAATCTATGAAAACTTATATTCCACTTCTCGGTTAGATATAATGAAATACGTGTTAGTGCATGGGAGTGTCTATGGAAATATCACCATAACAACGCAAAGGCGTGATTAACAAAAGCCTTGGACTCGGGCTACCGAAATTACATTTTGATCAGAAGTACTTTCGGAAAAGGCGATACCTCTATGGCCTTCACTAGCGTGAAAAGGTTAGAATGTGTTGCAATTTGTGAACAACGTAAAGATTCCATGAAAGCGAAACAAAAATAAAATCTGTGCACAGAATACAGTTTAGGCGAGCGAAGCAGCGGACGCTAAGTTTGTTATGATATAAACTGTAAAAGTTTAACCAAGAAGAGACACGTGTTTCATCATTACTATAATGAAGAGAGAAAATGTGGAGACTAGCTGGTGGAATAGGTTAATAGGTAGAACCTATAAAGAAAAATAATTTAGCAATAATCACACAGCGGAAAATCCATGGAATAGTGAGAGGATAATGAAAAGGATAGATTGCTACTCGCCGTGTAGCGGAGATGTTGAGTCGCAAAGAGACATGACGTAAGCTTTCGGCCAGAAGACCTCCTTCTGAAATAGATAACGTATACACACACATTCACGTAAACGCATCTCACACACAAATATGACCACTGTCTGTGGCTGCCGGCAACAAGCTGCGACTCAGCATCTTTGCTACACGGGGGTAGCAATGTATCCTTCTGATAACAGTCTCATAACTTGGGAACAGTAAGAAGAACCACTCGCCTGCTTGGTGCCCAGCTTGAGCGACCGCGTCTGCACGACGGCAGCACGGTAGATGCGGTAGTAGGTGAACACCATGACGAAGAGCGGCAGGTAGAAGGAGATGGTGGATGAGAAGACGAGGTAGCTGAGGTTCTCAGTGAAGGGGCACTTGTAGGGCGGCACGTGCTCGGGCCGCACAGCACGCCACCACGCGATGGCGGGGAACGAGATGGCGCCCGAGCACACCCACACGGCCGTGATGAGTGCTGCCGCGCGCCGCCCCGTCATCCGCGCGGGGTACGAGAAAGGGTCCGTGATGGCCCAGTAGCGGTCCAGCGAGATGACGCACAGGTTCAGGATGGACGCCGTGCTCGCCAGCACGTCCAGCGAGCGCCACGCGTCGCACCAGTCTATTCCGAAGAACCACGCGTGGTTGGCGACCTCGTAGGCGGCGCTGAACGGCATCACGACGAGCCCGACGAGGCAGTCGGCGACGGCGAGCGACGTGACGAAGTAGTTGGTGGCGGTGTGGAGGTAGCGCTCGCGCGCCACCGCCACGATGACGAGCCCGTTGCCGAAGACGGTGGCCGCCGAGAAGAGCAGCAACAGCGCGGCCAACGGCGCCCGCTCGCGCACCAGCGTCTGCCACAGTTCCTCCGGGCCGGAGGCGGTGCCGGCGCCGGGGGCGGCCGTCGCGTTGACCGCCGTCAGGTTGCCGGCGGCGGCGTCCATCGCGGCCCCGTCCGCCGCCACCGCCGCCGCCCCCGCCGCTGCTGCCGACGCCGCCTCCAGGCAGCCGAGCCTCCGCCGGCGGTGCGCTAGCATTCGCCCGCGCCCGGCATCTCTTCCTGCCGCCCTGCCCTAAATCACTTGTTGCTCTGCAGTGCCGCGAGGTTCCTCTATGTGCACTGCACACCACTACAACCTCAGCAGCAAGAGGCGACCGTCGAAGTGCTGATAGTCAGGCACTGTCGGAAACCAGACTTCCGAAATTGATCAGCGAGAACTTTAACAGATTTACAAACAGCGAAATACTGCACTTTCACTGGTGCTTACGTCAATGTCCGAATGTCCTGTCTTTGTCATATTTCCATTTCTTCCCTTCAATGGCACTACACATCCTAGCAGTCGAACGGAAGATGCGTCAAAGCACCTTGATCGATATTTCCAAGTTTTCTTCCACTGTAGTTTACAAATTATGTTTTTTCATCGGAGATACAGTTTATACGACGAAAACTGCTGAAATCAGATCCTTCAACGGCTCTTTGCAAGAAAGAAGTAGCGATATTCCTAAGGTTCGGAGTCCTTTTTTCTTTCTCCCTTTACGACCTTACGACTCAAAATTTCTACTACTGAAGATGTATTTACAGTCTCCTTATTCTTTAATTAAGGTACACAAACAGAATCGCAAAGACGTATTTGTTCAACACCGTGTATTCTCGTGTGAACTGTAGGGCGCCAACGCGCCTGCAAATTAATTTCGCATTTTACGATGGACAAACTACTTGTAGCGGAAATTTCTGTTCGTTTAGAGAATTCTGCAATAATTAACAAATAGGACAGCAGTTTATTACGTATCTTGATTATGCAGCTGAGCAAACTGAAACAGGCCAAAAGGGCCTAGTTCTTATGATGGTTTTATTGATTAGTTATATCCTACAAACATGTGTACTGTTCCTAGACCTTTGCACAGATAAAAGTTCATTCCAAGGTTTAGAAAACAAAGTGTGCAATGTGAAAAAGAGTTTTTAACAGTTATTCAGGTCAATGTGAGACCGCACTTCCTGACAACTACAACTATATAATATTTTAAAATTTTCATCAACTAACGTTAACCATTTGTAACTTACAAACTCTTTAAACGTAGACAATGTGAATCGTAAACAGAACGATCCAGTATGTTGACTTCACTCGTAGAATGTTAATCAGAGAAGTAAACACTGACAGTTTCTTCCGAAAAATTTCGAGTTCGATGTTGAACAGATGTTTTCTCAGGAAAACAGAGGAGTATTGCTTCTCTCTTCGTCCCATTATTAATACAAGAATATTTCCTGTGGGAATGCCGACATATAAATTAAATGCGGTCGTCGGTGCGTTGATAAGAAACGAAGTGGAAGCTAGTGCATGTCCGATACAAAGTTTATTTGCAGAGAGGTGTATCAGGCTGGCGACGTCTGTATATGGACATTCAGCTAAGATTTCTTTTATATCACCACTCGGCAATAACTTCTATCAGAGGAAGGACATGTGGCGACAATATTGCTTCGGCGAATGTAAAATGGATTTCAATAAGTGGTTCGAATAACAAGATTTACGTGAATATAAAATGTGCTGGGTCAAACTGATTTATATTTAGGAAGCTTGCGATGTGTTTATTTTTATTACTCGAAATTTATTGTTTAATTGGAATACAGCTATTGTCTCTCAACGCTCCTTATCAGACTGACAGGTCCGGTATTTACGCTACAGTTTCGCGAACGTATGGTATGCAACGTATGATGCACGGATATTGCCTGAAGAACACACAAAATTTTAACATAAACGACTTTCCTATCGCAGAATTCACCACGACATGCAGTTACAGGAACACTTCGTCAGCATTTCCGGGCTGTGTCACCTGGCTTCCGCTATTGGTCTGTGAGCACAGCGGTACGGATCGCCGCGATAACGAGTCGGTGAGGTGCCAGCGATTAGCGCCCGAGACCGCGGCCCGCGAAACGAGCGACTGGCGCGCCGGTGCGTGCTGAGGCGGGAGTCACGTGAGGCGGCGTCACATTCGGAGGTGGCGTTGGCGGGGGCGGCCGCATTGTGCGGGCGGCACGCAGGCGCAGCTGCTGTGCGGGCAGCGTCCGCGCGGGCGGCCAGGGGCGCAGCGACTACTGTGCGCGGCGCGCGGGGTGGCCACAGGCGCCGCGGCGGGCAGCCCGCCAGCCGACGGCGCACGCGCGTGCGAGTTCGCGGAAACCGCCACTGCGTGACGCCGAATTGCAGGCTGTAGTCCGGGAAGGTTGCTTGACTGAGAATGCTACTTATACATTCACTCAAAATTTTGTACATGACTGCACGTTCAGAGACCGTAACAGTTACAATTGAAAGAAAACAGCCCTCTTTCACTATTTTCAACGAATTAACCGTGTTTCAACACTGCTAGGAGAGTCTTCTTCAGAATTTAAAACAAAGAATGGTCTATAACATGGTCACAGAATTATGACTAAAAACGTATGATACAGATTATAAGTACAGAATCATCGTGAAAGACAGGTTGCAACAGTCCCTAACCGCGTAAGTAACGAGCAGCCCTTAGTGGCTCGCCATCACAGTTTTTTATCTTAAATATCTTTAATTCACTTTTGGCATATTTATTATTTTATAAATGACATATAAGTACTGCCTGTTTTTCACGATGATTCTGTACTTATACTCTGTATCATACGTTTTTAGTCATAATTCTGTGACCATGATATAAAGCATTCTTTGTTTTAAATTCTGAAGAGGACACTCGTAGCAGTGTTGAAACCCGGTTAATTCGTTAAAAATAGTGACCGAGGGCTGTTCTCTTTCATGTGGAACATTAACTGCAGTGTCAAAAGTCATGGTACACCTAATATTGTGTCAGATCTCCTTTTTCCCGACGTAGTGCAGCAACTCGACGTGGCATGGACTCAAGTCGTTGAAAGTCCCCTGCAGAAAATTTGATCCAGGCTGATTATATCGCCATCGATAATTGCGAAAGGTGGTTGTTGTCGGATTTTGTGCACGAACTGACCTCTCGGATATTTCTCATAAAAATCCGATGGGTTGAATATCGAGCTATGTGGCTGGTCAAATCAGTGGCCGGATTCCTCAGACCAACCGCGAACAATAGTGCCCATTGACATGAAGCATTTTCATCTATAAATGTTCCATAAGTTGTTTGGGATCTTGAACTCCATGAGTAGCTGAAAATGCTCTCCTAGCAGCTGAACATAACCATTTCCAGTCAATGATTGATTCAGTTGGACCAGAGCACTCAGTCCATTCCATTTAAACACAGCCCATACCCTTCTGGAACCACTACCAGCTTGCACTATGACATTTTGCCAACTGTGGTCCGTGGCTTGACGGAGTCGGCACCACACTCGAATCCAACAGCACCTCTTACCAACTGAAATCGGAGTTCATCGGACCAGGCCACGATTTTTCAGCCGTCTAGGTCCAACCGATACGCTCCGAGCCAACGAGAGGCGCTGTAGGTAATGTCGCTGTGTTTTCAAATGAACTCTCGCGTCGGTCTTCTGCTTCCATAACCAATTAGCGGCACATTTTGCAGCAGTGTCCTATCGGATACGTTACTCGTGCGTTCCATATTCACACGCAGTGTTGTCTGTTAGCACTGACAACACTACGCAAATGCAGCATATCTCAGTCGTTAAGTGAAGGCCGTTGGTCACAGCGTCGTCCGTGGTGTGAGGTAATGCCAGAAATTTGGTGCCTGGGTGCAAATGGCGACTCCAACAATTCGCTGCCCTTTTGTACCTCGTCTATGCGATACTACAATTATCTTTGTATGTGTAGATCACTACCCTACGACTTTTTCACTTCATTGTAGAATATAGCCACTTGTGTGTACGACTTTTTTTCGTGATCTTTCCAGGGCATTTAATTGCGTAGAACATGTTACTCTCTTAGAAAACTTCGGTTTTATGGCTTAACACACAACTGGGACTAATTCAAACAATGCTGAGATCGTAAAATTTTTAGTGACAGGGGAAAATCACGAAGGGAGTATGACAACGTTCTATTTTAGGCCCACTCCTATTCCTTGCAAATGGTCCCTTCTCTGGGTTGTCTGGTACATTTTCTCTGATTAGCTGATTCGAGGTATTCTAGAATTGGATGGTAGGTTCAAATGGCTCTGAGCACTATGGGACTTAACTTCTGAGGTCATCAGTGACCTAGAACTTAGAACTACTTAAACCTAACTAACCTAAGGACAGCACACAACACCCAGCCATCACGAGGCAGAGAATATCCCTGACCCCGCCGGGAATTGAACCCGGGAACCCGGGCGTGAGAAGCGAGAACGCTACCGCACGACCACGAGATGCGGGCAAAGCGGCTCCAGACTGTAGCGCCTAGAACCGCTCGGCCACCCCGTCCGGCCCGGATGGTAGGTCCACAACATTTCGGTACTGAGGAAATCTGGAAATTTGTCTCTGTGTTTGTAACAGGCTCTTTCGTAATGTAAACCTGTGTGATGCTGTACTACCAGCATTTTAATGTAATAATTTTACATACAACATTAAGCATGTATGATCAAAGTACTCCTACAAATGACCTTTGTGTCCTGTTTGACGAATGCATCGGATTATGCTCAACATGATGCTATGTAATGTTTATTTATTGCGTAACTGTGTGTTTGTTACTGAAGGTTACGGAAGTAATTTGATTTAAAGGAGATGTAACTGTTTTATGTCTCTCACTTTATTTTATTTCTCTAAACAGTATGTACATAACATAGAATAAAAATTTTTAGATAGCATTTATGATCTCAGCAGTAATTCCCTGTATGGAATGTAGTAATATTAGGTACTGCATCTGCTGTAAAAATACAGGGCTATAGACAAGGGTGCCCACCGTGTCGTTTACCTCCTGGCTTTGTGCGTTTCATTTAGATGATACAATATTTTGTAACAAAATTGTAAAATTACCTGTAATGTAAATTTTGTGAAACAAAATTGTCAATATTTTTAGTAATGTGAAATTCTATTTTGCTGCTTTTTAAACAATGTTATCAAAAAAGGCAATGGGTGTGGCAGCACCATAGACGACTAATAGGCAACCATATGTTCATGTGCATATGTGTGAGGGCGACACCTAGCCAAGTGTTCTCTAGCTTACTGAAACTAATACTTGTCACTTTGGGTGTGTCAGTCAGGTGCAACAGTTGACATAACTCGTTGCCCACAGTTTCAGTTTGACTTACACGTGCCACCATATTGTACGACTAGTTACAGTTAATAACAAGGCATATCCATAAGCATATAAGTACTTGTATATGCACACGCACACTGCATGTAAACGTTGAACGCCATGTACTTTGTAATTTTTAGGTGTGGGTTCTGAGAACGGGCGTGTCTGCCCGAAACCAGTAACCACTACAGCAAATTGAGACGGATAAAATAAAGAAAGTATAATTTCCTCAATTAATCTGGTGCTTCGCTTGATGTTTGCAATTTAGTTTTCGCAGCGAGTAGCTGGTGTCAGTCCGTTCAAATCCTTCTCACCACGTCCTTCATACGACCCCCAGGGTGGACGGAATGCGTTGGTTTGTTTCACTATTAAAAGAAAATTACTTTTATGTCGGCATTTTACGTCCCCAATCGAGAGTACGCTACCAAATTAGACTATTGTGAAATTCGTTTTACCGATGTGTATTAAGAAAAAATGTGTGAATTCTAAAGGTATAAACTGCTGAGATCATTGGTCCATTGACTTACACACTACGTAACCTAACTTACGCTAAGGACAACACACATATCCACACCGATGCCCGAGGGAGGACTCGGACCTCCGGCAGGAGAGGCCGCACAATCCGTGGCATGGCGCCGTAAACCGCACGACCACTCCGCGCGGCGTGTATTAATAGAATGTAATATGTGGGCCTGACGTAAAAGTCGATTGTTGCAATATACATTGCGACTTTGATGGTAGCTAAAATTTCTCAAACTCGCTTTATGACATGTGCTGTTTGGTTACAGCAGGGAAAGATCGCTCTGGCATCGACAAATAATGGACTTCTATGACGTGCTTCTCCAAGAGCTTACGGCCCTCCCACCATCTATCGATCGCCAGGCAGTGATCCGTAATGCCAAAGCAAAAATTCTCACCCTTTCCCCATAGGCTTAAAGGTATTGTGGTGTGGATACGTTGCCAGGGCAGGATCCCTCCATGAGACACATTATCTTGGGACAGCAACAAAGGTGACAAACATCGGCACACGATGTGGTTCTCATAGATAGTGGCAGGGTGATGAACCAGGAAGACATCAAACATATGTTCATAGACGACTATGACTAACTATATCAGGAGATGTTCCATGATGATGAACCCTTGGCAACAGTCCACCAGATCCTTGCTGGCAAACTTGTGGCACGGTGTTTGCATCCCTTCTGGACTAGGTCACGAGCAATGATGTTAATGGCGACCTTGCCATTGGGGCAGTTAATAAATAACAGCATTCAGAAGGATTGCTGTCGGAACTCTAAGGGAACTTTAAGGACCTAATGGCCCTGCGGTGGAAGGAGGTGAACCAGGAATTGCCGTTATTAGCAGTCCCCATTCCGCTGGCTTTCATGGAAGCTCTAGTTATCCTGGTGCTCAAACCAGCTGGATAAACAAAGAATGAACATTAGCGCCCAGTCACCCCCCTCCAATGTGAGGTCAAGATCTTCATCAGAATTTTGGCGATGCATCTGTAGTGAGTATTGCACCAAGTTTTTGCCTGGAGCGATTTAGGGAAATCACGGAAAACCTAAATCAGGATGGCAGGCTGAAGGCTGTGTGTGGCCCTGTTACCATGTACTTCAGTCCACATTCGATGAAGTGAGCCATTATTTCTTGGCTGCTGTGGTAGACAGTATAGCCTTCAACCTTTACCCACGTGATCCAGTGCATTCTCTGTGGTGTCTCATGGGGGGTGAGAATTGAATAGAGTGGAAAGACATATCCACATGTTATTTTCGATCTGACAGAACTGTCCCCTCTCAAATGATTCTCTCCGCAACAGCGACAGAGCTGCTACTGGGTGGGCTGAAGCAGTATCTTCTGGGGATAACGCTAAGATGACACAACTTGCAGTGCCATGCTTTTTCGGATGATCTGTTCTTTTTCTCCCATTATGAAGAGAAGATACAGGTGACTCTAGTATGAGTTGTGTCATATGGAAACGCAGCAGGTAGCGACGTGAACTTGGTCAAGTCACATGTCATGGAAATCGGCAAAGGGTTCCAGAAGTGGAGTGTGATCTCACTGCATATGATGGATACACTTTAGTATATTTACGAGAAGTGTCTGCCATACAATGATGCTGAACTAAAATATAAACGTCGTTAGAAAATCTCTGTGCAGGCGCCTGAGCCCACCTCCTCTGAACTCTAGATATAGTCCAAATGGTCACCTTCATTAACACCAGCATGGCGCCCAAGATGCCTCATTTGGCGCATATCCTGCCAATGTTTACAATGATGGCACAGCAGAACCAGATAGCCTTTCGAAACTTACTTAGTAACGGACTTCTCTTCAAGATTCCACATAATGCCCTCACCCTCCCACCGTGCATGGAGGAGTGGTGAGCCATAACGCCATTTTTTTTTACCTTTGGCGCTGATCGTTTGGCGGCTCTTCCACCTGGCTTGTCTTTGCTGTGGCGTGACTGGCTGCCTACAGCAGTCATGTAGTTGATCGGGGATGAGTGGGAGAGGGCAGTACACCCATGTACGGAGTGGTGAGTTAATTGTGGTATGAGCTGGCAGCCAGCACTCTAGCTGGGTGTTGTTGTTGGCTTGGCTTGATGCAGAGCGTCGGCAGAGCAGAGTGGGGTGGAGTGGTGTAGCGAAACTGAGATTGGCAATGTTCTCATTGGAAGTCATAGCTGCCCATAGGCAGTTAACGTGTGGCATCGCGCAGTGACTGTAGCCTTTTTGCTGCTGCTGCTGCTGCTAATTGCATTCTTTCTTGTATGTGAGCTGTTTTCTGTCCCAGGTACTGTGCCCTGAAGTACGAGGATTGGAAGCGGATGCTACGAAGCAATAACTAAAACGCCAATCCAAAGAATGGCGTCATTATGGGTAACCGCGAAGGTCGAATGTGCGTCAGAGTCCCAGTATGTTGAATGTTATCGTCATTCTCGTGCACGACTGTGATGGTGTTACGCTAACGCATTACGTTCCTTCACGGCAGACCGTCAATGCACAGTATCACTGTTCGTTTTTGGAGCATCATCTGCGACAAGCTTTGCGAAAGATGCGGCGACACTTTCTGCGCAACCCACCCATCATTTTGCACGACAATGCAAGGGCACATACAGCGAAAGCTGTGGCTGCACTGTTCGGTCGATGGGACTGGGAAGTACTGTACCATCCACCATACTCCCAGGACGTAAGTCCTTGTGACTTTGATTTGATTCCGAAAATGAAGGAACCACTTCGTGGCTTTCGCATAGTGCTACATATCTTTCAATCAGTTGGTTGTACCTGTTGATGAGGGTGATGTATATGGTTGTGCCTCCTAAATGGTTTGGCAACCACTGTGGAAGGCATTGCCTGCCTAAGGTGTTCTTGTTTCAAGCAAGTACAAGCTCTAACTACAAGTAATTTTGCTGTTATTCCTAAACTACTCTTAATTCGGTAGTGCCATCAAAATCGCTGTAAGAATACAAAGCTCCTTGCTTCACCTTACAGCCAAATGTGTTGCTTAGGCAAGCCTGTTTCTTAATTACCTAGTGCTTCCGTGATTTGTCTTACATAATTAAGTAATGACCCGCTATCTGCTTCGGTTGTGGTTACGTAAGAAAGGCGAAGTAGTAGTTTCATTAATTTTCGTTTTCATGTGTGACAGTTGAAAGATAGCATTATGTTGGCCATATCATTCTCAAGAACAGCTTCTTGCTGTCACTGGTTGGATAGTTATCGTCGTATACTGATGGTTCGTAAAGGATGGTGGCTCGGCAAGTGAATTTATTGTTTTTTTTATGTGTTGTGGAGTGGGACTTATCTTATCTGTGTCGTGTTGGGCACTGCCTTGGGAGTTGCTATCCAGTGCAGTCAGAAGGGTCTACGTTCTCTTAAAGGTGCCGTAATGAAACGGGACAATAACTGATTCACTTTTATGTTGTTAAGAAAGGGCTTTCTCTTTAAGTTATAGTTTGTACGTCATACGATTTTAGGTTAAAAAAGTAAAGAGTTCTGATTCTACTGGCCCCATCTGGCACAAGCATTAACTCGTTGCCTAAAAGATTTTCACATCAGTAATTTTCATGAAATAAATTTTTTGAAATATGTTTTGCTTAAGAGCTCACGTTTTTGTGCACTGTACTTTTTAAAACTTTTATTGGTTACGTCCCGGCTGTTTGTTATATTTATCCTCAAATCGTTTCGAATTTTCCACTGCAGCAGACCTGTGCCCTGCTGTCACCTATCAAGAGGATCATATCAGTGTCGGAGTACATGTGGCATTCCTTAATGTGAATACCATGCCAAGATGCGCAGCCATCGTCGATAAATTTTCACAGGTGTCCTCACTGACGAATTGGTGCCTCCATCCTGCCAGCATCCTGTAGCACTGGCTCACATCGCGCCTGCATTCTCCCACATGAGAACATTCTTCCTCGATTATAGCTATGTCCCCGTATCAGGGCACCTACAGAGTGTGATGTATACTGCCTGTTTATGATGAATCATGCTCGGAATTTATTGCTGTCGACAGGCGTTGATATACATCAAGGGGGACAGTTGAAAATATGCGTCCCGACCGGGACTCGAACCCAGGATCTCCTGCTTACACGACAGACGCTCTATCCATCGGAGCCACCGAGGACACAGAGGATAGTGGGACTGCAGGGATTTATCCTCCATACGCTCCTCGTGAGACCCAGAGTCCCAACGTAATGTCCACCCACTACATTCGTAGTGCCCCAGCCCATTACACTCGTGTCCGAAAGAACAGATACTATCTTCATATATCTAAGGATAACCGGACATTGACCTCCTTCTTCTGTGCTGGATGCACACGCATTGCACGAACTATTACGGGATTGTGATGAGTGTAATGGGCAGGGGCACTACGAATGAAGTGTGTGGACATTAAGTTGGGAATGTGGGTGTCACGGGGAGTGTGCAGGGGATAAATCTCTGCAGTCGCACTATCCTCTGTGCCCTCGGTGGCTCAGATGGATAGAGCGTCTGTCATATAAGCAGGAGATCCCGGGTTCGAGTCCTGGTTGGGGGCGCACATTTTCAACTGTCCCCGTTGATGTATATCAACGCCTGTTGACAGCTTAGGGTCTTGATTTAATTACCATTTCACTCTGAGAGAGGTGCATGGGCACCGATGGTATCTGTTCTTTTGGCCATGTTCGAAAGAACAGATACCATCTTCAAATATGCGACACATGTTCGATGGGTGACATGTTAGGCGAATGAGCAGGCCAGGGAAGCAGTGGTACCCGTCGTTCCTCGAAGCACACTCCTCACCACATGCCGCCGGGCGTCTCATTGTCAGCGTCGGAACAGAAATTTTCGTTTTGATCTGTTTGGTAGTCTGAAATCTGCCTTCTATTACTCTTGCTAAACAGATAAACCTTCCTCCCTCAATGACTTGAATCAATTATTTGTAAAAACTGTATTAATAATAATAACACGAACGATATTCCAGCTGCTCATTCTTTGTTATCGTTACTATTGTATTCGGTTTGTTAATGTAATACGTTCTGTTCATAAATCTGAAGTGTGAAAGGAAAAATGATTCGATTATCGTGGGTCCACACTTCCAAGTGTCCTCTTCCTTTCCCATCTTGTGTAAGGGGACTACGGTCGCAGGTTCGAATCCTGCCCCGGGCATGGATGTGTGTGATGTCCTTCGGTTAGTTAGGTTTAAGTAGTTCTAAGTTCTAGGGGACTAATGACCACAGCAGTTGAGTCCCATAGTGCTCAGAGCCATTTGTGTAAGGGGATTTCATGGACGAAGCTGTCCTCTCCGTGCTGTGGGTGTCCGAGTGGTTCTAGGCGCTACAGTCTGGAACCGCACGACCGCTACGGTCGCAGGTACGAATCCTGCCTCGGGCATGGATGTGTGTGGTGTCCTTAGGTTAGGTTTAAGTAGTTCTAAGTTCTAGGGGACTCATGACCTCAGAAGTTAAGTCCCATAGTGCTCAGAGCCATTGTTGAACCGTGCTGTGGTCACGTTCTGTCGTCCAGTACCCTGACAGCGCTGTTAACAGCCCTCTTCTCTCACCTGGTTCCACACACGCCTTGCTGTAGAAGGAGCGTGCTCTACATGAGCCGCAATGCCACAGAACGACACATTCCTCTCTCCCGGAGGCCAATCATTCTGTCTCTTTCGAACGTACTGACATGCTGATATTCCACTGTGATGTCAGCGAGGCAAAGTTGGTTATACCTTTCAACTTCAAATGACGACTCCGTACCGACCTTTCCGGTCACGCAAAAGGAAGCGCTGTTGGGCCTACGCGCACGCCACCTCTCTGCCATTTAAATCGCTAATAATGTTTCCCCTGTTGTACACATACTCTTGTCGTTGGATATTGTAGACCATTGCTTCCGAGTATTTCACTTTTTCCAAACAGTTGTGTATTTCAGTGTCCTCATGTGGCTTAGATCGGTATTTCTCTTTCAGCAGTGACAATGGTCTCAGAAGCTTGCGAAACGCCTTTACTTACTCTCATGCAAGTTACCTGTACATTTTTTTAAAATTAGTGGTGAGTACCTATGGGACCAAACTGCTGAGGTCATCGGTCCCTAGCCTCACACACTACTTAACCTATCTTAAATTAAGTTACGCTAAGGACAACACACACACCCATACCCGAGGGGGGACTCGAATCTCCGACGGGGGAGAGACACGCGAACCATGGCAAGGAGCCTGAGACAGCGCTGCTACCCCGTGCAGCTATTCGTATTTGCTGCAGCCATGCGCAACAACACTGCAACTTTCCACAGGTAAATAAAAACAGGAAACCTCAGAACTTGAGCATTGAGGCGCTTATTGTCAAAAGCCAGTTCCCGAAGCCTCGTTCAGGTACCGCCAAAAGTAGCAGAGCCCGGGTGGGCGGCTAAAATGCGGCGCTCGAGGGCAGCGCGGAATTATTTATGCTGCAGCGAGTCGCAGCGCTCTGCTGCCTTGCCTCAAAGTGGCCGGTCCGTCCGGTCGGCCCCGCTCTCCAGGCGCAGGCCCCCTGCGAGCACCGCACGGCCCCAAGTGCGTAGGAGGAAGCTGTCCCCGCACAACCTCCACTCATTGCGATGATAAATCACTCCACCTGTGTGAAGTATTAAAGAAGCACAAAAATTTTGAGGGAAATTCAGGTATACAGAAATACGAGTCACTTATCAATAAAATAACAGGATGCGCAGGGAAGCTAAGGCGAAATGGTTACATGGAAAAATGTTGAGAAATCGAAAAAGAAATGATTGTCGGAAGAACTGACTCAGAATGTACAAAAGTTAAAACAGCCTTCGGTGAATCAAAAGCAATGGTGGTAACATTAAAAGTGCCATGGAAACACCACTGTTCTCTTACCGAAGTTTCTGTAACTCCCCCAAACGTCTTCTGTCCATGGTCTACTAGGGTGGTTTAAAGACTTTTCACATTCTGTGATAGTAGGTGTTTCCCTGCACGGAGTCAACGGATCGCCACCACTAGAATTAGCCTCAACTCGTCACAGGCCGACCACCTGTGATAAGTCTGATCTATATCTACGTGATTACTCCGCAATTCACACTTACGTGCCTAGCAGGGTGGTATTCGAACCGTGTAGACGACCTCTCACTTTTCCTTATTCTGAGCAAACTGGCACTGACGCTGCTGACTTAGTCTCCTCCAAATGGCGTGCCACCAGTCAGCCTGCTTCCAGAAACTGCCATCCTCCTTGGCCGTCTACAGTTCAACTCTGTGGTTGTGCAGTTTCTCAGCTGCCTTCAGGTGTGTGGACAAATTCACTTGCTCTTCACCATCTCTTGTTTGGGCCGGCACTGTTGCTAAGAGCTGCCTCCTCCACAATGTGTCCACGGCATGATCCGCCAGGTTCTGGCGCCCTGCAGGCATAACAGGTGTGGACAACATGATGTCACACAAAGAAGACACAATGTTCAATAACTCTTAAGCGAGGCAGAACTGAGTAACAGCAATTTTGAATTGATAATCTACATTACCCTTGAATTAAACCGGCAATTAACATAAGCGATGTGGTATTCATAATTCATAGAAACACAAATCGAAATTATGTCATTCACAGAAAAATAAGTTCTTGGAATATACTAGTAGAATGTAGTGCCTTCCAGAGAAGTCCTATTGGTGGGCTTTCTGTAATCCGGTTAAACAGACTGCAGGTTGGCGAGACGAGCACACTGCTTCTCCAAACATTTTCGTGACTGGAGCCATTGTTGATCCGTCAAGTAACTCCCCAAATTACCTTACAAGGGCTGAGTTCGGTCCGCTTGCCAAAAGCGCTCATCAGACTCAGCTGGTCATCCATCCAAGGTCTAGCCAAGTTCGACATCGTGCGTCTTCGGTGATCTGGCGGGAACCATTGTTAACACTGCGGCAAGGCCGTTGGCGAGTGCTTGTCAGTGACGCCCATCAGTGGCACCCCTGCGAGTTACCGCCTCCTTAGCCTGCAGTGTTAGCGCCGTCAGAGACGCAAGGGGGACTAGTGCAAATACAGATTGGAATGTATACCGCAGAGACGGGCAGGACAGTGAAGGGGGAGGCGTGTTTATAGCGATAAAAAGTGCAATAGTATCGAAGGAAATTGACGGAGATCGGAAAGGTGAAATAATTTGGGTGAAGGTCACGGTTAAAGCAGAATCAAACATGGTAATTGGATGTCTCTATAGGCCCCATGTCTCATCAGCTATTGTGGCAGAGAACATGAAGGAAAATTTGGAAAATATTTAGAGTAGAATTCACGACCATGTTATAGTTCTGGGTGGAGATTTTAATTTGCCTGATTTTTTAAGTGCTTTATCTGAAAACTACCTTGAGCAGTTAAACAGAGAAGTACAGATAGTGTTGAGTATCAGTGGTTCAAAACCATCGTACAATATGCGTTAGATGAGTATGTGCCAAGCAAGATCGTAAGAGATGGAAAAGAGCCACCGTGGTACAACAACCGAGTTAGAAAACCGCTGCGGAAGCAAAGGGAACTTCACAGCAAACATAAACATAGCCAAAGAATTCCAGACAAACAAAAATTACGCGAAGCGAAATGTAGTGTGAGGAGGGCTGTACGAGAGGCGTTCAATGAGTTCGAAAGTAGTGTTCTATGTACTGACTTGGCAGAAAATCCTAAGAAATTTTGGTCTTATGTCAAAGCGGTAGGTGGGTCAAAACAAAATGTCGAGACACTCTGTGACCAAAATGGTACTGAAACAGAGGATGACA
Organism: Schistocerca nitens; assembly: GCF_023898315.1. Lineage (NCBI taxonomy): Eukaryota > Metazoa > Arthropoda > Insecta > Orthoptera > Acrididae > Schistocerca > Schistocerca nitens. Next base: position 589,616,992 of record NC_064618.1, read on the forward strand.
AACTAAAGGCCGAAATACTAGATGTCTTTTTCCAAAGCTGTTTCACAGAGGAAGACTGCACTGTAGTTCCTTCTCTATATTGTCGCACAGATGACAAAATCGTAGATATCAAAATAGACGACAGAGGGATAGAGAAACAATTAAAATGGCTCAAAAGAGGAAAGGCCGCTGGACCTGATGGATTACAAGTTCGATTTTATACAGAGTACGCGAAGGAACTTGCCCCCATTTTTGCAGCGGTGTACCGTAGGTCTCTAGAAGAGCGTAGCGTACCAAAGGATTGGAAAAGGGCACAGGTCATTCCAGATTTCAAGAAGGGACGTCGAACAGATGTGCAGAACTATAGACCCATATCTCTAACGTCGATCAGTTGTAGAATTTTGGAACACGTATTATGTTCGAGTATAATGACTTTTCTGGAGACTAGAAATCTACTCTGTAGGAATCAGCATTTGTTTCGAAAAAGACGATCGTGTGTAACCCAGCTCGCGCTATTTGTCCACGAGACTCAGAGGGCCATTGACATGGGTTCCCAGGTAGATTCCGTGTTTCTTGACTTCCGCAAGACGTTCGATACAGTTCCCCACAGACATTTAATGAACAAAGTAAGAGCATATGGACTATCAGACCAATTGTGTGATTGGATTGAAGAGTCCCTAGATAAAAGAACGCAGCATGTCATTCTCAATGGAGAGAAGTCTTCCGAAGTAAGAGTGATTTCAGGTGTGCCGCAGGGGAGTGTCATAGGACCGTTGCTATTCACAATATACATAATTGACCTTGTGGATGACATCGGAAGTTCACTGAGGCTTTTTGCGGATGATGCTGTGGTATATCGAGAGGTTGTAACAATGGAAAATTGTACTGAAATGCAGGAGTATCTGCAGCGAATTGACGCATCGTGCAGGGAATGGCAATTGATTCTCAATGTAGACAAGTGTAATGTCCTGCGAATACACAGAAAGAAAGATCCCTTATCATTTAGCTACAGTATAGCAGGTCAGCAACTGGAAGCAGTTAATTCCATAAATTATTTGGGAGTACGCATTAGGAGTGATTTAAAATGGAATGATAATATAAAGTTGATCGTCTGTAAAGCAGATGCCAGACTGAGATTCATTACAAGAATCCTAAGAAAATGCAATACGAAAGCAAAGGAAGTATGTTACAGTACGCTTGTTCGCCCACTGCTTGAATACTAGTCAGCAGTGTGGGATCCGTACCAGATAGGGTTGATAGAAGAGATAGAGAAGATCCAACGGAGAGCAGCGCGCTTCGTTACAGGATCATTTAGTAATCGCGAAAGCGTTACGGAGAAGATAGATAAACTCCAGTGGAAGACTCTGCAGGAGAGACGCTCAGTAGCTCGGTACGGGCTTTTGTTAAAGTTTCGAGAACATACCTTCACCGAGGAGTCAAGCAGTCTATTGCTCCCTCCTACGTATATCTCGCGAAGAGACCATGAGGATAAAATCAGAGAGTTTAGAGCCCACACAGAGGCATACCGACAATCTTTCTTTCCACGAACAATACGAGACTGAAATAGAAGGGAGAACCGATAGAGGTATTTAAAGTACCCTCCGCCACACACCGTCAGGTGGCTTGTGGAGTGTGGATGTAGATGTAGAGCCGAGTGGTGGAGGTTGGTGCGGCAAAACGGTGACGGCCGGAGTATATAATGGGTGCGGCGCATTGAAAGTGATTGTCTGGCGAATGGCACTGATTTCGTTTTGCTGTTATCCCATTGCTTACCTGGACTGATGGCCTAACCTGCGTGATGTTATATCTTACAATGTAACGGGATGGGGAGAAACGAAAAGAAGCGGAAGGCTCTGAGCACTATGGGACTCAACTGCTGTGGTCATAAGTCCCCAAGAACTTAGAACTACTTAAACCTAACTAACCTAAGGACAGCACACAACACCCAGCCATCACGAGGCAGAGAAAATCCCTGACCCCGCCGGGAATCGAACCCGGGAACCCGGGCGTGGGAAGCGAGAACGCTACCGCACGACCACGAGATGCGGGCGAAGCGGAAGGAACTACTGGAATCAGCTGCATCAGGACTTCGTGTGGATTCAACGGCGATGAGTGAAAACGAATACCATACTGGAACTCGAACCAGGTATCTCCTGCTTACTAGGCAATTGAGTTAACCACTGCGCCACCCGGACACAGTGCATATGGCAAATGCGTGGACTGCCTCGGCACGCTCCCAGGCCGACTCACATTCTCAGCAGCGCCATCGCCTTACATGTCCACCTGGCACACTAATTTTTATGTTCCTGCTGGAGATCAACCGTAATTGTACATCTAAACCGAAGGTTATGGATTCAGTGCCCATCGAGGAGAAACTGTTATATGAATGCGTGGTGTCAGACACCATGCATTCATGTAATTGTGATTGAGGCGGAATAACACGGTCATATTTTTGGCCAGCGAAGCATTGATATGTTACGTCAGCTTGTACATTCTTGTCTTCAGTATTTATTCTCATTGTGTAATTACCTTCAGATTGCCATGGCGGTATCAGGGAACTGACAAAATAAGTCTGAGATATTATTTTGTATTGTTCTCATCTTACCACAGCCGTTCTGAGTTTTGCACCAGAAAGTGTTGTGAGTCTGAAACCTTGTATTATTTCGTCAGCATACATAGACAGAAAATTGTTGAGTACGTTAAAAATATGTTTTCATTAGTTATATTTAGTGAATGATATTGAAGCAATGCTGCTAATCTGTATTCAATTTAACTCTGCATACTCATGTTTGAAGGGGCAATTTGAAGATGTCTAAAAATGTGTGACTGTTTAACTCATACAGGGATAGTCGTGTGTTTATTATGATGACTGAATTTGAAAATGAGTGCATCCTCGTTAATGCTGTCACTGTATTACCATCTGACTTCATACCTGTGGTAGCTATCAGTGAAAAATTTGTTGCTTTCCCAGAATTAATTATGGAATGAAATGTGTCTGACTAATAATGAGTTTGGACGGACATTGGTGGTCGAGTAAATGTTAGCGTTTGAAATGATTTCATATCAGTTGCCACCGACTAGGGAGTGATGGCTGTTAGCAATACTGAACCTGCAGTGAACTTGGACAGCTTCATTGCGTTGGCCGGGGTTTGGTCTGGAGAAATTGCGTGAAACTGCAGTAAACTTAGTTTTTTTCTATGTTTTCACTCATATCAAAGTTAAACGCATGACTTCGTTGATTATTTTAATTTCATGATCTTAATTAGTCCATTTCTTGAGGAGTGTATTTAATGTTTACTTTCAATAAATGTTTGGAAGTGTTATCTCTCTCTTGGCACCCAGTCCTCGCTCCACATGCTACACTGTACAGAAGGCGTCTTCGAGCGCCTCTTGGAGAGCAGGAAGCGGCATGTTTCAGAGAAGATGTATTGGCAACATTAAACATTTGAAAGTGTCAGTTTTTACATTCTTCCCTAGGTGCTGGTAGGTTAAGACGTGTGGATGTTAGTTTCCGGGAGCAGTTTTGGTTCTCATGGAATCAGGAGTCGGTGGGCTGCACCGTGGGAGTAGGAAGGCAGTCACGGGTGCAGTGCCAAGGAGGTAATGTTTTAGTATTGTTGACTGTATTAAATCAGAAACCAATGACAGGAAAGATTCAAAAACTCAAACTGACCAACAGTGCTGTTGCAGCGTTTTCGAGTGTGTTAAATCAGTGGCCAGTATTAGTCAAAATTCAGAAACCGGAACTGCCCAACCGTACTTACCGACCACCAAGTCATTCTTAGTCCAAAGAAGCCAGTGGAAGTGGATAACAAGAGGAAAGTGGTCGGCACACCGCTACCCCAGCCGCTGTTATTTTCTGTGTCCGGAGCCGCTACGTTCAATCAAGTAGTTCCTGAATTATCCTCTCAATGGCTCAGCGCAGCCTACTTGCCGAGGACACTCAGCAGACATACTCGGTCTCCGATCCAAGTTTCAGGCAAGTCCGACAGCACTTAACTTCGGTGATATGCCGGGAACTGGTGTTATCACTGCCTCAAGGCCACTGGCGGGTGATTATCACTGATCAATAAACTTCCCTGCAAAACTGAAAGCTTTGAAACAGTTAATAAGTGTGCCCCTGTATGTGGTCACAGTATGCAGCTTGTTCATACTTGTTAGGAAATAGCCACATAGCAGAAGATTACGACAGTACCCGTTGATGAAGGAGGCGGGCCTGATGAGGTCTCGTAGGGGACAATAAATTCCACTTGTTCCCTTAGAATCATGAAGTGTGGCTGCTGATTTTGTAAGTGTCCTTTTTCTTTACTTCTGAGTTCAAACTGTTATCCTGTTTTAATTATCGGGGAAATTATGGGCGAGAGTTTCTAGAAACCAGATAGATTAGACGTTGTGGCTGTTTGCCATGTTCGTGCCGTTGTATGGTATTAGAGTATTCCGAAAGTATTTGATTAGCTGAAGGGCCTATATTAGTGAGAGCAGTGAAAGTTTTAACCCACTCTCGCCGGTCAAAGCAAGCTTTAGACCCCTATTTAGATTGTTTTAAAAGTGTAGCGGTGTTGAGGATTAATCGGGGTCCGCAGTAAGCGTTTCTGTGTAAAACTACGGAGCAATATGCCATGTGGTTTGTTTCGCAGCTGCACGTCGATGGAAGTGCCTGGACTCTTGCTGCGTGGTGTGGAACTTCGCTCCACGCCACAGAAGCTCCGGGGACGAGTCAGAGGGAAGGTTTCCCATGAGTGCTTCACAAGAACCGAAAAGTAGGCCCTAAAAATATATTTTGTGCCAGTCTAATATTAATGTTGGAGAAATCTCCTTTACTGCAGAAAGGAACCACACGAAGTAACAACTCGTAACTAATCCTCTACTACAGTGATATGAACAATATTATTGACATAAGTTTGACTAATAAATGACAATGCTAATCTTTATATATTACACTTGATGTAGATTGTTTACTTCAACCAATGCAGTACAGAATGTCGGCTAGTGTGGTGTGAGGGTTAAGTGAACATTGTATGGGTATGGTGAGAGCCTGTTTAACGACTTTAGTGTAGGCCCACAAAGCAGATCAGGTTCCGAAATTTCAGATCCTGAAACTGTCTAAATAAAGATTATAATGAATCTGCAGGTGTGAATCGTTGTTGAAGACGGGGAGGTTGTAACTATTTGCACGAATTATGACCTCAATATCTATTAAATTTTACGAGAGAAACCTCAAGATTAATGGGACTGAAGGCCTCATGTTGAAGCAGCATATATAAATCTTGAATTACTTTGTCAATGTCAATGAAATTCACCGACAGCCGTCTAACTTACGATATTATTTTATTTTACTTGGAAGGCTACCAGTTTCAGCATTTCTTACACCAATTTCAGACCACTACCTAATAAAACAGTATACACGTAGTGTATATCAGGGTGTACAAAGCAAACTTACAGAAAGTTACTGGTAATCATAATAGCGCTTAAAGCCTCAGAGCCGCGCGGGGTAGCCGCGCGGTCTGAGGCCCTTTGTCACGGCCCGAGTGGCTGCTCTCGTCAGAGGTTCGAGTCCTCCCTTGGGCATTGGTGTGTGTGTTGTCCTTAGCGTAAGTTAATTTCCGTTAGATTAAGTAGTGCGTTAGCTTATGTACCGTTGTCCTCAGCAGCTTGGTCCCATAAGACCTTACCACATATTTCCAAATTTTACAAAGCTTAAAAATGAAAGTAGTGGCGTAAAACCAAATCTCTGTGTACTTCCAGCACAATAGACAAAAGCAATTGTACCTATTTGTTACTGGCCTTAAACCAAATCTCTGTGTACATCTAGCACAATAGATAAAATATATGCACATATTTGTTAGTCATAAAAATCCTTAAAACCACAGATTTACAAGAAAATGTGCAAAAACATTAAAAAGATCAGAACTAGACACTATACAATCAGAAAAATGGTTCAAATGGCTCTGAGCACTATGGGACTTAACTTCTGTGGTCATCAGTCCCCTAGAACTTAGAACTACTTAAACCTAAATAACCTAAGGACATCACACACATCCATGCCCGAGGCAGGATTCGAACCTGCGACCGTAGCGGTCACGCGGTTCCAGACTGAAGCGCCTTTAACCGCACGGCCGCAACGGCCGGCTATACAATCAGAAACTCCGTTGAAGGAAAGCTTCTCTTTCTGTTATATACAGGGTGTCTCACCTCACTCTGCCATCTCAGATATCTCTGGAACAACAATAGATATGCAAAAACGGTTTTCACCAGCATGAACGTACGGCAGGGACTTACGAAACGAAATACTATACGAAATTTTAAAACGTAAACAAATACTACTTTCAACACAAACTTGTATATTTTTAAATGTTCACCACCCTCCTGTTATTTCGTATGCAATCAATAGCATGAAGAATCACAAAAATAATGGCGTTGGTTGCATCGCAATACGTCAATCACATCCCGCGAAATTGCGAAGCGAAGTTGATGCTTGAAATGGTTCAAATGGCTCTAAACACTATGGGACTTAACATCTGAGGTCGTCTGTCCCCTAGACTTAGAACAACTAAAACCTACCCTGCCCGAGGCAGGATTCGAACCCGCGACCGTAGCAGCAGCACGATTCTGGACTGAAGCGCCTAGAGCCGCTCGGCCACAGCGGCCGGCGATGCTTGAAATGAATGAAGCGTACAGCTAGCGCACATCCTTAGACCCAAGGGTGCACCTCACGCTGCCTGTGTCAGGGGCTCACACAATGGGACGGTATGGACAATCCACAAAAATAAACAAGTAACTCGTCCAACGCCAAGTTACATTTTTCAAATTGTAAATGTATGTTCATTCCAGCGAAATGGCAACTAGAACTACAATTAGAGATAACACACTTGAATTCACTTTGCTACGCACATTTACTAGTGATCTGTCACCCACAGAAACTGTATTGTTGTACATTACATCCAGCATAGAAAATACACCAACATTTTCACCAATGAAACTGTGTCACGTCAACTTATGTTCGAAGTGCCCTCCGTTTGCATCAACACACGTAGCAGATGGGTAACGAGAGAGTGTTGCACAGATTGTAGAGTTTCTACATATATTGCCGCACACGCCGCAGTAATATGATGCGGCATATCCTCTACTGTCGTTGGGTGTTCTTGATACATTCTGTCTCTCACTGCGCCCCAGAGAAAGAAGTCAAATGGCGTCAAGTCGGGGAACCGGGCTGGCCATCCCACAATATCTCCCCGCCCCGTCCACCTATTTGTAAATGTCGCATCTAGAACGTCTCTGGCAACTTTTGCATGGTGTGAGGGACATCCATCATGTTGGAACCACATCGATAGACGAGTTTCCAGTGCTCGATCCTCCATGAGCCACGCTAGTTTCTGTTGAAATGCATATCACTGTCCATTCAATGTTCCACGGTAAAAATAGGGACCTACAACACAGTTAGCAATAATACCGCACCAAACATTGACACACCACTGTCGCTGATGAGCAACCTGGAGAAGCCAGTGGGGTCTTGCATGGACCAGTAGTGCTTGTTCCGCAAATTCACATTACCATGATTTGTAAATGAAGCCTCGTCCGTAAACGACTTATTGCTTAGATATACTGGATTACCTTGCAACTGCTGAAGTGCAAAACGACAGAATGCAATTCTTGATTCAGTCATTGCCGCACAGTTCTTAGTGCAGTGAGATATGGAACGGATGAAATCGATGCCGATGCAAGATTCTGTACACACTATTGTGGCATATTCCTACACCTCGTGCAATTTCTCGCACACCCACTTGAGGATTGTGCGCTACAGCAGCCAGAACAGCAATTTCGTTTGCATTGCCAGTCGCTGGCACTGTACGTCGACGTTTTTTGGGAGCCCAGCTTCCTGTTTCCATGAGCGTCTTGCAGATGTGGCCAATGGTTCGACGTGACGGACACCGCCGATCTGGGGCACTGAATTGTTTGGCTACGGCATACAATATGTCGCCTTCATATGAGCTCGTAGATTGCTGTTTTTTTTTTTCTGGAACACTTTGTATCCCGCTTTGTAGCAGTCTACTCTCTTGGTAGGAAGCATGTTTTCATTTGAAACCACGTTTTCGGTTCCTTGTTATCCTATATGCTACCACCTTTTAGCGAGTTGCATTTCGAGACCCTAATTGATAACATTCCCCAGTTAACTTGTGGGAATTCGCTATGTCTTGGCTGCATCTTATGAGTATGATTAGGACCCGGATAGTTTATCAGCATGTCAGCGTTGTCGTTACTTCTCCATACAGCTTAGGGGGAATGTTATGATGTTCTTACTAGAGACGTGTTTTGTTGTTCGTGGAGTTTGATGACGTTACTCACTTTGTGGGCTTCACTTTGATGATAAGGTCTTTGCACAAGCATTTGCCTTTTACCTTTTTCCATATCCACGTTACCTGCTGCGATACAACTTGCTATGTCTTATTAATTAGATGGGTTAGTCATCTATAGATAGATCGTTTGGGTATTGCCTCACACTCCCAGGGAAATAGTATTAGTATGACACTGTCGGCTCAGAACTAAGATGACTCCCCTTGGTTAAGTAGGACTTGAGATCCTTGTTGGTTTTTCACTGTGGTAATTTCGACCTGTTAAGCGATAAAAAGGAAACCAAATCATATCTTTTTATTTTGATTTTTGGTACAAGCTAGGCCCACAAGCTGTTTATGAATATTTTCAGCGTGCTCTTTGCATGCTGTTTTTCTCTTAACATGTCGACTGCTACTGTGTTTTGCGTTAAGTTGTTTTTTGATGATGTGACAACTAATTGTATCACCAGTTGTGATACAACCTAGGCCGTAAATAAGCATACTACAGTACTTCATAAATTACTGTGTGATATTTTACTTTAAATGAAGATAGGTTCTCATACGTACTAGGGATTTCCTCATCTTAAAAGAAAGACAAGCTTTGTTTCAACTGAGCTCATGATTGTATACTTTGTAGCTCTGATCTTTTTAATGTTTCTGCACATCCTCTTGTAAATCTGTGATGTTAAATAGTTTTATGACTAACACATATGTACACATGTTTTAGCTCATTGTACTGGATGTACAAAGAGATTTGGTTTCACGTCACTACTTTCACCTTAAGGTTTAAGCGCAATTATGATTACCGTTACACATTGTTTCAAAATTTATAGAAAAACCACAACTACAGACATAGTTATACCTTCTTGCTCACAACATTCTGTAACATACAAAAATACAGCTTTTCACTTAATGGTACACCGTCTCGTACCTGTTCTCAAGCCCAAACAAAATTTCAAAGCAGAGTCAGATACAATAAACTTTATTACTCTACCAATAACTACAGTCCTGTCCTGAGTGACCACATACTGAAAAGGAAACAAAAATAGAAAAATATACTCCTCCTTTACGCTTCAAGTGCTGCCCCTTCCACTGTCTGTAGGAAATGGTGTACAATACCGTACCTATGACAGGTATCGTACCGAAATCCTACAACTATAGGATTTCCTACTATGTGAAGACCACCACAGTCCAGTTTAATTTCAAAAGTAAAGATAACACACAGAGTCTAGCCAACAGTAAGACATACAGAATTACTTTACGTATTTGTGATCATTTCTATAGTGGTCAATCAGGCAGAGACATGGCAGCTATGCTGGCTGAACATGAATGCAGCTGGAGGTTGCAGAATTATGAGTTCACATTTGCAAATCATGTACTGAGTGAGTGCCAGAGCCACCAGCCACAGTCCCATGTACTTCCCTCAGCAAACAAAGGCTAAAAACTCAGCTTGCTGGACGCTCTGGAAATCAAGATACATCACGCCCACACTTCTGATTTAATTTTAAAAGACCAAGCACAGCTTAATACTTACCCTCTTCTGAATTTCCCACAATCCTTTCAGCTTAAATTACTTACCACGCCGTCTGCTACTTCATTTTCTTCCATTTTCCTATATTTATCCAATTCTTTTTATTTTATTGTGATTTTCTATGTACTCCACGTGATCTGTTGTTACAGTTGTTAATTTGTTAATTCTTTCTTCTAATTTCTTCCTGTACCACTTTCCATGCTCAATACCCCTTGAAGCTCTCCTGTACTAATTTTATTTTATTTCAGTGGATTTGTTCATTAATGTAAATTGACGCGTAGATACTGTTTTCGAGTTTAGTGTTAATGGTTTTCTTGTTTGCTTCTTTACATTTACTTATTGTTCATCTTTTCAAATTGTATTACCACCACACTGTCAAAGATGACATTTACTCTGTGTTTTTGCCTTAGTCTAGACGCGTAACATATTTCCAGTGTTGCTTAGAAACGTTGTAGCTTCTTCGGCAACGATACTCATTTAAGGTCTGATGGTTGTCTTGTAAGCCGAAAAAGGATCAACTCAATAAATTAATCGTGTAGAACATAGTACCGTACTTTTCATTTATCATGATTTTCTTATACCAATAAACGACAGAAGAATCAATAAACATCACCTCGCTGAACCACTTTATTAAAAGTAGTTCTTAGTGCTGTTACTGCTGTAGAACTTTAGTACTCCAGTAATTCAATTGCTATACCTCCATGAGGTTGCCTTTTCATTTTTGTAATATTTGAAGGGCCTGATAATCTTTATTGTCAGCCGCCTCTGCTTCACTCTGATTTTATATAAATTCTTCCCCATCCTCCATAATTAGATCTTTAAAATGTGTTTTCTACTTAGAAATGGCAATCGTTCTAATTTTAGCAAGAGCTCTCACTTGACGTATAAATCGCTAGGCTTCTCGATGCCCTGTTGTATCCAACTAAAAGTTCTACGTCAGCAGGTATCCTCTCCTACGACTCGTTTCTAATTCGGATAACCGTCCCTTTTACTTTCCTCTTATCTGTGTTGTAGTGATTTCTATCTTCCTCCCTTTTAGAGCTTAACCATTTCCGGTGAACAGTCTTCCTTTCATCAGATCTTCCCTTAATACCAAAGTCATCTGCTCAGCATCTTTGCATCTTCCTCTTCCAAGAGCTTCCTCATCAGCTAGTAGTAAACGTGGTTCCCTCTACCTCTTCCTCTTCCGAGAGCCTCCTCAGCTAATAGTAGTAAAAATGATTTTAAATCCTCGTATAGCGGTGTTGCAGTTCCGTCCTCACCCATTCTGAGTCTCTGCTCAACTCGTCTCTGGTACAGATCTCTTATACTCCAATACTGCACAAGCCCTACATTTAGTCGTGGAATTTCGATAGTGATTCTTTTTTCCTGCTCCCTTCTACATCTTCGGATCTTAGGGGGATTATGATTCTTCTGAGCAAGATCTTCTAGCCTGCTTAGCAATTATTAAATCTATGATTCTTCCGAGGAAGATCTTCTAGCCTGCTTAGCAATTATTAAATCTATAAATGACCTTAGATTCATAGTTGGGTGAATCTGCGTATACTTATGGAAGTCCTTATGTCGAAAAATCCCATAGTTTGACACTGCGTGTGATCACATACTTGTTTTTCATTGTTTCTTCACAAGATATCCGAACCACACTATTATTTAATAGAGACTAGTTCCACAATTTAAGTCCCACAGAACGGACAGTTCCTGATGCGGAGAAGTTGCCTCATATTCCTAAGCCAACCAAAAACTTCCTGTCTATTAGCGACTGTAGCGTCGTCACCGGGAGCACATGTTGCTATTATAATCACTTAATTACCAAACATTTGGTTCAACAAATTCGAGAACCTCTCATTTACCTCATTCCAGTTCTGTACTCGTACTTTCCATCGGTTCTTTACCAAACTAGACAAGGCAGCTTTATCCCGTGCATCTTTGTTAACACCACTCTATATACGCTGGTGTTTCTTAAGATTTTTCACTGCTTCTGCCTTCCTTCTTTGTCTCTGTCAAAACTGACATATCACTTGCTGGGAGTTAACCTCTGATACCACCTCTTGTAATCTTTTTCTGAAGCTCTGAATATGCCGTATTCAAATTCGAATAGTCGCTTTATGAAGCCATTGCCGTTTTCTCTTATATACGTCGCAGTAACCTTTGTCCGCGTATGGATAGACGGCCTGCATCGAACCCGCTACCGGAAGTTCTAGGGGACTTCTCCTAAAGGCATGACCTCGCCTTACAGGGACTGCCTTCACTGTGGCTGTGAGATCCCTCCTCCCATCGCTTCCATATTACCTGTAGTAGCAGGGTTGCTTCATCCACTAATTCTGCCGTTCCGACGGTCACCATTGAAGTCTTCGCCGTATCATCAAGAAGTACAATCACTTGACCCAAAAACCTAGGTTGTTTTAACATGTTGTTACTCCTTCCCCTCCTCCATTCTCAAACGAGCTTAGTACCGGCTATGGTAGAGTTCATTATGTCGTAAGACAAATGATCTACTATGTAAAAACTGGGACAGTCTGGGCAAGTGCTCTCGCATCCAGCTGGTTGTTTATATATCAGATTTGCTTCAGCTGTGGGGAATGGCACTATTTTATTTTTATTTTGTGTGTAATAACTCATTTTAAAGCAACAATATCTTTGGAACTGATCAGCAGTTTTGTAAGAGGTTCTCCCAAAGAATGGAATACAAAAATATTTCATGCTTTAGTTCTGTTGGTAACTAGTGTGCTGTTTCATTTTGCTTTCTTTTTTTTACTATGTTATCAATGAATTATGGCTCTTTGTTCGATTAATAAAATGTCATCACGAAGATCATGTTCTACCACTGGATGTTCACTGCTCCATTAATCATATTTCCGTATATAGTTAGTTTTTGCGTAGTGGTACGGAAGGTACTGTTTTGTATAGCCCTATGTGTAGCTGTTTTCCTATGCGGTGAAAGTGCATCTGTTGCTTTATATACAATTTCTTAGATCAAAAAATGTGATGTCTGTCTTATGCTCAATGGTGAATTTAATGTTGGGAGTGAATTGCCTGAATAGGTTACACATTTGTCCTACGTTGCTTTTGTGGCAATGAAATTAGTCTTGCTACCGTTAGCGAAGTCACACGGACACTTCCCATTCGACGCGGGAACAAGGAGAAGGTGCGCCGACAGTGGACGCACGAGGACCACCACGGCGTCTTCCTAGACGAAGCTTGGTTGTGCATACAGCCTCACGGCCAACGTATGCGCACGTTGAAGTTCCACGAAGAATGATCATCTCAAGATTGCATTCGAAATCGTTATGCAGAAACAACGCATGGAATCAAGGAATGGTACGCTGCTGGGTACACAAAACGAACAACTCTCGTTCGCACTGCCGGTAGATCTACAGAAGAGGTTCTGGTTCTGGTATGAGAAAGCCGGCGCCTATAACCTATCTTAGAGCTGACCGCCACGCTTTATTTTCATAAGGTAAAAGATGACCCTCTCTTCCTCCTACAGTTCAGACGTTATTCTATGCAGAGGATGTTTGATTGTTGCTGCGACCAGTATGTTTCCACATCTCTCATCCATGGAAAACAACAGGGCATTGGTTTCTGAGTGACTGGCATGCAACCAGTCAAATACTGTTGCTTAGAGCTGTATGTTTTCAGATCTCTCATCCATCAAAAACAAAAGGAGTTGGGTTGGTGAGTGACTGCACGACACCTGTCAAATACTACGATTGACAAAGTTTGAAAAAGAATGGAAGGAGTTACGTGTACTTGTCATCCTAGCTTAGTTTCACTGAATGCCCTATCGAGTAAGAGCCAATTCTGCTGTTAGAGGGGCAGGTCTATGTACTATACAGCATACATCCAGTATACCCCCAACGTCCTTCAGATGTAATGATGTGTTCTTCTAACTGCTCTCTAAACCCACGTTTACTGCCCAACACTGTATTTACCACAGTTATCACATTGTTTGTGTGTGTGTGTGTGTGTGTGTGTGTGTGTGTGTGTGTGTGTGTGTGTGTGTGTCTGTGAATGAGTGAAAGAGCAAAGGGAGAGAAGGAAAGGAAGGAAAGGAGGGAGAGAGATGGGAAGGAAGAGGTGGGGCAGGACAGAGAGTTGTCACAACTGACACGGAACCATCACCAACGTGACCATATTTTAAGGGAAAAAAAGCACACTTGCTGAACATCAGCCTCAGTAATCGATCCCGGGTGCGAATTTGAGGCTTAATTCTGACACTATGCAGTTATGGCTTACTGTATGTACAGCTTTATCGCGCATCGATTGTTTGTTACTCACTCCGCCCCACAGCAGCTGCGTAATGCCCTAGAGCGAAGTACTCTTCAGCGAAGTGACAACAGAGCACTCTTATTCCTCGGATGTTGAAGGCGAGGGAAGAGGAGGAGGGAGGTGGACATCTCTGCTACGGATTTTGAAATGTTGTTGGGGAACGGTCGTGTTACCCTACGCCAAAAATTTAAATATGAGTACGTAATATGTGAAGCTCAGGTCCATATATGCTTAATAGTGTTGTAACAGTAGTCTCGTACTGATATTCTGCAGCTACATATACGTCCCGTAATCAAAATTAAGAAACCTAACTGACTGAGGAATAATTATGAAATGAAGTTAAAGACTTTCGATTTACAATTTACTTGTGACGGGCAACTGTTCTCCACTTTAATCGTGTCCACATTAAAACCCAAAGAAAATAACGCACAACAGCAATGTTAATTATTAATTAGTGCTACAATTCTTCTTTAATGACGCACTAATTCATTTCATTCACTTGCGCTGCATTTGTGAATCGAAACATAAAAATGTTCAAAGCAAAGAGATATCTGGCACCAACTGCAGATCAGGAACAGCGCACTTTTTCATAATGAACAAAGCATGTTACCAACGTCAAAACGATATTTCACAAACCTCTTACTCACTCCCCTACACAGTACTTCGCGCTCAGACATTAGGTGGGTGCTGTGGGGCAGAGTTAGTGATAAACGAACGGTGCGCCAAAAATTTTGAAAGCTGTACTTTCAAAAGATCATGATCGCGAACTATAAGAATTACAGCCCAAACTTTCGCACGGGATCCATTTCTGGGGCTAATATCTTGCAAGTGCGTTTTTCCTCCTTTCAAATATGACGTCAATGATGATGATGTTTAGTTTGTGGTGCTCAACTGAGCGGTCATGAGCGCTCGTACACATTTCCAACCTATACACAGTCCAACAACTGCCACGAATGATGATGAAATGATGAGAACAACACAAACACCCGGTCCCCGCGCAGAGAAAAATCCCCAGCGCTGTCGGGAATCGAACCCGGAACCCCGTGATCCAGAGATAGCAACGCTAGCCACTAGACTACGAGCTACGGGCATATAATACCGAGTTGGTGATGTTCGCTTTTGAGGTGAATATATTGTTGGGTTCTAAAATTGCAGCATCCGAAAGTTTCTCTTACTCTGCGTAAACAATAAAGTAGGGAATATATATGATTAAATCAGAAGGTGATTTGTTGGTATTTTTTCTTCTACCCTTCCTTTCTTTTCTGTCTCGCTTTCTCTCTCTCTCTCTCTCTCTCTCTCTCACACACACACACACACACACATCACACACACACACACACACACAGAGAGAGAGAGAGATAAACATATGCACAGGCGTCGTGTGGATATGTGTGCTCGTCTGTGTGCATATCATAGATTTCATGTACTAGAGCATCATGAGTATCTAAGCTACATCCTACATTATTCATCCATTACTACAATGCATCCCACAACGATGAGTGCTGTCGCACTACATGAAGGATTAGCACCGAGACAGACAACTGTAAGACGAGAGAAGCGGGCGTTCCCTAATAACAGCTGGCACTGCAGCGGTACGTGTAATAGAATGAAACATCGGGACCTCTACGTGTCAGTGTACTTGGAGTATTATTTACGTATCTACGACCCCGCCGTTGTCTGTAGTGGAGGAAAGCGCCGTTTGGTTGAATGCCAGACTCGAGGATGTGGGCGTCGGCATTATGCTACGCACGGCGCCCGGCAGCTGCCGTCAGGGAAGCTTTCAGGGCTGCGCGGCGCACGTGCCGTTCTCAGGTGTAGGATGACCCGCGACAGCACACACGGCACCTCTATTCGCCGTCTCAACAGCTCGCAGTAGCCGACAAGGCGCCCGCCGCCTTACATAACGTGCCACTGGAATACCAAATGAAGCGGAATTGAGTGTGTCAAGTCTCCAAATGTGTGTGATCGCGCTAGCGAAACTGACAATATTTTACCTCCATTTGCACGAGTCCCTACTCGTTCAAGTCTAGCGCCCGTCTACCTGCAGTTGTGCCATTGCTACTTCAATATTTACTCCTGCTGGGTCGTTTTTTCTTCATTCGGTTATCATATTCTTTCAGTAACACCACAGAGACAGCGTCTCTCTGCAAACTGTGTAAACCCTCCTCCATTAGTTTTGTTCGAACGGTAGACCGAAACATCTACATATCTATAATAATTATTGTATGCACGCATTGGCCCTCTGTACGTTTGAAACCACTGAGTCGATACCAACCAGACTTAGTAAACGTATCACTTACTATTTGTAATGAACCACTCTGACGGTAAGAACCACCTAACTAGAACCACCTCTCTCTCATACGAGAGAGGGAGAAAAGTCCAGAAGCTTATTTCAGGAACTTCTCGAGCATATTTACCCTAATTTTGTATTTATATGCACTATTTCTGTAAAATTGCTGTGTGGGCAATACACCCTTATGAATGGTAGAGGCGGTGAGAAACCGTGGCATGTAAAAATATTTAATAACGACCGATATTAGTATTAAATTCATAGCTTCCGAAGTCGCTAGGGTCTCCGATGACAGCCCCGATGACGCTCCACCCCTAACACGAGTTGAGGAATTGGTAAAAGACAGTGGCATTAGGATATCTGAGGCGGCAGGGAGCTGGTGGGGGCGTACTAACGTTCTGGGTTAACAAAACTGTATATAATTAAACAGTTGTGAATTATCAAAACACAATGTAACACTTCAAAATTATTTAAATACACAACTTAATAGTTGGAACACTGATGACAAGGCTCACCAGGTAGTAGATACAATTCTTGGAATGCATAGATGCAAAGTTATAATTTAAAAACATCGCCTCACTATGGCAGATCTAAGATAAAATTTCCTCCCTTTTCACATCAACAGAATTTAAATTACTAAGCAGTTGCAACAAAAATTATTTACTGAGTTGGTTGTTAACAGGCAACTACAAGTCAAGGCCTTCAGCTGACCGGACTACTAACTGCACTTAGCATTACTAGAAACAGCTTAACCCCTGATGATAAATCTCTACCAATGTCAAGCCTTTTCAAGTAATTACATTTCAAATGGTTCAAATGGCTCTGAGCACTATGGGACTCAACTGCTGTGGTCATTAGTCCCCTAGAACTTAGAACTACTTAAACCTAACTAACCTAAGGACATCACACACATCCATGCCCGAGGCAGGATTCGAACCTGCGACCGTAGCAGTCGCACGGTTCCTGACTGCGCGCCTAGAACCGCGAGACCACCGCGGGCGGCAATTACATTTCACATACAAGTTTCATCAAGGAACAAGTTGCCTCGCCCTTACAGACCGCCCTTTGGAAAACTAACCAATCTGAAATAAAGAACTTTTTATAGCTAAAAGTTGTAATAACATGTAAGACAGATCCGGGATAACAGAATCAACGGCCAGTGGCCATGCAAACAGATTTCACAATGGGCAAAGGTGCTTCAGGATTTACAGGAAATTTGGTAAAGTGTACAAGATGCCTATTAATATTTGTTTTAAAGTATCTTAAGCTTACGCCCAAACACACCTCAACGAGTAGACAGGCTATCAGGTTTATTAACACATATCCCAGGTACAAGGCGTGAGGTTCGTGAGACCTCCATGATAAATCGCCGTGAACGTACAGGGTTCCGCAAACGGCCGAACCTAAATGACAATAAACGGTGTTGCTTACATGTACATAACTGGAGTTTAGAAGGAACTAGCTGTAGTAAATCATAAAGAAAGCTAACTATAAAGGTCCGCTAGATGGATCATAATTAGCTGAAGTGTAGAACGCCAAAGTAAGGCAAACACAATCTGAGAGGGTTATATGCAAGCAAATAACGGCAGTAGCAGGTCAAATAAACAGAAATGACTAGATGAGCCCAGCTGGTGGAAACGGCAAACAAAGAAATCACAATATAATTATAACAACAGTAGCTAGTTCGGCAAACAGCTAATATCAAGTAATGCGGTGTTACTAGAATCAGCTTGCCAGCTGTCTTACAAAAATAAGATTAATTTTCCACAGATGTCCGAGGAATTTACAATACCAAAAATGATCTGATGAAAGCCATAGAGACCAACTGAAAAGTAAAGTGAGGCCCCTTTCCTGGTTCGCTCTTCAGTTCAGTAAAAACCGCATAGGACAGTGGCTAATCCGTCCTACAACATATATACATAAGCAATGATGTCGCACGCGCGGCGCACAATATCTCTGTCATGCCGGAAGCAGTCACTAACAAACTTGGTCTGTGTCCCTTGCTATCAAGAACAAGATACGGCGATTGTACACACCTCTAGAATTTCTCTGAATGGGGGGAGAGGGAATGAAAAGGACGACGGAAATGCATAACTTAGGTATTTCTGGAGCAATTTCTACTAAATTTGGTATATATATGAATAAGTACAACTAGAAAAATGTATTGGGAATCAGTTATCCCTACAACCATAGATTGAAGGAAAACCAAGACTTGTTAATCGGATTTGTATACCTGGAAACAGCGTTCAACAATTTAAACTGGTGCAAGATGTTCGAAATAGGGGTAAGCTGTGGGAAAAGAGAAGAACAAGAAAGAAGTGCTCGGATTAAAAAGGATGTAAGACAGAGATTTGTTCTTTCGCCCCAATTATTCTATCTACATGTCGAAGAAACAATGGTGGAAAAAAAGAAAGGTTCAAGAGAGGGATTAAAATTCAAGGTGAATGGATATCAGGTGTCAAGATTCGCTGATGACGTTGCCAACTACAGTGAAAGTGAAAAGGTATTACAGGATCTGTTGAATGGAATGAACAGTATAATGAGTAAATAATATGGATTGAGATTACATTGACGAAAGAGAGGTAGCAGAAATATTAACAGCGAGAATATTAACATCAAAATTGGTGATCACGAAGCAGATGAATTTAAGGAATTCTTCTACGTAGGCAACAAAATAACCCATGAAGGATGGAGCAAACAGAATATATAAAGAAGACTATCGCTGGCAAGAAGGGAATTCCTAACCACATGAATTCTACTAGTATCAAACATAGGTCTTCATTTTAAGAAGAAATTTCTGAGTTGTATTTTTGGAGCACTTGTTAGGTAATGGGCGAATTGTGGCGCCCTGAAAATATTCTAAGTTCGAAGTTGGCATGGTATCACGGGTCGCTCGGCGGGCGCAGGCCGCTCTGTAGGCCGACCACGTGGTGCCGGACGCTGGCCGAAGCAAGAGGGGTCCAGCCCGATCGCGTGGCTGGGAATTCCATGTTGACACTGTGACGAGGACGGTACTTTGTGTCGATGAAGGAGATGTCTATGTCGGGAGTGCCAAAGATGGCAGACTTTGTGAAACCATAATAGCAGACATTTCACAGTTTGTACTGAAATTAATCGTAGCCAGATGAATGATGATACCTCAAAAAGAAACATGTACACTACCGTTATTTGCACGACGATTCTGATGGTGTAATCAGATTTTCAATATATTTATTAGTTAAAAGTTTAGTATCTGACTGTAAATTATACAAGTAAACAACAGCAACGAATTTCCTAAATCTAAGCAGTTCATCCGATTTTGTCGATCGACATGTCTTTAGAAAGCTATCAGTGTAAGCCTAAATTGGTACAAATTACACGCATGTAACTCGGATAGTACATGAGTTATTGGACGTCAAAGTGGCCAATTACTATCGATCGCGTCAGGCCATAAGTACTTCACAGTTACACGAAAAAACGGTAGCGGCATGCTTATAAATATATTTATTCGTCTATGTCTTTGTTTATATCCGATATATACTATTCATGAAGAAATTCGTCAAATGTTTACTGTGTTTCAGAAAGCGCAGAGACATTAGGCTACTGGCCTACTTTTGCTTGCTATTCCTTTAATATATGTTTATTTAATTTGTTGACGTATTTAATATTGTTTGTTAGAGCGTGTTTATGGTCCAACCATAGAAATATTTATTTAATTTCACGTTATTTAAATGTAAATCCAGTATTCCGAATGCGTTTGAATATGTTTGTACATGTGAGTTGGCTTGAAGACAGGGCAGGAACGCTCTAGCCAATCACAGCGCTCGTGAATGGGGAGACTGGATGGGAGTGGGAGAAGAGGTCATGGAGAGTAGGACACGGCACGAGGATGCTGGACGCGACGGCGCGACAGACGCAAGTCGCGAGGAAGGACTTGGACTGTCGAGCAGCTTGCGAGCGTTCGCGAGAGATGGAAATACTTCAGAGTGCAGACTTGAGAACTTGTGAGATTTCCGAGGTTTCTACAGTGAAGACTAGTATGCGTATGAATATCTCGCGAACTATGTTGTTGTTCATAACTAATTATATGAAGTAGGTATCTATTGTTTCCCTTCAATTCAACTCGTATTTTATTTAACTGGTGGACCATCGACACCAATGTTTTGCAGAAATATACCGCATTCTCAAAAGTACTTCTACTGTCATACTCATAATTTAAAGTCATTAAGAGAGTACCTGCAGATGTTATTTAATTGCAATCTTTCATTTATAAACGTCTTTGTTACGTTCTAAATTCGCAATTGCCGAGTGATAGGAACATTCGACCATTCGATTCATTTGTATATTCATATTGGATACTGTAGGCTCAGCAGTTATTTGGCCTGTAATGCGGCAACTACGTATCCCAGCCCGTATACAACGAAACCAGCCAAAACTTTTAGTATTTCAACTCTGAGTGTGTGGGTGCGTAGTTGAGGGCCAACACCATCATTTCATTAATATTTTGAAAGCCCGCACACTGCACTGCACGGTAGTGAGAAATGGACTGTGGTAAAACCGGAACAGAGGAAAAAATGGTTAAAATGGCTCTGAGCACTATGGGACTCAACTGCTGAGGTCATTAGTCCACAGAGGAAAATAGAAGCATTTGTTATGTGGTGCTACAGCAGAATGTTGAAAATTAGATGGACTGGTAAGGTAAATAATGAGGAGGTTGTCTGTGTAATCAGCGGGGGGAGGAATACATGGGAAACATTGGCAGTAAAAAGGCAAGGTTAAGACATCAGGGAGTAACTTCCATACTACTAGAAGGGACTGTTGAGTGCAAAATCTGTAGAGGAAGGTCTTTGTTGTTGTGGTCTTCAGTCCTGAGACTGGTTTGATGCAGTTCTACATGCTACTCTATCCTGTGCAAGCTTCTTCATCTCCCAGTACCTACTGCAGCCTACATCCTTCTGAATCTGCTTAGTGTATTCATCTCTTGCTCTCCCTCTACGATTTTTACCCTCACGCTGCCCTCCAGTACAAAATTGTTGATCGCTTGATGCCTCAGAACATGTCCTACCAACCGATCCCTTCTTCTGGTCAAGTTGTGCCACAAACTTCTCTTCTCCCCAATTCTATTCTATACCTCCTCATTAGTTATGTGATCTACCCATCTAATCTTCAGCATTCTTCTGTAGCACCACATTTCGAAAGCTTCTATTCTCTTCTTGTCTAAATTATTTATCTTACATGTTTGACTTCCATACATGGCTACACTCCATACAAATACTTTCAGAAACAACATCCTGACACTTAAATCTATACTCGATGTTAACAAATTTCTCTTCTTCAGAAACGCTGTCCTTGCCATTAGCAGTCTTCATTTTACATTCTCTCCACGTCGACCATCATTAGTTATTTTGCTCCCCAAATAGCAAAACTCCTTTACTACTTTAAGTGTCTCATTTCCTAATTTAATTCCCTCAGCATCACCTGACTTAATTTGACTACATTGCATTATCCTTGTTATGCTTTTGTTGATGTTCATCTTACACCCTCCTTTCAAGACGCTGTCCATTCCGTTCAACTGCTCTTCCAAGTCCTTTGCTGTCTCTGAGAGAATTACAATATCGGCGAACCTCAAAGTTTTTATTTCTTCTCCATGGATTTTAATACCTTCTCCGAACTTTTCTTTTGTTTCGTTTACCACTTGCCCAATTTACAGATTGAATAACATCGGGGAGAGGCTACAACCCTGTCTCACTCCCTTCCCAACCATTGCTTCCCTTTCATGTCCCTCGACTCTTATAACTGCCATCTGCATTCGTACAAACTGTAAATATCCTTTCGCTCCCTGTATTTTACCCCTGCCACCTTCAGAATTTGAAAGAGAGTATTCCAGTCAACATCGTTAAAAGCTTTCTCCAACTCTACAAATGCTAGAAACGTAGGTTTGCTCTTCCGTAATCTTTCTTCTAAGATAAGTCGTATGGTCAGTATTGCCTCACGTGTTCCAACATTTCTACGGAATCCAAACTGATCTTCCCCGAGGTCAGCTTCTACCAGTTTTTCCATTCGTCTGTAAAGAATTCGCGTTGCAGCTGTGACTTATTAAACGGATAGTTCGG
The DNA here is from genome assembly GCF_023898315.1 of Schistocerca nitens. NCBI lineage: Eukaryota > Metazoa > Arthropoda > Insecta > Orthoptera > Acrididae > Schistocerca > Schistocerca nitens. Next base: position 589,639,483 of record NC_064618.1, read on the forward strand.
TAATTTTCACATCTGCCAACACCTGCTTTCTTTGGGATTGGAATTATTATATTCTTCTTGAAGTCTGAGCTAATTTCGCCTGTCTCATACATCTAGCTCACCACATGGTAGAGTTTTGTCAGGACTGGCTCTCCCAAGGCTGTCAGTAGTTCTAATGGAATGTTGTCTACTCTCGGGGCCTTGTTTCGACTTATGTCTTTCAGTGCTCTGTCAATTTTTCACGCAGTATCATATCTCCCAAATCATTTCGTCTACCTCCTCTTCCATTTCCTTAATAATGTCCTCAAGAACATCGCCCCTGTATAGACCCTCTGTATACTCCTTCTACCTTTCTGCTTTCCGTTCTTTGCTTATAACTGGGTTTCCATCTTGATATTCGTGCAAGTGGTTCTCTTTCCTCCAAAGGTCTCTTTAATTTTCCTGTAGGCAGTATCTATCTTACCCCTCGAGAGATAAGCCTCTACATCCTCACATCTGTCCTCTAGCCATCCCTGCTTAGCCATTTTGCACTTCCTGTCGATCTCATTTTTGAGACGTATGTGTTCCTTTTTGTCTGTTTCACTTACTGTATTTTTGTATTTTCTCCTTTTAAATTCAGTATCTCTTCTGTTACCCAAGGATTACTACTAGCCCTCGTCTTTTTACCTACTTGATCCTCAGCTGCCTTCACTATTTCATTCCTCAAAACTACCCATTCTTCTTCTACTGTATTTCTTTCTCCCATTCCTGTCAATTGTTCCCTTATGCTCCCCCTGAAACCCTGTCTAACCTCTGGTTCTTTCAGTTTATCTAGGTCCCATCTCCTTAAATTCCGACGTTTTTGCAGTTTCTTCAGTTTTAATCCACAGTTCATAACCAATAGATTGTGGTCAGAGTCCACATCTGCCCCTGGAAATGTCTTACAATTTAAAACCTGGTTCCTAAATCGCTGTCTTATCATTATGTAATCAATCTGATACCTTCTAGTATCTCCAGGATTGTTTCAGGTATACAACCTTCTTTTATGATTATTGAACCAAGTGTTGCTATGATTAAGTTATGCTCTGTGCAAAATTCTACCAGACGGCTTGCTCTTTCATTTCCAACCCACAATACATATTCACCTACTATGTTTCTTTCTCTCCCTTTTCCAACTCTCGAATTCCAGTCACCCATGAGTATTAAATTGTCGTCTCCCTTCACTACCTGAATAATTTCTTTTATCTCATCATACATTCCATCTATTTCTTCATCATCTGCAGAGCTAGTTCGCATATAAACTTGTACTACTGTAGTAGGCATGGGCGTCGTGTCTATCTTGGCCACAATAATGCGTTCACTGTGCTGTTTGTAGTAGCTTACCCGCACTCATACTTTTTTATTCGTTATTAAACCTACTCCTGCATTACCCCTATTTGATTTTGTAGTCATAACCCTGACAAACGTCTTGTTCCTCCTGCCACCGAACTTCACTAATTCCCACTATATGTAAATTTAACCTATCCATTTCCCCTTTTAAATTTTCTGACCCACCTGCCTGACTAAGGGATCTGACACTCCACGCTCCAATCCGTAGAAAGCCAGTTTTCTTTCTGCTGATAACGTCGTCCTCTTGAGTAGTCCCCCCCCCCCCCCCCGGAGATCCGAAGGGGGACTATTTTACCTCCGGAATATTTTACTCAAGAGGACGCCATCATAATTTAACCATACAGTAAAGCTGCATGCCCTCGGGAAAAATTACGGCTTTAGTTTCCCCTTGCTTTCAGCCGTTCGCAGTACCAGCACAGCAAGGCCGTTCCAGGTCAGTCAATCATCCAGACTATTGCCCCTGCAACTACTGAAAAGGCTGCTGCCCCTCTTCAGGAACCACACGTTTGTCTGGCCTCTCAACAGATACCCCTCCGTTGTGGTTGCACTTACGGTACGGCTATCTGTATCGTTGAGGCACGCAAGCCTCCCCACCAAGGGCAAGGTCCATGGTTCATGTGGGGGGGGGGGGAGGGGTAGAGGAAGGTAGAGGTTGGTATAACTCCAATAAATAACTGAAGGCATATGAGGACACAGGTTGCAAGTGGAATTCGTGGCAGCCCCTTAAAACCAGTCGGAAGTCTGATGAATGAAAAAAATAAAATAAAAAAAAATACCACCAGGGGTGAAGCTGAGGTCAAGAAGAGTTCAAATGTCAATATGTCCGAAAGTTGGCTACACACAGGGATGAAGTGTGTATGAGATGTGCCTGTATGTAAAATGTGCATACGTCTGTTAAATATACATGACATATGTGCACATTGATGAACCCTAATGCAAAGAGAGAGTAAAAAATTTGAAAAAGAAGGGTATGAGAGGAAGGGGAATGAAACTATGAATGATACGAAGTTCTCCCTGTCGGGTATCTACGAGCATAACTAAAACCTATGAGAGTTCTGGTAGGAGGGCAGCGCATGTAGTGGAGAACGAAATAAGTAAATCTTTAGATTGCGCCAAATGCACTGCAAAAATAGTTGGATAAAGTCTGTAGTGGGAACACACATATCGCCAAATAAATGTGAGATTTAAGAAGATAGAATGACAGCAGTACAAATTACATGGAGATGAAACAGGCAGAAAACAAAAAGTGACAAAACATAGTTGCAAGTCTGAACAGCATTAGGAGAATTGGAATGATATTCTTTGCGAGCAGAGTGTAATAAAATGCAAACAGGCTACTGTGCGGGGTTGAAGAAATGTGTTAGGAAAATGTCACGCAACATATCGAAACGAAAATCACTCTATTAACAACCTAAGGAATCGAAAATAGTAATGTAGAATGAGGAGGAATATTTAAAATTTGGCTGTATTCTGCTCAGGAATGAAATATGGAAGAATTTATGTGAAATATATTTCTTTAGGTTGAGGATAAACTAACTGTCTGATACCACATCACCACCCGTTACCCCCCACTACAGCTTTGCCTCCGCAAGTTACCTCATTCCCTACCTTCCACACTTCACAGAACTTCTCCTGCATAGCCGGCCGTGGTGGCGGAGCGGTTCTAGGCGCTACAGTCTGGAACCGCGCGACCGCTACGGTCACAGGTTAGAATTCTGCCTCGGGCATGGATGTGTGTGATGTCCTTAGGTTAGTTAGGTTTAAGTAGTTCTACGTTCTAGGGGACTGATGACCACAGCAGTTAAGTCCCATAGTGCTCAGAGCCATTTGAACCATTTTTGAACCATTTTGAATCCAGCTACCTGAACTCCCCGTACAAAAGACTTTTATCGTTTGTTTATGCTGTCCAACCCTTGCGACCCCTTGGTGCTACAGCACCCTGACATTAACTGGAGATCGGTTTGGGGGTGTGTGTATGCATCCTTCCCTACTAATAGTCGACTTTATCGGATAGGACTGGCCACTTCCCCACTCTGCTCTGACTATCAGCTCGAAGACACCGACGAGCACCGTCTTACGTGCCCCTAAAACGAAACGTTTGGTTCCTAATCCAACGAATCGTGGGCTTTTACCTTCGTGCCCCGCAAACGACGTTAACGCCAGATTTCTTGTTGCTGCCCCAGACATTTCAAAATCCTTTTGCTAAGTACCATACACTCATCTGGTTTCGAGGACAGGCTTTAGAATACCTCCTTCAGAGTGGTCCGCATACAGTCCTCGAATTCTGGTACAAAGTTGTGACCGCGCATAGCACCCTCACCCGAAAACCATCTTACCGACGAACTTTTGCCAGTTATCACCGCAGCGTCTTCCTTGACCCCCTCAGAGTTGAGATGTGCCATGCCTACCCGTCCCATGATGCAACAACACCCTTATCCACGTTCTCATGCATCGACAAAAAAGGAAGAAGACAGAATGTGTTATATTTTGTTGCATTTAATGTTTCTCTAATATTTTTGTTAGACTAACAGTCATTTGTATATGTTTAAATTGTACCTTGAAGAATTGTTGCATTGTGTATATGTATGTACTGTTAGTTTGTTCAATGAAGATTATGGTCAGTGCGGCCGAATGCTGTGGATAGGGGCCCGGGTTCAAATGGCTCTCAGCACTATGCGACTTAACTTCTGAGATCATCAGTCGCCTAGAACTTAAAACTAATTAAACCTAACTAACCTAAGGACACCACACACATCCATGCCCGAGGGAGGATTCGAACCTGCGACCGTAGCGGTCGCTCGGTTCCAGACTATAGCGCCTAGAACCGCACGGCCACTCCGGCCGGCCAGGAGCCCGGGTTCTATTCCCGGCTGGGTCAGAGATTTTTCTCCGCTAAGGGACTGGGTGTTATGTTGTCATCTTTATCATCAAATCATCCCCTTCGACGCGCAAGTCGCCAAAGTGGTGTTAAATCGAAAGACTTTCACCAACCAACCGGTCTACCCGACGGGTAGCCATACGACCTTTCATTTCAGAGCTGGAGATTTTTTCATACTAATAACGACCTACAGACTTCCATAAAGCTGTGAACGTTACTTGAATCCTGTCAACAAAAGTCCTAGAATATAATACGTAACACATTAATATGGTTTTCAAAGTATTTACGGTATTTATTTTGATATGTATTTTGTGATGGAGATGCAATATATGTAGTTTCATGTATAAACTTCCCAAAAGCACAGAACGCCTATTAAACATTCTGACATTTGTTGATATGTTTAACGATAATTCTTACAGAGCGAAAAACCGGAATACATCACATGTAAATGTCGAATAAATTCTCAGAAAAGAAGGCAATGACAATCATCATAAAATCATCAATTAGAAAAAAGTGTTCAGCACGTCTGACTGCCATTCAGCGGGTCCGGGTTCGATTCCTGACGGGGCCGGAGTTTTTTTTTTTTCGCTCGGGTAGGGGTGCAGTGGTGTCTCCTTCATCGTCCTCGATACACAAGTCGCTCCATATGGCGTCAACTTAAAAGATTTACAACTCGGGTGACCAACCTCCCGAAGTGGGGACTCCTGGCCCCCAGTGTCATACGATCGTTCGTTCATTCACTGAGCGTTTGGGTGCTGAGTGCTTGCGGCGGCGCGTGTTCTAGTTACCGTGCCGAGATGTGGCCGAGAGCACGACGGGCACAATAAACGCGCTGCTGACTTATGTGGTCGCTATCCTCTGGATGACGCCAAGCAGTATTCTGGAAACTTAGAGTGACAATGTCTCTGAACACATGCATGTGGAGCTTGAACACACTAAAGCTAGTCAACAGAAAACAGGACCTACAGTAAGTTCTTCTACCGAAAACAACTTGGAAGTTGGTGGCAGCGCATCTGGAGATCACGTTGCAACACCCAATAAGAACAAGGAAAAAATGATAGCACATCCAGAACCTGGAGCTGAGGCTCCCGAAACGAGACGCAAATCGCTTAAAACCATGTTGAAAAGAAAAGAGCAAACTTAAGCAAATATAAATAAACAAATAAAGCCGGTATCACCAACACAATTCAGAACAACACAAACATCGCAGAAAACACTAAATCTCACTTCAGGAAGAAGGAAATCTGAAGATAGAAATAAACGTAATACCTTAAGTACACTTCGTTGGACCACTGAAATGGAAGCCGAGGAAGAAAATCATAAGCCGGCTATCAACGGATTACTTCAAATGCAGATTATTACTGGACTCGATAGAGACAACGTTCACGGGACACATGTTGAATAACTGCGATAATCTGTATTATAGAAAGTTTTATGTAACCATACCAGAAAACATACATCACGCAGTCAAAACAAAACATCGGTAATATCGGTCTGATACTACAAACACTACCAGTATTCTACAAACAGATGTTACATAACTACACCCATGTTAAACTCTATGTGACCAATATTTATATACCCCAAAGACTCCTTGGGTAGCTGGCAACAGTAGTTTTTTTTCTCTCTTTTTTTAGATAGCATGTCATTGTACGCAACTTGGAGATGAGAAGAGGATCCGTTATTTGCAGGGTGGGGTCACAAGAAAGTTCCCACTTCTCAAGGTTGGTCTTGCACCTAGTGATACCGGATTCTAGCCTATTGAGTGTTTTCCGCGTCGGCCCATCTTCTTTACGGTCAGTAAGTAGTTTCTCACGTGGTGCCATCCATTCTGTGATGTCGTTTGCTTGGTTACCCCTGGAATATAAAGTCTGAAGGTTGTTATCTGAGAATTTTTGTAATGTAGAGAAAGTTCGTCTTGATTTGAGTTGGACAGTTGCTGGTGAGTAGCCACACAGAGAATAGGTTTCTAGATTAAACGCTTCATTTCTTTCGAGTGTAGCGGCAGATTCACGGCAGGTGTTCTGGAGTAGAATATCTGCTAGACAACAGACCTCTTGGAGTGGAGTTAATCCCAGTCAGCCTGCGATGGCCGCGCGGGATAGCCGCGTGGTCTGGGGCATCTTGTCACGGTTCGCGCTGCTCCCTCCGTCGGAGGTTCGAGTCCTCCCTTGGTCATGGGTGTGTGTGTCGTCCTTAGCGTAAGATAGATTAGGTAGTGTGTAAGCTTAGGGACTGGTGACCGCAGCAGTCTGGTCCCATCAGACCTTACCACGACTTCAGACTGTGACGGTTCTGCAGGGTTTCGTTTAGGGCAACGTCAACCTGTGTACCACGATTGGAGCCGTATCAGACAGGGCAGGCAAATTCTGCTGCAGAGAACCGGGGGCCCCGAAGCTGGGTCAGTTTTCGAAGGATGTTATCCTCTGTTGATACCTTTCTGTCCGTGTTCAAGCTGTGTGATCTGTGTGGGCGAGCGGTTCTAGACGCTTCAGTCTGGAACCGCGCGACCGCTACGGTCGCAGGTTCGAATCCTGCCTCGTGCGTGGATGTGTGTGATGTCCTTAGGTTAGTTATGTTTAAGTAGTTCTAAGTTCTAGGGGACTGATGACCACAGATGTTAAGTCCCATAGTGCTCAGAGCCATTTGAACCATTTGAACGTTTACAGATCAATAGCGCAAGCGGTTCTGAGCTGCCAGGTATCGACCCAAGCTGGAACATTCATGGTACTAACACGCGCTGCAGCCCCCACAGATGGCAATGCAGGCGCTGACTGCAATCCTTTTTTATCGTACAGATGGCGAATACTGTCCTGGGACACGTTATGGCACGCCTGATCGACATGATTATGTAGTTCGGTACGATTTATTCGATGACGGGTCGCATGAGTCACTTCTCGTCATACTCCACGCGTGCTCCATTGTAGACGAGTCTGGAAATCGTACTGGGCAGAAAAATTGTTGCATGTCTTTCAGAACACATTGAGTTTCACAGATACTGTGTGAGTGAGAAATATCCTGTCGGAACAACAAACCCCTTTCCGTTGCAAGAACGGCAAACGACAGGTCTAACAACATTCTGCGCGTACCAAGCGATGGTTAGCATTCCATCGAGGAGTGCCAAAGGTGAATAGGATTTGTAGATTATCGCACACAAGACTATAAAACCTGGGATGGGGCTAGTGTATCTTCGTCGAACGCACACTACGAGACAGCGCCCACCAGGTCTATATCGTAGGCGCAAACGACCATCACTTGTAAGCAGGCAGAATCTGCTTTCATGGCTGTAGACCACGGTACGCCACTCCGTCTTACGCAAGATCCTCTGACGGCACGCTGGCATGACTGGAAGCTGGGCTAGAAGTGTGTGTGCCAGCAGCCACACCGATAATAGCTGGTTCGCATAAGTTCGTGTTGACACATCTGGGCTCACAAGCCGTCTTACCTGTGTGGTAGTATGTATACGATCTGCCGCTAATGTCCTTACAATACGACGATCATGGCGGGCATCGGTGCTGCATGGACGTCCAGAACCTCGTTTACGAGTGTGAGAATGTTCGCATGACCATTGTTAACAGCATCGTTGCACAACTGACGCACCACGTCCAACTTGCGTCGTACATCTCCGAAAGGGCCATCCTGTCTTTTGGAAGGCCAAATTTGATCGGTTTCAAACTCGCTCAGTTGGCTATAGGAAGCAAGAGCGCGTCTCTGTGGCAAGACTGCCTACTTTCTGCACACGTTTGCACCGTACTGAGCCTTCTGCGTATGAGCATTCCATATTAAAGGATAGATGGCTCTCTAATAGCTATGACACTACACTATCTGTTGGCGGACGACATTGAAATCATTATCAAAACATTTACTATCTCACAGGTGGCATATACCGTCATCGGATCAAAATCGACGTGTCTTTGCAATGTACTTCTCTCCGTCAGTGTATTTTGGTGTAGTGCTGTGTTCTAATTGAGTGTCTTCTTAGGTCACTTGCCAATTTATTTTTGTTTGTCTGCTTGTGTTTTTGATGAATTAGGTTTTAAGTGGTTGTCTTTGTTTTGATCACCGAGGTTTTTACTGATTGGGATAAAGTCGTTTCAACATCCTTATGTTTTTGATAGACTGGGTTTCAACTACTTGTCCTAGTAGTAATTACTGAGGTAGTTTATACAATGGAACAACTTCCTTTAACCAAGTTTTAAACTTGCCTCTTGTGTTGCTGTTGCACGGTCGTCTGCACAGATGAAACTATTTGTTTCTTCTGGACAGAGACGAGTAGTAGCGTAGATGTTAAAGAGGATGGGAACTAAGACACTTGCTTGTGGGACATCTTCTTCCGGTTCTTCCATCTACTTCTATGACTTTGGAAGACAGTTAAAAATCTTCAGTTCCTCAGCAAGCATTCTAATATCTGAGTTGTTTTATTACCTTTTGTTATTTCATAGAGCTTCTTTAGCAGTAGTTGCTGGATCGCTGTGTCATACGATGCCATCATATCGATGGACACTATACCCGTGACTTACTTGTTTTCAAAACCGTCATCAGGGAACTAAGTTAGGTGTAATAATTGAGAGGTGCAGCTTTTCCGTGAACGGAATCCTGCTGGTTCCGGTGTTACTGGTTCTATTATTTTTGGTGTTAGAAGGAACATTATTGAGGCGTTTCAGAGGACCCTAGCTCTGTGGCTATCTCTTCCCACGCCTACCTCTTCCATCAACTTAATCCAATGGAAGCGCTTTGCTCAGAAATAGAAAGAACGACATATTGATCGATTGTGATGGTTTCAGCACTAAATGGGAACATCTTGAAATGGTATTTATATTCTTTCAGGAGAGTGGTGGATGTTCCTGGAGAAAGTCCCTGTAAGTATACACATCTGCACTATCTAGGGATAGCTTTGAGGAAGCAGAACCTGACAGAGTTCACAAATTCTTCATATGTTTAAACAGGTTGAATATGTTCGATTTTCTCGGGTTACACAGTGGTGAAGTTTTAAACTTATGCCTTTTTTAAATTGTATTGTCACTTCAGATTCACTGTTTGTGGTCGGAATTCTTATACTAAGTGGCACATTGTTGGATGGTGTTGCGTATGTGGAACCGGTCGGCATACTGATTTGACGCACTGCTGGGATCGGTTTTCACTAACAAAAATTAGCTCAGGATTTTAACTACATTGCCATTTGCCACTGCTGAAAGATGTAGGCAGTTTTCGGTCATATATCGCTGACAGCTGATGATGATCTGCCCATTGTAAAATGGCTTCTCCATTCAGATCGTCTTCAGGGTATCTCCAGGCAAGGCTGTGGCCGTTGAAATCGCTAATGACAACAGAAGATTTATGACTGTAGAAATTAGGAGAAGGTTTGAAAGGAGGACTTTGTTTCGAGGTTTGTAGATGGATGAAACTACGAAGTTACTAATTCAGACCGTGATGGTTTCATTGTTTTTGTGCTCTATAATTGAAGTTGAGAGAATCTGACGGTCTGGTTTGGCAAAATTGGCACCACCATTGTGAGTATGAGGTCTTTGTACGATTAATTCCATTTTTAGCGAGTTTCTAGGGTGCACAATAAATCACAGTTTTTAATGTAGCAGAGGTTATGTAACTGCTCTTCCTTACACTTTGATAGTTTTGCAATGCTTATAGAAATTTTGTTATACCTGGCTCTTCCAACTGGGAAATCTTCATTATCCGTTATATGTTTCTGAATGCTGAATACTCCCATGTACTTAAACAGGATCACCACAGGCAGAAGTATGCTTCACCCCATCACAGAAGGTAATCTTTAGATACTATACTCTAATGAAATGTGGCTTTAAGGAACTTTATTAACTATGTGATGAACAAAATAAGAACGGTCTAGTTTGAGGGACTCAGATATTATACGGGATTTGCACTTTGTGGGAATCATAAGAAAAATATTGACAGTGTCTTAAAAATAACATTTCATAGGCAAGGAACAGATTAACTTTGTAATATAGTAGAAGCAGACTACTTCTTCGTAAGGAATGTTATCAAATTTCGTGAACTATTTGCGCTACGTATTCCACATTTGATTTTAGCTCTGTTAAAACTTGTTTGGTATGTGATTGGACAAATATTTAATTCACGTCAGTTTCGCAGCCTGTATTCAGGAGTTCAAAAGAAGAAGTAATTTACTGATAAATAATTTCCTTGAATGAGATTTTCACTCTGCAGCGGAGTGTGCGCTGATATGAGGCAAGGTCCCGAGTTCGAGTCTCGGTCGGGCACACAGTTTTAATCTGCCAGGAAGTTTCATATCAGCGCACACTCCGCTGCAGAGTGAAAATCTCATTCTGGAAACATCCCCCAGGCTGTGGCTAAGCCATGTCTCCGCAATATCCTTTCTTTCAGGAGTGCTAGTTCTGCAAGTTTCGCAGGAGAGCTTCTGTAAAGTTTGGAAGGTAGGAGACGAGGTACTGGCAGAAGTAAAGCTGTGAGTGCCGGGCGTGAGTCGTGCTTCGGTAGCTCAGTTGGTAGAGCACTTGCCCGCGATAGGCAAAGGTCCCGAGTTCGAGTTTTAATCTGCCAGGAAGTTTCAATAATTTCCTTATTTATTTATTTCTCTCTGGCACATGCTAATGTAATAAAGAATTTTAGAACGGGTCGGTAGTGCACTTCGCCTTGGAAGGGAAAAGTCTCAAGTTCGAGTATCTGTCCGACACACAGTTTTAACCCACCAGGAATTTACAAATCACCACACACTTGGCTACAGAGTGAAAATTCATCGGTTTCAATGATTCCAGCATACAGATCACGTTGCTTTATAGAATCTGATAGTACTTATCTAATCTTTTGGTTTCGCCGGCCGCGGTGTTCTAGCGGTTCTGGCGCTGCAGTCCGGAACCGCGGGACTGCTACGGTCGCGGGTTCGAATCCTGCCTCGGGCATGGGTGTGTGTGACGTCCTTAGGTTAGTTAGGTTTAAGTAGTTCTAAGTTCTAGGGGACTTATGACCTAAGATGTTGAGTCCCATAGTGCTCAGAGCCATTTGAACCATTTCAACCAATCCTTTGGTTTGAACATTGTCTTAAATACGAATTTAAAAGTTGGTAACACCTAATAAGCTGCTCCCGGAGAACACAGTGCAAGCACATTCAGACACACACAGCGTCCAATTTGCAGCGCACGGGTGAAAGACGACTGCTTGTATCTGCATACTCGCAACGTCAGCTGCACGCAAGAACCTCATCCCATTACATAACCCAGCGCTGTCTCTAGGTAAGTCCGTGCTCCTACTCGATCTGCAGCTGAGAGCTCATCACCTCGAGCGTCGATCTCGACACAGTGAAAACTTATTTGCCAGCTTATATTCTAATTATGCATACATCAATAATCATCTCCTCATAACGCCTTTTACAGTAGACTTAATTCCTTTTACGTCATAATAACTGATGATCTGTATACATTTTTCGTACAGTATAAACAACGGTATTGTCAACAGAAATACAGAAAATTTACATCCATATACCTACAGGCGTTACACTGATTAACCGGTACAGCACATGTAGCTAGTTTGGCCACCAATTTGTGGCTTTGTTTGTAATGTAAAATCCTAGTAGTGCACATATATTGAAAAATTATGTTCAGTAGTCTACAATTTAAATGAAAATCAGAAAGGAAGTGATGTAATGATAATTAAGTATAAAGCATGAAAACAGCAGCTGGAACATAGGAGTCGAAATCCCGCTCAACTTGTCTTCATGTGTGAGCCGTTCACGGATCTTGTTCATGCAATTTATTGTTTGTCATCTTCTATTACGGTACTGGCGGATCGATAAGTGCACTGTCGTACCATCTCTGGAGCGGCCGATAGTATTTCCTGGTCGTCGTGTGTCTGGCAGTCAGTCAGAGACGGACCAGCAGTGCAGTCGGGACGCAGCAGCAGTGGAGTCGGGGACGGAGCGCCGGTGAGGAGCCGACAGCCAGTGCTCGCCGACCGACCTACGGAGGGAGATTGGAGAGGGACGACCGTTGGTTGGTCGTTCGGTTGGTCGTCTCATCGGCCGACGTATATTTGGTCCCTTCACCGTTTCCGGGCCTAGACAGTCGGTCGGTTGGCGTGGAGCAGCAAGGAAGTCTCCGTTACGCGATCTCTGGCCGGGGCAGCTGGCGGTTTGCACGCGCGGTTGGAGTGTGAGGTGCTGCTTGCGAGTGTTACGAAGTTCGTAGACCACCGAACTTGGACATGAAAGTTGAGTCCTAACTTAACCTACTATCGATCCTCAACTGTTTACATTTCTTCGTTTGATCCTGGCTGTCGCTTTTGGGGCATTCCAGTGAGCAACAACGTGTGTTTCCTCAAGTCTGCTAAGATTCCAGCCGCCTTCATGCCGAGTTTAACTTAATTTATTCCCTGTTACTGACGTTGACCAGCGGTATCTATTGCCTTGTGGTCGTTGTCGTTCCGATTACCTGCCCTGGTTGTTGACGTAATTTTTGACAGTATGTTATCCTCGTCGTGTTGTTGCTGTCCAGCACGGAGTGTACTTCGACAGCCGAGGTGTTGTTGGTCGTTGTGGGCGCCAATATTCGGTGTGTCGTTGTATAGAAATTTCGTGGTCCTTTATCTGGCCCCATAAAGCGGAACTGATGTTGTTGATTGGTCCGTCGGCTGTCTGTCGGTTGGGTTGCCTTCAGATTAAGAAGTCGTTGGACAGGGTGCCTGTCTTACCTAAACGGGCGTTAGTGTTACAGTCCCAGGCCGACCCTTGGAAACATCTGAGAGCCGTTCCTTGTGTGTTACGTAGTAATTTCCCTGTTTGTGTTTTAGTTATTTGGTTGATGTGTGGCCTTCAGCCGAGTATCAGTATCTATTAAATTAATGTTCTTTTGTAGCCCTTGCGGCATGAGATTGTTATTCTTTATAGGGGCCTTCAGCCGAATTTTATATGAAATGTTTTATGATACGACCTTCTCCAATTTAAAATTGAAACTCTTCTTCCTAGGGCTTAAGCTGTTAAATTATTTGCTGATGTGCGACCTTCAGCGACATTTAGTATCTCTTAAATCAATGTTCTTGTCTTTCCCTTAAGGCATAAGATTGTTACGCTTTCGTATAAGGCACTCAGCCGAATTTTCCATGAAATGTTTTAAGATAAGGCCTTCTGCCTTTTGATTGAAACTCTTCTTATTGCTTAATATGCGGCTTCCAGCAAAGTTCCATTAAAATTAAATTGCTAAGGTCTTCAGCCTGTTTAAATTGAAGATTGAGAAAATATTCTTGGGTGAGACCTCCAGAAGAACCTTGTATTTCAATTTCTTGGTAAAGCCTTGTCTGTTGGATTTTGAGTGTGGCCTTCAGCTGATCTAAAGTTAATCGTAGGAGGTCGATTAAAGTTCTGAGTGTTTTGCACCTTTGTTGTAATATTGTGTGTTGATAAAGTTTGTATGTTGAGTGCGGGGTCAGGGATTTTCTCTGCCTCGTGATGACTGGGTGTTGTGTGATGTCCTTAGGGTAGTTAGGTTTAAGTAGTTCTAAGTTCTAGGGGACTGATGACCATAGATGTTAAGTCCCATAGTGCTCAGAGCCATTTGAAACATTTGTATGTTGAGTGCAACTGACAGCAACTCACTTTGGCCCCTTTCCACAACCTAATCCGCTCTGTCCTGGTAGTCCAGGCATTTCAATGCCTTAAGCTGGATGTCCCTCACATGAACCATGGACCTTGGCGTTGGTGGGGAGGCTTGCGTGCCTCAGCGATACAGATGGCCGTACCGTAGGTGCAACCACAACGGAGGGGTATCTGTTGAGAGGCCAGACAAACATGTGGTTCCTGAAGAGGGGCAGCAGCCTTTTCAGTAGTTGCAGGGGCAATAGTCTGGATGATCGACTGATCTGGCCTTGTAACATTAACCAAAACGGCCTTGCTGTGCTGGTACTGCGAACGGCTGAAAGCAAGGGGAAACTACAGCCGTAATTTTTCCCGAGGACATGCAGCTCTACTGTATGATTAAATGATGATGGCGTCCTCTTGGGTAAAATATTCCGGAGGTAAAATAGTCCCCCCATTCGGATCTCCGGGCGGGGACTACTCAAGAGGACGTCGTTATCAGGAGAAAGAAAACTGGCGTTCTACGGATCGGAGCGTGGAATGTCAGATCACTTAATCGGGCAGGTAGGTTAGAAAATTTGAAAAGGGAAATGGATAGGTTAAAGTTAGATATAGTGGGAATTAGTGAAGTTCGGTGGCAGGAGGAACAAGACTTTTGGTCAGGTGATTACAGGGTTATAAATACAAAATCAAATAGGGGTAATGCAGGAGTAGGTTTAATAATGAATAAAAAAATAGGAGTGCGGGTTAGCTACTACAAACAGCATAGTGAACGCATTATTGTGGCCAAGATAGACACAAAGCCCATGCCTACTACAGTAGTACAAGTTTATATGCCAACTAGCTCTGCAGATGATGAAGAAATTGATGAAATGTATGACGAGATAAAAGAAATTATTGAGGGAGTGAAGGGAGACGAAAATTTAATAGTCATGGGTGACTGGAAAACGTCAGTAGGACAGGGGAGAGAAGGAAACATAGTAGGTGAATATGGATTGGGGGGAAGGAATGAAAGAGGAAGCCGCCTTGTAGAATTTTGCACAGAGCATAACTTAATCATAGCTAACACTTGGTTCAAGAATCATGAAAGGTGGCTGTATACATGGAAGAAGCCTGGAGATACTGACAGGTTTCAGATAGATTATATAATGGTAAGACAGAGATTTAGGAACCAGGTTTTAAATTGTAAGACATTTCCAGGGGCAGATGTGGATTCTGACCACAATCTATTGGTTATGAACTGCAGATTGAAACTGAAGAAACTGCAAAAAGGTGGGAATTTAAGGAGATGGGACCTGGATAAACTGAAAGAACCAGAGGTTGTAGAGAGTTTCAGGGAGAGCATAAGGGAACAATTGACAGGAATGGGGGAAAGAAATACAGTAGAAGAAGAATGGGTAGCTCTGAGGGATGAAGTAGTGAAGGCAGCAGAAGATCAAGTAGGTAAAAAGAAGAGGGCTAATAGAAATCCTTGGGTAACAGAAGAAATATTGAATTTAATTGATGAAAGAAAATATAAAAATGCAGTAAATGAAGCAGGCAAAAAGGAATACAAACGTCTCAAAAATGAAATCGACAGGAAGTGCAAAATGGCTAAGCAGGGATGGCTAGAGGACAAATGTAAGGATGTAGAGGCTTGTCTCACTAGGGGTAAGATAGATACTGCCTACAGGAAAATTGAAGAGACCTTTGGAGAGAAGAGAACCAATTGTATGAATATCAAGAGCTCAGATGACAACCCAGTTCTAAGCAAAGAAGGGAAGGCAGAAAGGTGGAAGGAGTATATAGAGGGTTTATACAAGGGAGATGTACTTGAGGACAATATTATGGAAATGGAAGAGGATGTAGATGAAGACGAAATGGGAGATAAGATACTGCGTGAAGAGTTTGACAGAGCACTGAAAGACCTGAGTCGAAACAAGGCCCCGGGAGTAGACAACATTCCATTAGAACTACTGATGGCCTCGGGAGAGCCAGTCATGACAAAACTCTACCATCTGGTGAGCACGATGTATGAGACAGGCGAAATACCCACAGATTTCAAGAAGAAATAATAATTCCAATCCCAAAGAAAGCAGGTGTTGGCAGATGTGAAAATTACCGAACTATCAGTTTAATAAGTCACAGCTGCAAAATACTAACGCGAATTCTTTACAGACGAATGGAAAAACTGGTAGAACCCGACCTCGGGGAAGATCAGTTTGGATTCCCTAGAAATGTTGGAACACGTGAGGCAATACTGACCTTACGACTTATCTTGGAAGAATGATTAAGAAAAGGCAAACCTACGTTTCTAGCATTTGTAGACTTAGAGAAAGCTTTTGACAATGTTGACTGGAATACTCTCTTTCAAATTCTGAAGGTGGCAGGGGTAAAATACAGGGAGCGAAAGGCTATTTACAATTTGTACAGAAACCAGATTGCAGTTATAAGAGTCGAGGGGCATGAAAGGGAAGCAGTGGTTGGGAAAGGAGTGAGACAGGGTTGTAGCCTCTCCCCGATGTTATTCAATCTGTGTATTGAGCAAGCAGTAAAGGAAACAAAAGAAAAATTCGGAGTAGGTATTAAAATTCATGGAGATGAAGTAAAAACTTTGAGGTTCGCCGATGACATTGTAATTCTGTCAGAGACAGCAAAGGACTTGGAAGAGCAGTTGAACGGAATGGACAGTGTCTTGAAAGGAGGATATAAGATGAACATCAACAAAAGCAAAACGAGGATAATGGAATGTAGTCAAATTAAGTCGGGTGATGCTGAGGGAATTAGATTAGGAAATGAGACACTTAAAGTAGTAAAGGAGTCTTGCTATTTAGGGAGTAAAATAACCAATGATGGTCGAAGTAGAGAGGATATAAAATGTAGACTGGCAATGGCAAGGAAAGCGTTTCTCAAGAAGAGAAATTTGTTAACATCGAGTATAGATTTAGGTGTCAGGAAGTCGTTTCTGAAAGTATTTGTATGGAGTGTAGCCATGTATGGAAGTGATACATGGACGATAACTAGTTTGGACAAGAAGAGAATAGAAGCTTTCGAAATGTGGTGCTACAGAAGAATGCTGAAGATAAGGTGGGTAGATCACGTAACTAATGAGGAGGTATTGAATAGGATTGGGGAGAAGAGAAGTTTGTGGCACAACTTGACTAGAAGAAGGGATCGGTTGGTAGGACATGTTTTGAGGCATCAAGGGATCACAAATTTAGCATTGGAGGGCAGCATGGAGGGTAAAAATCGTAGAGGGAGACCAAGAGATGAATACACTAAGCAGATTCAGAAGGATGTAGGTTGCAGTAGGTACTGGGAGATGAAGAAGCTTGCACAGGATAGAGTAGCATAGAGAGCTGCATCAAACCAGTCTCAGGACTGAAGACCACAACAACAACAACAGCTGGATGTTGCATATCTGAAGATACTTACCAATCCTTAACTGTCAGCCAAATCACGGCGTATCAACTGTGATCATAATAATATCTTAACACACAGAAATTGGAGACCAGAGAAATACCAGAGAAATTCCTGCTGTCAACAGATCCACGACCCGCTTAACCAGTTTCCGAATGAACGGTGTGAAGGTGCCTGGGCCTAAGACACGTTGAGTTGCTTACCTCGCAAAAAGGCCAATGCTCACAGATGATGCACATGAACATGTGCGTTTTCATTAGGCAAAACCATACTGGACGTGGACAGTAGCACCATAGAGTTGAGTAACGACCTTTTCTCTCTGAAATTGTGTAAAACTTTGAGTGCACCGATGGCCGTTTGATGAGATTGGCCCGCAGTGTAGGGCACAGTTCAGGCCGGAGGTGATTCTACGGCGTTTTGGGGGTGTTTTTCGTACCTTGACTTAGGACCATTCATTTAAAATATTGTGACCAAGAACCAAGGTATTATTTCAACATTCACAATCTATCTTCTTCGTCTTCATGTGGGTACTCCTTCTTCCAAAATTACAAAAGCTGTATTCAGAGGGCTTCACACCTCCATTCTGGTTTGTCTAACACCAAGGCTCCATAACGCGCCTCAAATGGTTCAAATGGCTATGAGCACTATGGGACCTAACATCTGAGGTCATCAGTCCACTATAACTCAGAACTACTTAAACCTAACTAATCTTAGGACATCACACACAGCCATGCCCGAGCCAGGATCGAACCTGCGACCGTAGCAGTCGGGCGGTTGCGGACTGAAGCGCCTAGAACCGATCGGCTACAGCTAACGCGCCTCAGCTGAACTTCTAAAGCAACCCATGGATAATATCTAGGACTATGTGGGAATTCAGTTGAAACGTAGTAACTTTACGTCATTTCATCATCACTGATGGTCTTCAGCTGGATATTGCATAACTGTAGAAACTGGTGGATTTTATTCGTCAACGAAATGAAGTCACATGTATTCCGAGCTTGACATGGATCGCTAACAACCTCGACGTCAAGGAAATTTTAAGCGCTTATATTTACCATGAAGTAAATAAAAGAAGTCTTGAAATGCGACTCTAAGGAAACTGTTACTAACAAACGATCCTCCAGCAAAGAAGTGATTTTGACAATACAAATAAATTAAATATCTGTGAAAAGATGTGAGGTACCGAAATTGCACTAAATTTACGTTAAAGATAAATTATATGAACTGTCGATGAAAAGTGAAAGAGAACACGGAATTGTTACATATCAAACGCTGAAAAGTCGCAAAGCAGAGCGGTGCAACATTGAATAGTATGTTTGGAAATCAAGGAGCGTAAAAAGAAAACTTTTTTCATCGAATGTACAGAAAAGAAGTGAAATTCTAACAGTGAAACAATTGGTGACGAAGGCAAAGAAAAATTGTAAATGTGGTTATATGTGTTAGATGACGATCAGTTTGGCTTTTGGGAAGGTAAAAACCCTAGGCAATTCAGACTTTACGGTTGATAAAGGACGAAAGACTAAGTAAAAGTCAACGTACTTACTTGCAATTTGTCGACCTTAGAAAAAAGCGTTCGATAATATAAAATGGTGCAAGATGTTCGAAATTCTGAGGAAAATAAGAGTGAACTATAAGGAAAGGCGGGTAAGATAGAACATGTACAAGAACCAAGAGAGAACAGTAAGAGTGGAATACCAGGAACGAAATTCTCGGATTAAAAAGGATGTAAAACAGCGATGTATATTTTCGCAACTACAGTCCAATCTAAACGTCGAAGAAACAATGACTAAAATAAAAGAAGTTTCAAGAGTGAAATTAAAAAATTCAAGGTGGAAGAATATCAATGCTAAGATTCGGTGATGACATTGCAATCCTGAGTGAATGTGAAGTACGGTATGTGCTGAATGGAATGAACAGTCTAATCAGTACAGAATTGAGAGTACATTGGAAAAAGACGAAAGTAATAAGGAGTAGCAGAAATGAGAACAGCGAAAAACTTAACATCAGAATTGATGGTCACGAAGTAGATAAAGTTAAGTAATTCTGCTACCTAGGCAGCAAAATAATCAATGACGGACGGAGCAAGGAGGACATCAAAAGCTGACTAGCACTGGCAAACACGGCATTCCTGGCCAAGAGAAATCTACGAGTATCAAACATAGGCTATAATTTGAGGAAGAAATTATTGAGAAAGTACGTTTGGCTCACAGCATTGTAAAAAACTGAGAAAATGAAGTAGTCCCAGAAAGTAAGAGAGGAAAAATTTTGGGAAGTTGTCGTAAGGACTGTGGGACCAAACTGCTGAGGTCATTGGTCCCTAGGCTTACGCACTATTTAATCTAACTTAAACTAACTTACACCAAGGACAAAAAACAGGACCATGCGCGAGAGAGGACTCGAACCTCCGACGGGGGGAAGGGGGGGGGGAGCCACTCGAACCGTGACAAGACGCCCAAGACCGCACGGCTACCCCGCGCGGCAGTAAGCGAGGAAAGGAGGTTATGTACATTTCCTTACTAAAACGAAATAATTAGATGGATACCTGATACCTCACGCAGTAGTCATTGGAGGACTGGGGACAGCAGACTGTCTCGGCAGACAGTAGAATACATAAAACACATTATTATTTATATAATTGTTTTTAAAATGAGCATGTTAATAGAACGGCAGTTACGGTGAGACGGTGTTCTACTGCACACCCCACAGTACTGCCAGCTGTGGCCGGTTTCCTCCCAGCTGCTTTACGTTCCCGTAATAAGAGTGTGCCTGCGCGTCAGTATTTCTGGCGCGCCGCCCGCTATCAACTCTGTTCTCGCCTTGCTTACGTCTTTGGCAGTGGTGAGGTGACAGCAGGGACAGGCTAGACCTCGAAGAACGGCTACATAGAGGCGCGAGCAACGAGCAGTCGAATGAGGTGTTTACTCCGCTAATGCGAGTGAGTAAAGGCATGTTGCGTGGGGCCTGGTGCAGGGCTGCCTTCAGAAGCTGAACAGATTGATGAGGTGGCGGCTGCTTTAAGAAGAAACTGTTGGACACCGTAGCTGCAACGCGTATGGGCTGTGTGAAGTCGTAATTGTGGAATAATTGAGCCTTCTGGTGGAAGACCATCAATTTCTTCTTTCTTAGGACAGATCATACGTTATTCATGGCCAGGAAATTTCGTGTGCTGAAACTTGGTCACTCCGCCATTTGAGATGTCTTTTGTGTTTTTCCGACTTGGTACCAATTATTGATAGCTACTGCTTTCCGATTTACCTTATCATTTATATTTTTTGATGTGACAGGGATAAGCGTTTTTTTGTCTGCTCATGAGGCTTGATCATCTGACAAAGCAAGCCCACGTCTTTTTGTAATCATTTTGCTCTCTCGAACGTTTAGATTAGTATGGTGTAAGAGTTTCGTATTTCTTTAACTTGTTGAGTAATGCTCCGTTCTGTGCACATTGCAGAAGTAACCTGTGGATGTAATTAATAAGTTATTGTTCTTACTTGAAGGTTTTTCTATTACCGCTTACTCGACGTGGGAGTTGTGCACCATCAGCGTTTTTTAAAATCGAAGCCTTGTGAACAGGCAAGAAAGCTCGCTGTATGAGAGGTGTTTCTGTGTCTATTTAGCTAACAATTGAGAACCTGCTGAAAGTATGCAAGCTCTCGTCGGAATTAAGGCTTTTGTGTTATAATTTTCTTAATAACATGTTCTACTATCCTCGTTCTACAGCATCGACCATGCCCGGAGTGCCTACTGCAAATTTTAACTAAGCAATTCACTCTCACGTCGACACGCGCCCTAGTTATGCCTTGGCTTCCCGCCGGCGCTTTTCCGCGTGGCGGCGCCCTCTGTTCTCCTCGTCTCATGCCCCGCCCTCTAGGTCGAGTGGAGTGACTGAGTCGTGAAGCGTGGCAGTACACGATCGACTCCTGAAGTGCTTGTTTGACTTGCGGTGGTTTGTGTGGTGTCGGCCGGCTGATTCCACCGTGAGGTTCTACGGCATAGCGTGTCTGATTTGGAGAAGCGGTTAGCTCCCATTATGCTTGTTCTTGTCGGAAGAGAATTGAAATAAGGAGCTCTGATGTTGCTGTTCCGGAGAATAGTGGGAGTCGCCGAGGATGGTTGCTCCGGGAATGGTTTGAGCACTGAGGGCGGCAGGTTTTCCTCCGGGACTGAAGTTAAGTATATTTCGCTATTGCCGTGGTGCTTTTGACTTGCTATTGCCTTGTATTATGGTGGTGTTTGCGACTTCCTTTATGTTGCAGCCGCAAATATTGTGTGTTTTTCGTCCACCGGTTTAGCTCGCCGGTCCTGAACCTATGAAGGGAAAGGTTGAATGTTAGTTCTGCACTGCGTTTGCGGGGTTTGACTTCGAGTGTGTAGGTTGTTCTTGTACTGCTGGGCTGGTTCCTCGGTTAGGCGTCGACGTGAGCGTGAATTGCTTAGTTAAAATTTGCAGTAGGCACTCCGGGCACGGTCGATGCTGTAGAACGAGGACAGTAGAACATGTTGAATCAAAGGCTGTGAATGTGAACTGTTGCTCTGCCATGTCACACTAGGAGACTGTCTAATTAGGTACTGATGTATTGCTCGCTACCTATTGATTCTTGTGACCAATTTGGTAGTCAGTGCAAAGCCTACGTGTTCTGTGTATGTGAGAGAAAGAAAAGAAATTTGTGAAGTACGTGGCTGTGCACACCTTAAAGGTTGTTGGTGCATGTGTTTATCTTACAGATTGTTTTAATACCGTATGTTATTATTAGCCCACTTTTAGAATGAAAATTTTACAGGGTTAGAGAATTTTATTTGTATGTTTGCCTACATGAGCAGTGTCGAATGAGCTGGTGGCTTTTACGCCAGTTTGTGAAATGTGGCAGCTTTACGCTGAGGTTAATTGAAGGGCATAATTTAATTCCTCTTTGGGGCTCGCGTTGTATTTTTCCTGTTTCGTACTACCTGAAGATTGTAAATCATGATATTGGGACACGATGACTGATTGGTAGCCTTGCAGCTGCTTGTATTTCATACTCAGCAATTGTGGTTAAATTTTTGTAAATTTGCTGGCCATGATGGTATGCGATTGTTTGAATTTTAAATTTAGATTTTATGCAAGTTTACCTCTTAGAAGTATATGCATGTATTGTTGTCCCTAGGTTTTAAGCTGGGTAGTATCAATTGATTATTTAAAGTTGCTAAGTTTTAGGGAATTGCTTCGCTGTATTATAGTTCTTAATGCTTAATGTGGATTCTAAATGTACTGTGGCCCTTAAGGCTCGATTACTGATAAATTTGTTGATTTGCCTTCTATTTTTGAGAACTTGCCTAACCTTAACCATCGGCCAGCCCTTCAGGCAGAGCTGTTTATTAAGTACCTTGATGAACTGGCCCTTCAGGCCCCCCTTTCTGAAGCTCTACAGCCCTTAGCGCTTTGAATTCCAGTTTTAATACTTAACCTCCCTTTTTAGTGTACTGGGGCCCTTAAGGCCGGCTTAATGATACATTCTTGGCCATTACTTACTTATTGCAGAATTTGTTTCACTAATTTCATTTATTACCTGGCCCTTAAGGTTGAGTTGTTAATAAGCACTTGTTATTTTCCAGTTGATATTTTTAAGATTTTCTTATCTTGTTAATTTGGCCCTTCAGGCTTTTGTTGCCATTGCAGCCCTTAAGGCATACGTAGTACTGTGTTGCGTCGTACAATGTTAAATTGTTGATAAACTTGTTTCTTTAAGTTTGATTCTCCCTATATTCATTATCTTCGCAGATTGTATATTGTATTTTAGCTAGTTTTAATAAATGCATTAGAAGTGAGGTGTTGTGTTACTTCTACCAGCACTTGGCCCTGCTTCCTCGACCGATCCTAGTGGCTCCTTACTTCCTTGATTGTTAGAATTTTTACCCGTTAGTCACTATTATCGGTTTCAGGGTCCGCAATTGTTACAGTTAATATTTTGATTCATAGATTCTGTTGAAAACATCTTTAGTACTGTTTAACCTCCTAAGTAATTTTGCGTTGTTGTGTGAAGAGAGCACGGACGGGTCTCATCGACCGTTTTTCTTCAACGGTAGCACTAAATGTTAATTTTACCTTGGGGTATATCTTAGCCCAACTAAATTTAAAGAACTGGTACTGGTTCAGCTGTACACATGCTTTAATTTTATATATCCTCTTTCATTCAAAATTCTGATTTATTCGCGTAATCAACTCCTTAATTTTTGTTGGTTCCGCTTTTACTTGAGGTACGCGTTGGGGTCGGCTTATTGGTGGCATAAATTAAAATTTTTGGAAAGGTATAAGATTTGTTATTGGTGGATGCTCAAAATGATTTTCTCACGTTGGGTTAGTGTGTCCACGAACATTTAACCTCTTGTCACTCTAATCCTTAACTTTTTAAGTGCTTAGATAGAATAGAAGGTGTGGAAGTGCTGGAAGAATATTATCAGTAATTGATTGCACGCAGTTTAACGAAAATCCGTATGGATTTCGGCAGCAGTATATCAGGTTAATCTTACTCTGTACTGTACGTTAGTGACGCCGCCATTCCCACGTTCCATATGATATTTCTACTTTGGCATAACGGAACGGTACTTGCGCTTTGGGTTTTATGTACTTGTAAACAATTTTAAAGAGCCTAATGATATTTGTGAAGTAAGAGACATTATCCCACGTACCTGTGGGCATTAAGGTCCTCTAGTGCATAATATTAGTTGCAGCTTGTTAACTTAGAAATACTATTTATTTTGTTACTTTTGTTGTTTCTTAAAGGAGAGTAAATTTTAGATCAGTGTCTCCACATCACTAGCCGTATTATTGTAAATTTAAGCAAAGAAATTATTTGGCTGCATTTTTACAGTATCATAAAGATATGTTCGTGCCTTTTGACAGATCACTGGAAAATTTGTATCAATTGCATAAACAAAATTCACTGTTAACTGAGGACTTCGTTTAGCTCCAAAACCTAGATCTAACCTATATCCCTAGCGTACCTGGGAGTACATACCATAATTCTTCAGTGTTGACCTAGACACACCGACCAGGCATCTGGGATATGTCGTTGTGCGGGACATTTGAGCCGTTTCTCTCATTAAAATGTCTGAAAAAGGTGTGAAGTGTCGCCAGTAGGACACTGAAACATCTCTGCATTCAAGGTGAAAACTTCTAGGCTGTTAGACAGCGTCATGTCCCGCGTCAGTGTCTCACACAC
Organism: Schistocerca nitens; assembly: GCF_023898315.1. Lineage (NCBI taxonomy): Eukaryota > Metazoa > Arthropoda > Insecta > Orthoptera > Acrididae > Schistocerca > Schistocerca nitens. The sequence continues at coordinate 589,663,877 of NC_064618.1, forward strand.
GATCGACGGTTCGATTCCTCTCATGGGATATCCTTCGGGATTTTCGTGGCTAGCTGACCACTGTTAAAGGTAAGTGTGAACTTCACTCATAAAAGGGAATTTTCCCGCGCTTATTCTGAAGAAGTGAGGCTGTTGAAGCAATATTGTTCCGGCTACTACTGGTGGGCCATCATCATTGGATACGAAGCGAAATGAGCAGAGCGAGGGAGGGAGAATGATTTTCAAATTTTTACTGTCGCACTGCAGAGGTGATTTCCTCGTCTTACAGCTCCCTACCACGGCTGGATACTTAATTCCTTGATGGCGGGAAACCACGAAATTAGAAGCCTATTGCTGATCGCTCTGACTTCAGTTATATAAAATTGGCTTCCTTGACCAGCACACGTACGTTGTAGATATTACTGTCTTGACCGCAGTCCTCCACTGCCGCAGATTTCACACGTTACATTAACAGCGTGTTTCGATCACGCTCTTTAATACATACTTCTACTATCCTTCCTGTTTATATACAACTTTACAGAATCACATGTCCACCTCCGAGTCCACGAATCAGCATGATTTTAGAAAGCATCGCTGATGCAGCGAGTGTTCATCAGAAACAATGCTATCGTCAGGAGTGGCCTAGGAAAGCGTGATAGGACCGTTGTCATTCTCTATACACATAACTGATTGCGCAGACATGGTGGGCAGCAATCGGCAGTTGTTTGCTCATAATACACTGGAATACGATAAGGTGTCGAAGTTCAGCGACTGCAGGAGGATACAAGTTGACTTAGACAAAATTTCTTGTTGGTGTAATGAATTGCTGCTAGCTCTAAATGTAGAAAAATATAAATTACTGCGGATGCGCAGGAAGAACAAGCCCTAAATGTACGGATACAGCATTAGTAGTGTCCTCCTTGACACAGTCACGTCGTTTATTTATCTGGGTGTTACGTTACAAAGCGATATGAAATGGAACGTGAATGTGAGCATTGTGGTATGGGAGGCGAATGCTCGACTTACGTTTATTGGAAGAATTCTAGGAAAAGTGTGGTTCATCTGTAAAGGAGACACCATATAGTACGCTAGTGCGACCTACTCTTGAATACTGCTCGAGTGCTTGGAATCTGCACCAGGTAGGATTAAAGGAAGACATCGAAGCACTAGAGGCGGGCTGCTAGATTTGTTTCTTGTAGGTTCGACCAGAGCGCAGGTGTTATAGATGCTTCGGAAGCTCAAGGAAGGCGAAATTCTTTTCGAGGAAAACAATTGAGAAAATTTGGAGAACCAATATTTGAAGCTGGATGTGAAACTATTCTACTGCCTCCAACATTCACTGCGTGTAAAGACCACGAAAATAAGATACGAGGAATTAGGCAATGGAAAATCCAGTATGGAATGTGACAATATTGTGAAAAGGATAGTTGCTACTTACGACACACACACACGGAGATGTTGAATCGCATATATGACTGTCAGAAAGTAAACTTTCAGCAACAAAGCCTTCGTCGGAAATAGACAAAACACACACACACACACACACACACACGACCACTGTCTCTGCTGTTGAGGCCGGACAAGGTCCTGCCAATCTCGCATCAATAGCCAGAGCCAGTGGTCATGAGTGTGTGTGTGTGGGGGGGGGGGAGAGGGGGGGGTATGTATGTTGTCTATTTCCCATGAAGGCTTTGTTGGCTCAAAGCTTACTTTTGGGTGACACACAGTTGAAATACCTGAAGACGAACATGGTCAAACTACTGGCGATAATCCGTAAGCGATAACCGAAGACGAAAAAGTGCGACAAGCAAAAAATATCGCACCATAGGCGATTATCCATAAGCGTAATCACGCTCGATAACCACCAACGAGAACATATCGCTCCACTGGCGATAGCCCTAATTGAACCACATACTCGAATGTCAACATGCCTCACGTGTAGTGGTGGCACTATCCAAATGACGCCAAGATCCACTATAGCATCACAAATCAAGTCCTGTGCACCACTATCGCCTCCTCAATCCGAATGCTTGAGGAGACCGTACCAACGGCCCTCCGGCAATGCACACAATATCAGCGCAAAAGCCAAACCTTTTTACTTGTGCAACTATTCTGGTCCAAAAAATGCAATTTTCACGTCATTCCAACACGCACCTTTTCTGTGGCATTAAACACTGTTAATACAGCAATGTTCAAGTGTTGAAACAATCAGTTCTGCCATAAACCCGAAATGTTTCCACTGAGAAATCGGCACATTCTTATCCACGAAACAATTTTCTATCAGTAAAAAATAACAGAATACCAGAACGTCGCAAATTTGCGGTAAATGACCAATGTGAAATTGCTGTACAGTAAAACTACGAACGCCAAACTCATTGATCAGATGTCACAGGAGAAGATCTTATCTGCTAACTATAATAATAAATAACCCAATATGAGTAAGTGAAAGCAAATAAATAAAAATAGACTCAGAAAATACATAAATTAACGGGTTTCAGATGATTCTTAAGACTAACTTAATTATATAACAGTACAAGTTTTATTCTTTGTTTAGGGCTGTGGCCACAGTGGCCGACTGTCAGTTTCTACGGAGACTTTTGCTGCGGTTTGTGTTTGGGGTGTTAGGTAGTCTGATTTCCACTACGTTAGTCTGGTGATCACAATGCGGACTTCGACTTCCACTCCCCCGATTATTCTTAGTTTCCCTGAGTTTCAGAAGGCTGCACGAAGTGGTTAGAATTTTGCATTTACTTTCTGTTGCTATTTCCGCTTTCTTGAAAGTTACAATCATATGTTGCCCTTCTTCCTCTATCATTCCACTGGGGCTCATTATTTCATCTTTGGCCTTGTTACTGATTTTTGACCTGTTTGTATTTTGCCCACCATTATTTCCTCCAGATGCGCGCTGTGAATATTGTTCATTATGTTTCATTCGGTTCCTCGCGTTTTGTGTTTCCTTGACAAAGTCTGACTCTCGTAGAGCGCCTTTGAAAGATTCTGTTGTATAATTACATTTTCCAGTGAACATTACCTGGTACCTCAATGGCAGTTTCATGCAGCAGTGTCGCATTATCCCCTTATCACAATATGTTTGGTCCAGGTGACAATTCTTGTTGACAAGCGTCTCGAAAATCTTTACCGGACTGCAGCACAACGATGCTTCGTAGTCCTTCTATACTATAATCTGTTTAATCCTTTCTTGGGTGTCTTGTGACCATTAGGTATTTAAGAAAGCCTCTCTGAATTCACCATAACTGGAGCAGTTTGCTGCAACGCTATGCATTTGCTCTGGTATTGCACCTTCCAGATATGCAAAGACTAATTCCAATTTTTATAGTAGTGGCGTGGCGATGACTCTAGTAGTTCCATATCATACTGAGCAATCTGTCACATGGGGGTGTAATGAATTGTGGTTCTCTTTGTAAAACTGAAATTTTGAACTGAGAGAAAACGTTTTAAGTTGAAATATTCACACCGTTGTTCCCCTGGAATTTCTCTAAATTCTGGCGTGCATGTTCCCAAGATTTTATGGCCGACCGGTCCATAATTGCTGTTGAACCCTCGTATCGTGTCATTAGAGTCATGCACTAATGTTTATGTACGTCTGAGCCGCGCGTAGCTGTGGTCCGGTCCGGTACTTTGTGCGCTACGTGCCACAGACCGCACGGTCTCAGGCGAACATCGTGCCAGATTAAGCGGGCACTCCTGCCGTATATCGGCCTGTGTGGTGAAGGTGGCTGCGGGTGGGTTTCACAATTTAGTCTTTGACATTCCTGGTGACAAAAGAACCCACGGCGACATGCTGTTGCTTCCATCTGAATTTCTTCACAAGCGACACTTTCGCATATTTGTCTCATCTGATGCGCCGGTTCATTCTGTTGCGAGACGTGTCTGCTCATCTTTGATTTGTAACATTTTTTCCGGTGTCTTTTCAGTTACTTCCTGTTTCGGTTTTTAAGAGCAGAAGTAGCCTTCTTGGTTTCGCTCATTTCACCTTTGCCAGAGCTTCTTGATCTAGCGCAATTTCAGCATTTTTCCGCTCATCTCGTGCTACTAATCTGGCTGTCCTAGGCTGCCGTCTGGGATCTATCGCTGTTTCTCGTGTCTCATCTGATGTTTTCATCAAGTCTTCAACCTCTGCATTTACACCCTAACTCAATTCCTGACCTGACTTACTTTTTCGATGAACTCATCAGGCCTCCTTTTTTTTCAAGACTTCGTCCTGTCTCTTCTCCTCCCTGTCTAGTTGCTTCTGAACTTCCCTAATTTCGTTACTGAGGGTCTTTGGTCTTATTTCTGCCGTCTCTTTTCTTCCCATTCCTTAGTCTGTTTTTCCTCCTCCTATCGTCTCTTTTCTTCTCTTTCGTTCCTCTGTTTTTCCTCTTCCTCTATTCTCTTCTCTGCATTTTGCATAAACTGAATGATCGATTCTAACTGCGTATTTCCAGTAACGTACCCAAGACTAGACGCACACGACTCAGATGCTCTATGGCGCATTGTCCGCATAATCGGACTGTTACTTTCACTGACTGTTCCATTTTGGATGACATTAATGCGTAGCCTTTCTCACCACACACACATGAGATTTGCTTTTGGTAAGCATTCAAATCAATTGCTACTTCCGCAAGTTTCCGATTCTAATGCATCACGCGCTATAATTCTACTCTGACCTTCTTTCAAATAATGCACGTATCTATGCCTAATCTCATAAAACAAGACGTACTGTAAAGTGTCGTTCACATCCCGGTAAGCAAATTAGTTCCATAAAAGTTCGCACAACGCTGTTAGCAACGACGCAACATCGCACGAGAAGTGATGCAGAAGTCGCTGATAAGACACAATGAGAAACAAAATTACCCTCGCCTCCAAAATTGAAACAACAAACCACCATTTCCCCGTCTCGTGTCTAATTCGCAATTCAATCATACAAACTGTCAACCAGATGTCCGTACGATCCTGTTCTGCAGAGACGATAGCATTCCGATCAACGAACAACCACTCCAACTACGACGTCAAGGCACCTATGAAACGAGGTAGTGTCTGGTGGGTATCCCCACATCCACACTCACTGTGTACAGAATTACAGACTTAGCAGTATGGCACAGAGAAGATGCCCACGAGACTCTCTGCGGTGGATGGCCAGAGAAAGAAAGGAAGGAGGACAGTCGCAAAGTAATTTCGCCCAATGGCTTGGTGTAAATCGTTATGTTGGTTGTCGGGTGTGGCGACAAGGTACACATAGCAAAACTGTACCCGAATACCAGTGCAGAGCCCACCACGTGTGACGTCAGAAGTGAGAACCGTTATTAGGCTGTAAGGGCACGACAGCACCACCTTAGTACTGCATGGCAACTGGCGTGTGAGCTCCAGCATCCACTCGACGTTTTGTGTGGAGGCAAAAGGTTTGCAGATGGCTTCGGCAGAGTGGCCTGCTGTATGTCTGCCTCTGATGCGTATTCACACAAGGGATCGTCTAGGGTGGAGTCATCAACATGCTACCTGGGCGGTCGAACAACGGGCGAATGTTGTTTTCACAGATGAATCCCAATTTAGTCTGTAGACTGAGTCTCAATGGATTCGTACCTGGAGGGCGCGTGGATCACCATTTCGGGACCCAAACATTGTGGAAAAAGTCCGATTTCCAGGGGGATCCCTAATAATGTGGTCAGGGATTAAGTTGGCCACTCGAACCCTTCTTCATGAAATTGTACAGGTTAACAGGTGATCCGGGAAGGTTTATCTGCCGTCAGATATTGTGAAGAGATCCTAGTCGTAGACTTCTTATTGCTGGACCTTACACATCACGGATGGCTTTTTTTTTTTTTTTTTTTTTTTAAATAGAAGAGTTGTACGCATGGTGTGGCCTGCTCGCTCTTCCGATCCGAATCCCACTGAGCTGGTTTGGGATGCATTAGGGAAATGACTTGCCTCACATCAAAATCTACCAACCACCTTACAAGAATGCGAGCAGCTTTGCAGGAAGAATGGGCCTTATTGCCCCAACATGAGACTGATGACATGATTCACACCATGCCCCGTCGTTGTCAGGCCTGTATTGTTGCCAGAGGTTATCACATCCCATACTGAGCATATTGCCCAGTTGACGGAATGTGTGTGCAAATCCGTTAGGTTGTGAAAAATGAAGAACATCTGTGCGTGTCGTTATGCATGTTGCAGTTGTTTACATTCTGCATTCTTAACATTGCTTAAACTTTACTATCACCTGTTTATACTGTTTTGTGGCAAAATAAATGCAACCTTGCAAAATTTCCGTTTGTCGCTTTAATTTTGGACACCAGTGTAGATGACACAGATAATACATACACTGAAATACAATGAATACAACATAGTACAAATTACTGAGATACAATGCATAGCGCCGAAACCGAGTCTAAATGCTCTCAGCGCACTATAGTCACAATTTGAAAGAAAACACGCGCCTGTTTCAAAAGATACTACGCAACTACCTCAGAAATGTGCCGTAATTCGAGATCCTGGCTAAGGGTCACCAGTTGCACCCATTGTTTGCTTTAATCATAAATATATCTCCGAGTGATGTAAAAGGTTAATGTCTTTACATAAAGAAAAGTTTTTTTTTCTCAGTAAACTTCAGATTGTGAACTACAAGCTTAACTTTTTAATTTATGTAATTGGTGACTTTCTCTTGGGACTTTTGTTGCCTGTGTCTGCAGTCACTTTCGGAACTCACATTAATAATCCAACTAAATAATTTAATAAGATTGAAACTTGAATTGCTGGTGTATCCATGTATTAGCATAAAAATTAAAATAAGAAACTGAAATGGTGAATGGTTAAGAGAGTGTGAATGAGAAAAGTGGAGAATTTAAGTTTACAAAGATAATGACACGTTTTTATTCATCCTTTTATAACTACAATCGAACTGACAAATCAGTCTCACAAGAATGTCAGTCGTGGCTGTTTGGAATCTTCCACAAAACTCTTTGTTTTCGCAACAACTACTCAAAAAAAAAAAATGGTTCAAATAGCTCTGAGCACTATGGGACTCAACTGCTGTGGTCATCAGTCCCCTAGAACTTAGAACTACTTAAACCTAACTAACCTAAGGACATCACACACATCCATGCCCGAGGCAGGATTCGAACCTGCGACCGCAGCAGTCGCACGGTTCCGGACTGCGCGCCTAGAACCGCGAGACCACCGCGGCCGGCAACAACTACTCAGACAAGGTTGATAAAAAGTAAGTTGGAATATTGATTCTATTCACTACAGGTCTCGGTGGGCACCCTTCTTCGTGAATTTTCTTTAGACCATGTATTGTGGGTGAGATCGATATCTGGGGCATCAGATTCTTGGCAATAGAGCTATCCACTCTGGTGTCTCATAGCGTATTTTCTACATTTCCAACGATTCTGTTCGTCTGGTCGATTTTAAAATTACGGTACAGAGGGTCAGCAAATAACTGTTAAATCTTCTTCTGCTGACCCACAGCATCTATAGCAACAGTAGGATATTTAGTTCGAAAACTCTGCCTATGAACAAACCATCACGGCCATTGGCCTTCATTGTTTTCCTTAAGAAATCGAACTCAGATTCCCAACCCCTACTTTTACTGATACGAGAGGCACATGAAAACACGCGGCTCAGCACGGCTTGCTTCTGGGCTGGTAGTACAGTACAAAGTGCCATCGAAATACCTATTTGTGTTTGTAGCCTTTCTATACACTCTCAGTCCTAGACTGTCGTCAGGTCTCTTTAACACACCTGGCAGAGAGGGAACGACTTCACTCTCTACCTTCAAGGCGATATTGATTTTAGGATCAACACCATTCAAGAACTTGTGGAATCTGTGACACGCTGCTTCACTTTGAGGCCGTATATCATACTTTCATTTGTGAGAATGCTGTTATCAATAAAACACAGTATGCTGAGGATATACAGATGCACACATGTAAAAGGTAACAGGACGCGATGCCATCAAATCAAACAAAGATTTTTTACCGAGTGAAAAAATAAAATAATATCTACTCTAGATTTGATACGACTTGCAACGTTTAGTGCGCTAGTGCGCGCAGTATTACTGAAAACTTGCGATGACGCAGCAGCAAAGTTCCGTGTATCTCATTCACATAGTGAAGAACAAAAGACAAAACCCACTATGTTACCTTATATGGAATGTGGATATGCGAGTAAAGAAAGTAAGAAGTCCAAACGACAGACTGCCTGTCAAATGGTCAAAATATTGAAACTGGCAAATGGCATCAGACGATTGTAAGTAACGATGAGTCACCTGTGGACTGGGGATAGCGTCTTTGTCTATCAACGAAACTGTCTTAGGTTGAGGGTAGAAACCTAGCCTCTGCTAAAATTTTGAATAAAAATCTTCAGCAGTGGCGGCCTAAGACTTCCATCATGAGAAGTCACCCCGTTCTGCCAATGGCCTTGTCAGAGAGAGTGAGAGAGAGAGAGAGGGGGGGGGGGTCGGGGACACAGGCTCAGGGCACTCTCTCCTTGTCCTCTGGGTAGGAAACTGCCCCTAAAAGACGGAAGAATAAGCAATGATCAAGGCCATCAGGATGCAGAAGGTAATGGAAACCACTGCGTTGCTGACGAATAATATGTACCCACAGGGCATTTCGCTTCTAAGAGAGAAAGTGTTATGATGATCTTTCTATTGGCAAATGATTAAGAAGTAACCTCCTATTGGGATGTCCGGGAGGGGACTGCTAAAAGGGAGGTGTTCATGGGAAATGGAATAACCAGCGGAAGGGTAATATTCCACGAGCCGCAGCGTGGAATGGCAGAAATCTGTGTGTGTTAGTCAAACTAGAGAATCTGATAGAGTGGGTTCATTGAAATGAAAAGGAAGTAAGACAATACGAATAGATGGTAATATCAACGGCAACAGAAAGTATTATAATGGGAGTAGGATTCTTAATGAATAGGAAAGTAGCGTATAGAGTGAGTCACTGTGAATAGTTAAGTCGCAGGTTTCTTCTATCGGATTTGACAGCAAGCAATCGCCGACCGCATTAGTTCAGGTATGCCGATTCTAAAGCAGAATATGAAGAGATATAGAAAGTGTATGAGGATATTGAACAGGTGATGAAATAAATATGAACTGCGGAGAAGCCAAGGCGAATTGTCTGCATGAAAATACTGAAGAAATAGAAAATGAAATGATCGTTGGAAGCACTGACTCAGCATGTACATAAGTCAAAATAACCTTAGATGAAATTTAAAGTAAGGGTGACAACATTAAGAGAGCATTATGAATTCAACAACTACATGCAGAGGGCTGGTACAGGAAAGAGCAGATTGAAGGCCTCTGTGAGGTGGGAGGGCTTGTCTGATGACATGATACAAGAAGAAATTGTTTTGGAGGAGGTAGGGGATCCAGTGTAGGATCCCAAATTTAAAATAGATTGGTAGAAATTGAGATTAAAGAAAGTAGAAAAGACAGATAGCATTCTCCTGGAGTTTCTAAAACCATTAGAGTAGTTGCAAACCAAACGACTAGTCAAGTAAGTGTGTAGAATATGTGAGACTGGCGACATATCATCAGACTTTCGGAAAAATATCCTCCATTCAGATCCGAATACAGCATGAGCGTATAAGAGGGTCTACTATCCCACAATGAGCTTAACAGCTCATTCGTCCAAGTTACTGACAAACATAATATACAGAAGAATGGCAGAGACAACTGAGGAGCTGTTAGATGACGTTCAGTTTGGCTTTGGAAAGGTGAAGGCATCAGAGAGGCAGTCCTGACGTTGTGTTGAATAATGAAAGACTGAACAGAAATCGAGACACGTGATAGGCTTTATCGACTTGGAAAAAGCGTTCGATACAGTAAAATAATGCTAGCTCTTCGAAATTCCTAGGAAAACAGATTCAAGCTACAGGTGATAGACTGTATGAACAAGAACCAAGAGGGAACAATAGGAATGGAAGACCAAGAACGAAGAAATCAGATTGAAAAGGGGGTAAGACAAGGCTGCAATCCTTCTTCACCCCTACTGTTCAATCCATTTTCCTTCTATACGAGTATACAGGGTGGTCCATTGATAGAGACCGGGCCAAATATCTCACGAAATAAGCATCAAACGCAAAAACTACAAATAACAAAACTTGTCTAGCTTGAAGGGGGAAACCAGATAGCGCTATGGTTGGCCCGCTAGATGGGATATCAACTGCGTTTTTTTTAAATAGGAACCCCCATTTTATATTACACATTCGTGTATTACGTAAAGAAATATGAATGTTTCAGTTGGACCACTTTTTTCGCTTTGTGATAGATGGCACTGTGATAGTCATCAATGTATTAGTACGTGGTATCACGTAACATTCCGCCAGTGCAGACAGTATTTGCTTCGTGATACATTACCCGTGTTAAAATGGGCCGTTTACCAATTGCGGAAAAGGTCGATATCGTGTTGATGTATGGCTATTTTGATCAAAATACCCAACGGGCGTGTGTTTTGTATGCTACTCGGTATCCTGAACGACATCTTCCAAGTTTCCAGACCGTTCGCCGTATAGATACATTATTTAAAGAAATAGGAAGTGTTCAGCCAAATGTGAACCACGACCTGCAATAAATAATGATGCCCAAGTAGGTATTTTAGCTGCTGTCGCGGCTAATCCGCACATCAGTAGCAGGCAAATTGCGCGAGAATCGGGAATCTCAAAAACGTCGGTGTTGAGAATGCTACATCAACATCGATAGCACCCGTACCATATTTCTGTGCACCAGGAATTGCATGTCGACGACTTTGAACGTCGTGTACAGTTCTGCCACTGGGCACAAGAGAAATTACGGGACGATGACAGATTTCTTGCACGCGTTCTATTTAGCGACGAAGCGTCATTCACCAACAGCGGTAGCGTAAACCGGTATAATATGCACTACTGGGCAACGGAAAATCCACGGTGGCTATGACAAGTGGAACATCAGCGACCTTGGTGCCGCATTATGGGAGGGAGGATAATTGGCCCCATTTTATCGATGGCAATCTAAATGGTGCAATGTATGCTGACTTCCTACGTAATGTTCTGCCGATGTTACTACAAGATGTTTCACTGCATGACAGAATGGCGATGTACTTCCAACATGATGGATGTCCGACACATAGCTCGCGTGCGGTTGAAGCGGTATTGAATAGTATATTTTATGACAGGTGGATTGGTCGTCTAAGCATCATACCATGGCCCACAAGTTCACCAGATCTGACGTCCCTGGATTTCTTTCTGTGGGGAAAGTTGAAGGATATTTGCTATCGTGATCCACCGACAACGCCTGGCAACATGCGTCACCGCATTGTCAATGCATGTGCGAACATTACGGAAGGCGAACTACATGCAATTGAGAGGAATGTCGTTAAACGTATTTCCAAATGCATTGGGGTTGACGGACATCATTTTGAGCATTTATTGCATTAACATGGTATTTACAGGTGATCACGCTGTAACAGCATGCGGTCTCAGAAATGATAAGTTTACAAAGGTACATGTATAATATTGGAACAATCGAAATAAAATGTTCAAACGTACCTACGTTCTGTATTTTAATTAAAAAAACCAACCTGTTACCAACTGTTCGTCTAAAATTGTGAGTCATGTGTTTGTGACTATTACAGCTCCATCTATCACATAGCGAAAAAAGTGGTCCAAATGAAACATTCAAATTTCTTTACGTACTACACGAATATTTGATAAAAAATGGGGGTTCCCATTAAAAAAAAGAACAGTTGATATCCGTTTGATGTATGATAGCGCCATCTAGCGGGCTAACCATAGCGCCATCTGGTTTCCCTCTTCAAGCTAGACAAGTTTCGTTCTATGTAGGTTTTTCGTTTGACGCTTATTCCGTGAGATATTTGGCCCGGTCACGATCAATGGACCACCCTCTATAAATACGTCTTGAGATGCAGTGACACTTCACTTAACACCAAGCTATCTCTCTGCCTGCATCAGTCGAACGCCGGCATACACGAAGCTTGGGATGGCGCCAAGGCCAGGCTGCCATTAAACGCATGTTTTCGGCAGAAATAGGAACTTAACCTGCGAGGACTGTAGACCGTCCAGGATCGCTTGGATTTCGCAAAAGTAAAGGTTTGTTTTCCACCCCATAATGTTAACAAAACCATGGGGCAAGTGGTGATATTATTTTCCATTTTTGTGGCGAGCAATTAATTTCGGTGCTTAGAAGTCATGACGAAAGACCACTTTAATTGGAACTTACCGCAGAGACCGCCTTTGAAATGCTCATAGTGCTGTTTATGATAATGACAACATTATTATTGTTATTTTATTATTATCAGGAATATTACTAAGTTGTGCTTGTGAAGTTTTATCAAGTGTACGAATCAGTTAGAACTCAAAACTTTTATTATACCCATAGATTCCGATTCTGTTGGGTGTATATAGAGTAGAAATATTTAGTGGTTATGCATTGTGTCTCCATTCTAATGATTATCGTTTCGACTGAAGGGCTTCAAGGCCGACCCAAGTCTTATCCTTGGTCACTGTTTTGCTTCAAAAATCACCATAACCTCTGTTGTAACTTGTCAAAAAACGTCAGGTCCTCCGCACACATGTAGTATGTGACCAATTTCCCAAACTGTCCAATAAACGAAGTAAAACCCGAAATAAAAGACGAATGAAATCGTAATAAACTGATCCCCATCAGTAAATGAAATATGTATCGGTATCAGTGACTGTCAGTACTTAACTACATAGGTTTCTGCTTCCTATATTGAATGACATGTACACTTAATAAGAAGCCTCTATGAATGCCTCTTGCATTTGCCTGTAGGAGAGGGGCTGCCTCATGGATCATAAACCGACAGGCGAATCAGCTCCAACACAATTTGCGGGGTGTCTGCAAGGCCACTCCCAAGCGTGTGGGGACATCCCCGAGTGGTCGGATTGGAGAGTGCTTTGAGGAAAGCTTACTTGGCGCCGGATCCACTGAAAGCCACTATGCAGATTGCACGTCTAGGCTGTGTAGGGACAGTGCAGACATGTTTTAGCAAGCTATGTGTGGTCTGGGGATGCGTGCTGTTTTGGTAGAGTCCTGGAAAAATTCCTATTGTGGATGGTATGGCTGGGAGTCTGAATTCGCGGAAATGTGCAGGCCATTAAGATTACATCTGAAAGAATGGAACGGGAACAAAAGAGTTTAGGATGTCATTGAAGGGATGAGACATCGTCGCCACGTTCAGGAACTGACAAAAACCTAAATTTTTAACGAACTGTAATAACAGCTACCATTGGTTAACGTAAACAGTATTGGGAGAAAGCAACATGGCTGAGCTTAAAGGGCTCCACAATTACTGGCTGACACGAAAATATAGACAGCGAGATGGAGAAAGTGGCACACAGTTTTGTACAACCAAATAGACGAATTTTGTAGTCGGTTAGCCAACTGAAACGACAGTAAGGAAGGGAGATTTGTCTCTCATAAGACAACTTCTAACTGATCATCACTCGCAATATTTATCTTTCAGCAAATCAAAATTACGTGATGCTAGAAAAACGGAGAGGACAAAGTGCTCCTTTTCGGAAGTGCACTGTAGTAAGTGAGTCTCTGGCAGACTTCGAAGACAGACTTTGTACGGCAGTATCAAAAATGGTTCAAATGGCTCTGAGCACTATGGGACTCAACTGCTGAGGTCATTAGTCCCCTAGAACTTAGAACTAGTTAAACCTAACTAACTTAAGGACATCACAAACATCCATGCCCGAGGCAGGATTCGAACCTGCGACCGTAGCGGTCTTGCGGTTCCAGACGGCAGTATCTGTTCAGCCAGGTGCCACCCCAGGCAAACTTCCCCTCGGCAGTGATACGTTCTCATCCAGCAAAGCTGAACAAAGAAGCAAGTTTTGGTACAGAGCCAATTATTTATTTTCAGCCACTTCATTTATCACTTGTGGATTATTAATATGGTGAGACCCAACCGCACCCGTGAGGCGAACTGAAGGGAAATTTGAGTCTTTTTAATGATGTTCAGTAATTTAATCTCCAGTCTGAAGACTCGCTTGTTGTTAGGAGTTCCATACACTTTCTGTTCCTACCATGATGAAAACTCACACCATTTGGTAGCATTCTCTGTTCTTTTGCACTGACCTTCAGCGATGATGGTACAGTTTACACGAATGTTAATGTTTTTATGCAGATACGTATTCATTTGAACCACATCTCAGATCCTATGTCCAGGTTTGCCATGGAATCACCTTATTACTGCCAATGATTATTAAGTCATTTCTTTGGTATTTTCATGTTATGAATTGAGTTAACTGAGATATTTGTTTAATTTCATGCATAACACATTCCTTTGCCATTGTTTTGTGGGACGGGTGGTTTAATTATGTCAGATATACCCGTACAGGGACTTTTAAGTATGCCCATTTAAAGTTTCAGGTTCTCAAATCACCACCACCAGCAAACCAAAGAATGTCAGATTACACTCTGTAAGAGCTTTTAACGCCCAACGAGCACTCCTTTTTCGACACTTCAGTTTTTCGGTAACATGAAAAAGCAATGGCCAAATTGCTAAAAAATCCTCATAAAGATCAGACACTGTAAACACAAGATTTCTCTGTACGAGTTATTCAATAACAAGAAACAATTTCTCATTAACCACACATGGGTGGCGCCATTCGTTCCTCATCGTATATTTGATCTCGTCTTTCGTGAAACAATCGTCTTATCATGGAATGACTTATTGCATTTTCTTTGTAAACGTTCAAATTCTTCGACTGGCTGGTGTTTTTTCAATCAACTAAATCATTGTACACAATCACGATACAACATAAACAACACATAGATACCTGAAATTGTTTACATACCATTATCCTTGACCAAAAGCAAATACATCATATGCGCCGAACTCATTGTGTAGCACTGCTACGAAAATACACTACTTGCCATTAAAATTGCTACACCACGAATATTACGTGCTACAGACGCGAAATTTAACCGACACGAAGAAGATGCTGTGATATGCAAATGATTAGCTTTTCAGAGCATTCACAAAAGGTTGGCGCCGGTGGCGACACCTACAACGTGTTGGCATGAGGAAAGTTTCCAACTGATTTCTCATTCACAAACAGCAGTTGACCGGCGTTGCCTGGTGAAACGTTGTTCTGATACCTCGTGTAAGGAGGAGAAATGCGTACCATCACGTTTCCGACTTTAAGAAAGGTCGGATTGTAGCCTATCGCGATTGCGGTTTATCGTATCTCGACATTGCTGCTAGCGTTGGTCGAGATCCAATTACTGTTAGCAGAATATGCAATCGGTGGGTTCAGGAGGGTAATACGGAACGCCGTGCTGGATACCAACGGCCTCGTGTCACTAGCAATCGAGATAACAGGCATCTTATCCGCATGACTGTAACGGATCATGCAGCCACGTCTCGATCCCTGAGTCAACAGATGGGGACGCTTGCAAGACAACAACCATCTGCACGAACAGTTCGACGACGTTTGCAGCAGCATGGACTATCAGCTCGGAGACCATGGCTGCGGTTCCCCTTGACGCTGCATCACAGACAGGAGTGCCTGCGATGGTGTACTCGACGACGAACCTAGGTGCATGAATGGCAAAACGTAATTTTTTCGGATGAATCCAGGTTCTGTTTACAGCATCATGATGGTCGCATCCGTGTTTGGCGACATCACGGTGAACACTCATTGGAAGCGTGTATTCGTCATCGCCATACTGGCGTATCACCCAGCGTGATGGTATGGGGTGCCATTGGTTACACGTCTCGGTTACCTCTTGTTCGCATTGACTGCACTTTGAACAGTGGACGTTACATTTCAGATGTGTTACGACCCGTGGCTCTACCCTTAATTCTATCCCTGCGAAACCCTACATTTCAGCAGGATAATGCACGACCGCATTGCAGGTCCTGTACGGGTCTTTTCGGATATAGAAATGTCCGACTGCTGCCTTGGCTAGCACATTCTCCAGATGTCTCACCCATTGAAAACGTCTGGTCAATGGTGGCCGAGCAACTGGCTCGTCACAATACGCCAGTCACTACTCTTGACGAACTGTGGTATCGTGTTGAAGCTGCATGGGCAGCTGCACCTGTACACGCCATCCTAGCTCTGTTTGACTCAATGCCCAGACGTATCAAGACCGTTATTACGGCCAGAGGTGGTTGGACTGGGTACTGATTTCTCAGGATCTATGCACCCAAATTGCGTAGAAATGTAATCACATGTCAGTTCTAGCATAATATATTTGTCCAATGAATACCCATTTTATCATCTACATTTCTTCTTGGTGTAGCAATTTTAATAGCCAGTAGTGTAAATAGAATCAGAACTTATTTTCTAGTCGTATCTCCTATACTTGGATAGGTCAAAAGGTTTTGTGGTTAAAAGAAAGACTACATTTGCAATTTAACAACTGCACGCATTTCTTGCGGTGGAAACTATTCTTTTTAGTGACGTTAAAATTGTAGAATATAATTTATAGCAGTACTTGTTTATGTTTACTGAAGACGGTCGAAGTAGGTTATAATTTGTAACCGCTCAATGTCATTCAATACGATGGCGACGACACCCCTCGATCGGCGTTAAAACTCGTGGTGTCACTCGCCTTCATACATGGCAGTGGACGTTTGAAAATTCGTGACGCTAGCTCAATGGTCGTCAATTGATTTAAATGTAGTTCCCAGCTGACTCTTATTTAATTACTGCCACCGGGGTGAGGAGAAAGAACACATCCTGGTGGTACCAGCATTATGCGTATTTAGATATTCGATTAATCTGAATGGTTTGCAACGTTCCAGCAATTCTATTCGAACTCTATGCTGATGTACCGACAAGGACCATTTTCGCAGATAAACATGCAAGTACGTAATGGATGTTCAGTTTCTCAATATAGTTCGTCGCACTCACACATTATACATCCGCTGTAAGAACAATTTCATGCATTTACATTTCTTGGTGTCCCACAATATTGGTTGGCTAAATATTACGACGATACGTTGCATACAACTTCTACAGATATTGTTTATCATGTAGTCAGGAGTGCGTAATGAAGCCAAAATCGTGGATAAAATTTAAATGTACTTTGTTTATTAACACTTATGTTTTCACTGATTAAATATTAAATATGAATCGGGATTGGAGGTGATGATCCTATCCTCCTTTTTTAGTATATTAGATCCCCGTTAGTTAATATCTGGTAGTTAATAAGCGAACTATTTTTTTATGCTGGCGCGTTGTTTGTATCAGTTACCCCCGCAACCGTCCAAGGATAAGATTCTATTAATGTTCCGCGCACACGCGTTTCACCATTTTATAAAATGCAGAATTACGTAGACTATAGCTTTCCGTTGCGTACAACTTTCGTGGGTTCCACAACCATAATAGTTTCCCAAGAGTATTTTTCCCAGCTAACACAATGTTCGAATTATGTTGTCGGATTCATTTTCACTCCACCTGACCATAAACGTCTCTGATCACTTCGTCACACGTAATATATTTTAAAAGTGCTTGAAGAGTCTTTAAATAGTCTCCTTAATGAATTTCACAGTCGCGTACCACTTTTCCATCGACTAGCCCGATCGCGATAACTGAAGGTAGAGAGCTCAATAATGTGTTACATGTTGTTTTATATGTATTAAAAAACAAACGCGCCCCTATATCTTTCTGTCCCACTTGGTCTTTGCTACTTTGCTTTTTATTACTTTTCATTATATTGCTTCTTAGTAGTACTGTGCAGTTATTAAAGTTTCGTATTACTTTCCCCTTTTTAAATCTTCCAAAATAAAGTCTATTTATCCCCATTTTAATTAATATGATGCCAATTGACACGCCTGCCCGCAAAGTACCGTTATAGATTCTAACCATCTTCTGCTGTCAAAAAGCTATTCACCTTTGCATTGCACAGTTGCAATGCCAAACGAAACTCTTCAAATGTTCTATTCTTAATACAGCTCTCCGTTCGTAAAAATCATATCTTGTAAACACTAAACACACTAGACCTAGCAGTAAATGAAAGACATAATTATTAGTTTTCCTAGAAAAATATTTCAGACGATATTAACGAAGAAATAAAGAATTAGGAAACCTATCTTCATTTGGGAACAAACTGTTCGTCTCTCCGTCTTCTGCAAGAGTGACAAACATCTGCATTTGCACTCACATCTCAAATGACAGTTATACATACGAGGAGCGTTTTATAAGTAGAGCAACAAATTTCTGACTGAAAGTAGGTTGGTTTTATGCAGGATTTCAATACACCGTAATGTTACCCACTCGTTTGGTTACAAATACCCGACTTTTCCACATAATCTCCGTTCAATGCATCTGCCTTGTGACACCTTACAGGGAGCATCTCTGTGCACTCGTGGTATCACTGTGTTGGTCGACGTCGGAGCCTGCCGATCATTCGTGTATTTCTTCCTTCCGAGAGCACTGGACCAGACAGATGGCAGTCAGAGGGTGCGAGATCCGACTTGTTGGGCAGATGAGGATGAACGGTCTCTCGAAGTTTTGTAAGGTCCTCTCTGGTGCACAGACTAGCGTTGTCATGCAGAGGTACAAATTTGTTTGCATTTTTGTGGCAATGATCACGCTTAACCCGTTTCTTCCATTTCCTGAGGATAGCGCAATACACTACGGAGTTGATCGTTGCACCGAGGAGGAGTACACCAAACAGAATAACCCCTTCAGTGTCTCAGAAGATCGTCGTCATGACATTACCGGTTGCGGGTGCACATTTAGCGCTTGCCGTGTGGCGCGTTACTATGGGTTACCGTTTTATTTCCTGTTCGAAGTGATGAACCCATGTTTCACGGCCTGTGACGATGTTCGACAAAAAATTGTCACAACCAGTCTCGTAACGGGCAAGCAATTCCGCGCAGATGGCCATTCATTGCCCTTTGCCACGCGGGGTAGCCGGGCGGTCTGAGGCATCTTGGGACGATCCGCGCGGCTTCCCCCGTCGAAGGTTCGAGTCCTCCTTCGGGCATGGGAGTGTGTTGTTGATAATTCTTCCAGGTTATATGGCCGTGGTCCATGGAATTCTTCTATTTCTAACGTTTCGTCCAATACTACGTTGGACATCTTCAGAGGTATGGCTGGTTCAAAATGGTTCAAATGGCTCTGAGCACTATGGGACTCAACTGCTGAGGTCATTAGTCCCCTAGAACTTAGAACTAGTTAAACCTAACTAACCTAAGGACATCACAAACATCCATGCCCGAGGCAGGATTCGAACCTGCGACCGTAGCGGTCTTGCGGTTCCAGACTGCAGCGCCTTTAACCGCACGGCCACTTCGGCCGGTATGGCTGGTCCTGCTGAGTCCTGCCGACTGACGAGTCGGGCGTCGGTGAGCGGCCTAAATACCGAGGAAAGTGGGCGTGGTCTAGCTTGCACATAGTAGCAGACCATCATTGTCATCTAGCAGTGTGTATAAAATTCTGTGTACTTGTGGCAAGGTCGATAGTGGTACTACGAAAAGAAGTGTGAATACGAGGGTAAACGAGCATAAAAGTCTTTGCCGACTGGCAAAAATAGATAAATCGGCCGTTGCGGAACATGCATTTCAGTCAGTTAAGTTTCCTGAAACTACAGTTTTAAGTGCTACCACGAACTATTATCCACGACTGTATAGGGAAGCTATTGAAATTTATAAACATGAAGATAATTTTAATAGAAAAGAAGAGGCCTTGAAATTAAGCGAGATATGGACAGTGGCGTTACAGAATCGATAAGTGATTTTTATCTATGACGGACTATTATCGATGGTTAAATTTTATCTTTGACTAGTTTGCAAGGTAGACCACGCCCACTTTCCTCGGTATTTAGGCCGCTCACCGACTCCCGACTCGGCAGTCGGCAGGACTCAGCAGGACCAGCCATACCTCTGAAGATGTCCAACGTAGTATTGGACGAAATGTTAGAAATAGAAGAATTCCATGGACCACGGCCATATAACCCGGAAGAATTATCAACAACAGTACCATCCGGTCGTGAAAGCCTTCATTGTATGAATGGGAGTGTGTGTTGTCCTTAGCGTAAGTGAGTTTAAGTTAGATTAAGTAATGCTTAAGCTTAGGGACCGATGACCTAGCAGTTTGGTCCCATACTACTTTACCACAAATTTCCAAATTTCATTGCTCTTTATGGTCTTTTGCTAGGCGGCGAGGAACACAGCGGGCACATACCTTTGAGTACCTCATCTGCTGGACGACTGTGTCAGCACTACCAAGACAGACAACCAGTTAAGCAGTGAGGTGTTCGGTTGCGATTCGTTGGTCACTTCGAATGAAAGTGCCCTCACGTTCTATCATTGAAGAGTCACAGCTTTGTGCGGGAGGCCGGCAGCTGGAAGACCGGACAGGTTGCGATGACGACACTACCGTCGCCCAACGACTCACCGTGCTTGTGTTCACTGTCATGTCTCCATAGACGTTCCACCAGCGCCTAGTAATATCTGCGATGCTCTGCATTTCCTCCAAAAGAAACTCAATGAGAGCTCTCTGGTTGGAAAGGAGCTCCATTATAAACGCCAGTTTGAAGGCTACGTACGGCGTCGTCAATTATCGGAACCTGTGAAGCTATAGCAGTTGAAGCGGGAGTAGTCATGTCGCACACCAAATCTGCATTTTTCAACCGAAACTGACTTAGGAAAAAATGTGTTGCATTACTTATCGAAAGCTCCTCGTAAGTATCTTTATTGAAAATAGAACGTTATAAGAATTCCTTTCGGCACGCGATCTTTCTGAGACCCAAAGTTACGATCATGACCGAAATCGATCGCGTTCAATAAAAATCACGTAATATAGCTGTATATTACTCAATGGAATTTTAAACATCCATAAAAACTATTCCACACCACATTAACAAAATACAGTATTCCTATTCTTTTATTATTCATCTGCTATAGATTAACATTACAAGCTGAAATCCCGTATTATTATTATTATCTTGAGAGTATATTCCAATGTGTAGCTCTAGCCTAAGCTGCAACGCATTTCCGAACTGGGCAGCGGTAAGGCAGTTGAGCGAAAACTGTAGCACATGGGATGCTCATTAAATAAGTGCGAAATCTGTAACAGTAGCCGAACTAGTTGATGATATCCAGTTACGTGTAAAAACACTGCTTCAGTGGCCAAGGTTCTACAGCAGACGTATAGCCATGAACGATCGTTACGTAGTGCTCATTGTATAAAATGAAGTTACTGTAGCTCAAAATTAAATTTAAACAGTAAACCAGATCTTCCGAGAACCTGTAAAGATTGATGAAAGTGTTTTTTCACTGCTACCACCATTATAATACGCTCAAGAAAAGCATTGTGGCGCTAGGTTTCGACGTTGTTTCCACGAAACTGGGGTGAACTTCAGACTCTCGCAGTAAAGGTCATTAATTAAGGGAGAATCCAGGTCCATTTTAAGAAAGAGAGACTAGTTTGGGAAGTGAAAAAGCACAGAAACAGTCACAGCAAGAAAGTGATGTTAATTTTCGTTGTGATGTAAGCCAAAGGGATGACTAGAAACAGACAGAATTATTGCTTTGAAACTGAAATTTGCCGCCGAGGGGGACAGGATGTCAGAGATCACTGTGGCGACTAACAATACACTATGAGGAGTGGTGGAGGTCTTAGCAACTGTTTACCTGTACCATGCACTTAAAGTAATTAATTGACACGTTCACAGCTAATAAGCAAGACGCTACAATTCCTGCGATAGTAGAGTAGCGGAAATTAGTACAGAGGCAGGTTCCTATTAAATTAGTAGTATAATGTTTCAAGATATATGTATCGACTTTCTTATTGAGGTGGTAGATACATGTAAAACAAAAACAATCGTGACGGAATTACTTAGTTTCTTTCATAACACAAGTAACAAAACAAGGCGTTTGCATTTCCTGGCTGGAATTTGGTATAAAGGGAGTCACTGTCCTGTTGTGTTTCTCTAGTGTTAGTACTCTATCAAACCTCCGTTCTTCATAATTACCTAAAAAATTCTCTTCGCCGTTGATTTTGTTAGGGGTTTGTAGTTCTTGCAGTGAAACTCAAGCCTACTCTTCTCCTATCGCTCTTTGCAGCTCACATACGTCTTCAAATTGCCTTCTATTGAGACAGACACGCTTTACAATTCCCCAAATGTGTTCCACGGTGTTCATATCTGGGCTACGTGCTGTCCAGAGAAAGGCATCGACATCTTTACATTAAAACCACATTTTGACTGTAGCAGAAGCATGCACAGATACATTATATAGTTGAACATTAGACTTCCGCGCCTCGCGTCCTCATATATTCTAACGATCTCTGTCTCCGGCATCTCAGAGTACATGTCAGAGATCACTGTAGTTTTCAGCCAAGCAATACGTGATTTACTATTCGTGTAGACGTCTGCCCACATCATTACACTTCGATCACCAAAATTTCTGCTGATTCCTACGTCCTGCTCTCTTCACATATAATGCCAATACCATTGAAAGCCATCCTGCGTATCTAAATTAAACTTACTGTGATCACTGAAAAACATATTATCCCATTCGTAAGTCCATGGCATATATTTTTCAGCAAATTCCAACCCAGCATTTTGTTACTTGGGTGTTACTGCAATTTTCTGCTGTCGTTTACTGAATGCAAGATGTTGTCACGTCGTAAAATTTGTCGTACACCTCGGACAGTTGCTGACAACCATAAATCAGCAACAATTTGATAATAATAACTGTTTGTGGACCTTGCTCTGCGTGTTTCGATGCTTCAGATTATTTTGTACTTTGTCCATATTTTCCGTTCTCGACAGATCGAGCGCCCTGTCTAACAAATTATCTATCTCTGTACTTCAGTGGCTCAACTTCTTGACTGTTTGAAGATTCCTATCAACAGTAAAAATATGCACGGACACACTGACACCGCATATAGTCGACTGCCTTTATACCGAGTTCCACCCTCTGCCAGTTCCACGCTCTGTAACATGAACTTTTGATGTCTTGTTGCACAGCGTGAAAATTATTTAAACCGACTAGCTGAGGAAGGTTCTAGGACCTTTGAAACAAATATTTTTCTCTAATGTCGATTTTTTCTGAGGAGTTTCTGGACCGGTAGATAGAGATTTTCTAGACGAAACGAGTAACCTCAGGGAGACAACGAAAACATTTTTTCTAACGTGTTTTCCTTGGAGAACAAAAAGTAACACAAACAAGTTTTAATTTTATGTTACCAAGAGACAACAACGTTAACAGAACACAATTACTTCAATTATAGTAGAGCTTTACAAATGGCTCAGTCGACTTTGAAGCAGAGGTTACACCGGTGGATCACGTTCTGTGTAACACAGTGGAGGACTGCAGGAGTATCTTAAGCAAATCGTCTTACGGAGCAACAAGAGTTTTGTAAACAAGCTTGCACATCTCTGGTCATACGAAAGAGTCGAGAAGGGTCAAATGAGGGAACAGAGCAGGCCACAGTGCCAATCCGCTTTCTGCAAACTGTTCCAGAATCGATGCACAGGGCGACTAAAACGTGTCGGCGCCCGGTCAGGCTGAACCAGGTGCGCTTTGTTGTAGCGAGTGGCACGTCATCCCATACAGAAACTGTGTCAACGCTCTGGCAAGGAGATGGTAATAATGCCTGTCATTTAATGGTTGGCTGGTTGGTTTTGGGGAGGGAACCAAACAGCGAGGTTATCGGTCCCAACGGTTTAGGGAAGGATGGCGAAGGATGTCGGCCGTGACGTTTCAAAGGAACCATTCCGGCCTATGCCTGACGCGATTTAGGGAAATCATGAAAAACCTAAATCAGGATGGCCGGGCGCGGGTTTGAACTGTCATGTAACGGACTAGATATGATAGGCAGCAAGTACAGCCCAATTAAACAGTCATCAAAAACATGTGCCCATACACCCACGTAGAAACGCAATTGGTGCGCGCGGGTAAATGTGGTATGTAGATTAATCTCACTCAAAACACGTGAACTGAAGATATTGAAGAGCCCATCACGCCCGAACGTTACTTAATCTGAAAACAGCACAGATGACTGGAATGTAGGAAGCATTTGACACACTTCCAGGTACCACTACGAAAACTGCTCTCAATTGATAATCATCTGATTCCATGTTATGCACGTGCTATAAGTGAAATGGATTAACAGCTCTCACGTAGAGCTTTTTTTACGTTCGTCTGATTCGTCAGCATGTCATGCGCAACTGCACGAGTGCTGAGAGCGATTATACACTCTGCGGGATTGAAAAATGCTCACGGGTAATTATGAAAGTAGAAATCTGTGTGTGTGTGTGTGTGTGTGTGTGCGTCATACAACTTCCCAGGGCTTGTCGATTTAAATACTTAACACTCCGTTTACTGTACTACTAACATCAAATGCGATACTATTTGACTGCAGTTGTAGGTAAATTGGATCTCACCCTGAATTTTCTCATGTTGAGAAATCAGAAAGAGCGATCTATTTTACTTGGTAAACATTTTCTAAAGCTAAGATCGCATATATATTTCTTTATTTACAATAATCGTTTTCGACAGACTATACTGTCATTTTCAGGTTTTCGAACATTTTTGTTATACAACGTGTTCACTATATGTTGGAACCTAATGCCATGGCCGGCCCGGGTGACCGAGCGGTTCTAGGCTCTACAGTCTGGAACCGCGCGACCGCTACGGTCGCTGGTTGGAATCCTGCCTCGGGCATGGATGTGTGTGATGTCCTTAGGTTAGTTAGGTTTAAGTAGTTCTACGTTCTAGGGGACTGATGACCTCAGAAGTTAAGTCCCACAGTGCTCAGAGCCATCTGAACTAATGCCATGTTGTCACATTCCTGGATAAAACACAGTATAAAACACAGTATATGCGCCTTGTGAACACGCCATTGTCCATATATGTAGTGGTCGCAGATGATTGTTACGTCATAAAAATCATAGTACATAACAAAATGTACAGTAGCACATAAGTTTACGTTAGCTGGATCTCATATTATCGCATACGCAGTGCACACCTATTCCAACGTAAAATGTATTAATTTCCTACAAATATCCATAACTTCATACTGGTTTCCACGACCGTTACATGAGCGGATGGTAGACCAAGTTTACCATTAATTAGTACAAGACTGAAACAGTTGCATCCTTTCGTTAGACAGTCGTAGAATATTGAGCAACTACAATACTCCGCCTAGACGAGGCAAACCCACAGTAAGCTTACATTTTTACTGTTCTCTTGTACGAGAATTAAAAGAATATATTAGTACAGGATGCTCTAAAATTCCGATTACGAACTTCTACGCTCGTAAAGAGGACTGAGTAGATAACATTTTTAACTGCAACCGAAAACGTATCATTTCTGTTCTACAACCATTGGAAAACATGTTGGTAACGCGACCACTTTTACAAGTACTTAATTACGCATGACCCAGCACATCACTTGTTTAACAAGTCCACAGATTAATAACAAAAGATACAAAACTTAACGTTAATGAGTTTTCAGAAACACAAGTGCTTACAGTACGGCCGCTTCCCAGTCGGGTGTACAGCGTCTCCTTGGAGCACCACAGTCGCCCCTGCTGACGGCAAAGCTACCCCTTTCTCGAAACTGTTGCGCCAATGATGCCGAAAACGGAATGTCATGGAATCGGACGTTATGAATAATGACCTTCATGAAGGCGACGAGCAGCTGTTCCACTACCATGAGTTATGCCATACTAAAGTATCACGTCGGTGTATTCTGCAAACTTGTATTCAACTACGTCTCTCTAGCACTCACAGACACGCGAATGAGGTCTAGCCGAGTCAAACGAGTAGGACGTTAACTGTACCAACGTAAGCAACCCTCACCATGATTATCCAATTGCATACCCAACTATCAAACATGTTTTCAAACGGCTGTAGCAGGGAAACGGAACGTTTCCGGACGTGCGTCCCAATTCAAAGTATTGTATACTGAGTCCTCTCTATAATTCCTAAAAGGCTATAAGGGAAATTTTAGAACACGCTTTATAGCTCTCGCCATTTTACATATTTTCCTTTATAGTTGAGGATACTTTGGAAAGATGTACCTCCCAGCACTGAAGTGTTTGTGAATGAGGTTCAGTTTTCTTTTGTTACAGAGTTCCTCATTACGGTATGTTTCGGCGGCCTCAGCAGCAGCATCAATTTCCCTGCGCCGGAAACTTTGTGCTCGCATCGCATTGTTCCCTTTTTAATACTCCGCGGACAGCAGACTCTGTCGAGCCGCCAGCGCGACTCGCGACCTCCAACTGTGTCACGCGCGGAATTCTGGGAGTCATTAGGAGGGCGCGCCGGCCAGCACCGGCCATAAATGTTTGAGCACCGCCCGCGGCGCCACCGCCGGAAGCACGCGCCGCCCTCTCATGCCCGCTTCACTAGTTCCGCACTCGCCTACTACCAGCTGTAACATTCTCTTTTTCTAGGCTCCAACGACACTCTGGCGCAGTTTCTGAAAAAGGCAACGCTAAGGGAAAAACAATTTTGTTTAATCAGTCCACGAGCGTAACATAAAAGTTCAACTAACATCCATGGGAGAAATTTCGAGAAAGAAAAAATGGTTCAAATGGCTCTGAGCACTATGGGACTCAACATCTTAGGTCATAAGTCCCCTAGAACTTAGAACTACTTAAACCTAACTAACCTAAGGACATCACACACACCCATGCCCGAGGCAGGATTCGAACCTGCGACCGTAGCAGCCTAGCGGTTCCGGACTGCAGCGCCAGAACCGCACGGCCACCGCGGCCGGCTTCGAGAAAGAAATTGAGCCTCATGGAGAGCTTTACTTCCAGAACCCAGCGAACACCCTTTCAAAGAAAAGCCACACATCTCTGCTAATGAGTCGAAAATAGAGTTGCAAAACTACCGTACGCTAATCTAGACTACTAAGTAATCGTAGATTACGGTAGTATTCCACGTAGTATTCGTCAGTTATAGCTGTATTACCTGTACATTAGATGTGTTGCATACCTTTGGTGCGTCACCTCATTAGGATTGCTTTCTTTACATTTGCGATCTGTGTCTTACTATTTCCCCTACACACCGGAAGAGGTAAACTGTACAGAAACTGAGTTAGGATATATAAAAAGTCACGTAACCTACCGAACGTATTTCTTCTAGACAGTTATTTTCGCGTTCTGATATTTAAAAACATAGTTATAGAAAAAATGAAATTGTCAATGTTTAATTCAGGTGCTATTCGAAAGTAGTTGATTTTTGACGTGAAACAGAGGTCTGCTGTGTTGCTAGAAAATGCAGTTTCCTCAACAAGACCTAGCGACATGGCGCAGTGGTTAGCACACTGAATTCTCATTCGAGAGGACGACGGTTCAATCCCGAGTCCGGCCATCCTGATTTAGGTTTTCAGTGATTTTCCGAAGTCGCTTCAAGCAAATGCCTGGATGAGTCCTTTGACAGGGAACGGCCGGTTTCCGATGGGACCGATGACCTCGCTGTTTGGTCTCTTCCCACAAATGAACCCAACCCAGCCCCTCAACAAGAAGATAAAACAAAACGAAAACGGAAAAGAAAACATGTCAAACATTGCTTCGGTACTTCGTCGAGATTGTAACAGGAAACTCTTGTTTTTGATCATGATGAAGAATATTCAAATGGTTCAAATGGCTCTGAGCACTATGGGACTTAACGTCAATGGTCATCAGTCCCCTAGAACTTAGAACTACTTAAACCTAACTAACCTAAGTACATCACACAACACCCAGTCATCACGAGGCAGAGAAAATCCCTGAACCCGGGAACCCGGGAGTGGGAAGCGAGAACGCTACCGCACGACCACGAGCTGCGGACAAAGAATATTCTTTGAGTACAAAGTAATAGCAATAATTATATATTTGTTTAATCTTTGTGCATGTAAACTGTACTTCCATCAACAGTAATTACATTGGTTCCATAAAAGCGCAGGAGTTAGGTTATCAACTAATTTTTATTAATTTTAAAATGCAATTTATTTTCTGCAAGGATGTAGAATACGCCATGGACTAACACTAAACGATGTGTGGTTCTAATTATGTGCAAAACAAACAACAAAATAAAAAATAGTGAAAACTAAGGGAAACTGTCGACTCTCAGTTTCTCTCCCACACATTTATTTATGTTTCTTTCCCTACTAGTGCTTTCAAAACCAATGGTGATCGTACTATTTACTACACACTTGTGTAGTGCACCAAAACATACCGTAATTTTCGTAGAGGGCAACTCTAGTCAAAACTTTGTGACCACCCTCTTACTACCATAATGGCCACCCTCGGAACGCAGTACAATAGCGATTCTGCATGAAGTGGATTCGACAAGTCTTGCAAGTTTCCAGCGTTACGTGGCACATAATTTACGGGCTGGTGGATTGTGGACACGGAACTGGTGTGCAACAGTGTCCTAGATTTGTTTCGTCAGGCTCAACTCTGGTGAATTTGTTGCCCACTATGCCTATGACATTTCACTATCACGTTCCCCACAAACCATTGTAATGCATCGCTGGCCTTCTGAAACTGAAATGGACAGTTATCCTGCTGGAAGATGCTTTATCCATCAGGGAAGACATCGTGCATGAAGGGAAGCAGGTAGTGCGAAATAATAGTTATGTAGTCCACAGCCATCATGGTGCCTTCGATTTACTATTGCAGATCACAAGACCCACATGAGTATTCCAAGTAGCAACATACTGCTGCAGGCCCTTACGTTTGTGGCGCAGTGCATGTTTTGAGAACCTGTTCACCTCTATGACGACATATCTGGAAGAGCCCTTCCATCTTGTATAACAAGAAACGTTACTCATGCTACCCAAAGTAGGTTAGTGTCCTTTCTGCGAGAATCGAGAAATATGTTTCATTCTCCAAATGAATGAGACCAAGAATTACGCTCCACTTCCTTGCCTCACTACATCTGATGCAGCCACCAATTTAGAAACTTTTTGAAACTCTACTTATAGTGGATGCGCATGTCACTCGAGCTGCATTTCCTGACGGAAAATCTTTCAACAAATCCGACATGAGTATCTGGATAGTATGGCAAAACTGAACGAAACCAGATTATCCACCATAGGTGCAACATTAAATGCAATGCCCTAACGGATTCTGAGTATGAGCATTCTGTGAATGTCTGGCGGGAACTCAGCACCTCCACTTTAGGAGAGTATGCACAGCTTTGCATGGACACAGGCATGTGCTTGCTTGCGGATGTTTTCGAGAAATTCCGGAGATTATGCATGACCACATATTCTCTGGATCCTGTGCCCAATGGGGGACTTTGCCAATGTGTCCATAGAAATACCAAGGAAAGAACCAAGTGTGAGGTTCAGTGCATCCTTTGATTCATGTTATATCATTTATTTAGATGTCAATAACTTATACAGGCACGTCATGCAAGAATTACTGCCGATTGGGGAGTTTCGATGGGTTCCCAAACATGAATACAAGGGATTAAATAGAAAAATCGAGGATGTGACTGCTGTTTCTGATACGGGGTACGTCATGGAGGCACAATTTACATACCCTATTAATTTGCACAATGAGTATTCCAATTTTCCACTATGTCCAGAGCAACTAGTTTCATGAGGAGGCTCCACCCCAAAACTGATACAACACTTTGGAATAAGCGGAAATACATTATTCACCTATTGTAATCCCCAGCAATGTCTCAGTTTGGGGATGAAGCTGATTAGAATCACCCAGGCCATCTCCATCAAGCAATCCCTGTGGCTGAAGCAGTATATTGATTTGAACATGAAGCTGAGTGTTTCTGTGACATGCGACTTTGAGAAAAAAAAATTTTTACGTTGATGAATAATTCTGTTTTCGGTAAAACAATGGAGAATTTGACGTAACATTGTGAAATTTTTGTTAGAACCGAATGGGATGGGCGTTGGGGCGTAAGAAATTGCATAGCCAGACCAAATTTTAAGTGGGTCATAATATTCAGTGAGAACTTGGTCACTGTTGAGATGGAGGCTGAAGTAAAATTCACAAAACATATCTATGGGGGGAGGTGGGGATGTGCATAATAGACCGATCCAAACTCCTAATGTACCATTTTCACTATGGGTTTGTGAAACCTCATTCCACTTATCCTAAATTATTTTATATGAATATAGACACCTTCATCTCTTGGATGAAGAACGGCGATCCCTGTGAACTAATGAGGTACCAAGGCAATGAATCCCACACATCCTCATATACAGCTGATAATGCTTATGGTATTGTTCCACAGAACAAGAAAGTTGTCAGGTTAATTATAGATGAGATGGATCGACAGCTGATTGTGCAGCTTGTGGTTATGCATATCACACATTGAAGTAGAAATATTTTTATTTATCAGATACATACATACGTACATACATATATACATGTATACTAAATACTAATGTGTAGATGCTTTTATTCTTACTCTACAACAGTCAGAATAGTAGTAGTTACAAGCATAAACAACAACAATTTTGATGGACTGTGAACAATGTACACTGAAAAACATAGCTGATACGGATGGCTGCAGCAGGTGAGAGCTAAAAACTATTCTATTTGCAATTGTACATGTACTATGAACAATTTACACTTAAGAACTACACTGACTAGGATGGCTAGCAGCAGGTGACACTTAATAAC
Source organism: Schistocerca nitens (assembly GCF_023898315.1). Classification (NCBI taxonomy): domain Eukaryota; kingdom Metazoa; phylum Arthropoda; class Insecta; order Orthoptera; family Acrididae; genus Schistocerca; species Schistocerca nitens. The sequence continues at coordinate 589,694,450 of NC_064618.1, forward strand.
CATTCTCTAAACAAATGTACGTGGTTTGCACAAACAAACAAACACATAAAAAACACTACAATAAAAGTGTCATACTATTCTTTATTCTATTTACAACATCTCATTCTCTCCTTCTCACACAGAGTCTCCCACTCCCTCACTCGCAACAAGTAAATACTGTAAGAACGAGAGTTTCAATCCCATCATCACAAACGAACAATTTTGTCATCATGAGGCGACAGGCCGACCTTAGATTGCAGCAAGGCAGATGTCTGATGTCCCATCGAGTGAATACTAGTATGCCACTCCATGTGCTGTGGCTGCAGTACAGCATCACGAACAGAGCAGTACAGACATTGCAAATAGTCTTCGATGGAGAGGGTTGTCGATGCAACACGACACACAGCCTTAGCCCGACTCTAGGTGGCACCCTTCATGGGTGATACATATACATTTTTGCTCACAGATCTACAAACTCCACAATCGGCAATCCATTTGCCTCGTCTTTCATTAGGCCAATAGCGTTGTTGCTGTTCGGAACAATACTGTTAAGTTTTATCAGCTGAGTATGAAGACACGTCAAATTAGTTGCCATGGTACCTCATTACTTAACTCATTACGGACATCCTCAGTGTCATATTCAAATCATTACACTTCTTCAACTACGGGACTGCTTGAAGGAGATAGCCTGGTTGATTCTAACCAGCTCCATCCCAAATCTGAGACATTACTGGAGATTATGATAGTAAATAATATATCCCCACTTATTCCCCAGTGTCATTCTCTGTTTTGGAGTGGAGCCACCTCATGAAACTAGTTGCTCTGCAGGTGGAAAATCGGCGTGCGCATCATGCACGCTAGTAGAGTATGTGAGTTCTTGCACCACCACATACCCCACAACAGTATCAGCCGCTATAGCCTCGATTTTTCCACCTAATCCCTAGCAATCGTCTTTGGGAACCCATCAAAACACCACAGTTGGAAGTTATTGTTGCATGGCATGCCTGCGTAAGTTATTGACATCGAAGTGCATTGTGTAACATGGATCAAGGGATGCACTCAACCACTCACTTGGTCCTTAATAACAAAATTTCCGATATGAAGAAATAGCACACAAGTTGTGTTAAAAAACAATGTTCAACGTAACTAGTGTGCCCTTTCTTCCCAATGGCATACTTTAAAAACAGTTGCTAAAATGATGAACAAAAATCTAAATGATGAGATTGACCTTTGCAGTGAGCGGAGTGAGCAGTGTGAGGAAATGCAGACATAATCGCCCAGCACAATCAACAGAAACAGCAATGTTCAGCTTCACCACGTAAATTTGACATTACAACTGCTAGGTCGCTGGCGTTGACAGAAATGGGGAAAAAAAAACAGGAAAGTCGATGTGAAATGTTCTGGACAAATCCGATACGTGACAAAACTGATCGAAGAGCCCACCGAACACCTTTGATTGTGACACCTACATTGAGTTATCATTGTTAGGAAATAGGTTCTTGTCAAGTTTCCCTTTCAATTCTTGCTCTGAAGGGAATAGGCAGGCTGCTAGTTTGTTGATGTACAGAATATCCAGTAAAAATCAACAGTATAAGCTCTAAGCAGTATATTTACAAACTGAAGCTGATATTTTTATGGGTTGGTAGGGTGATAGGTTTTCCACCAATACGTCGATGTATCGATATGCTGATACTTTCCCTCGATGTATCGAGAACCAACAATGGTATTTTCATCAGTCAACCGGTTTGATGCAGGCCACCATGAATTTCTCTCCTGTACGAACCTCTTCGCTGGAGAGTATCACTTGCAACCTACATCCTCAATTATTTGCTGGATGTGTTCCAGTCTCTGTCTACAGATTTTTACCCACTACAGCTCCCTTTACTACCATCGAAGTTGTTCCCAGATGTCTTAACAGCAGTCCTATTTTCCTATCCCTTCCCCTTTTCTGTGTTTTCCACATGTTCCTTTCCTCTCCGATTGTACACGGAACCTCCACATTCCTTACCTTATAAGTCTGGCTAATTTTCAACATTGTCTGGTAGCACCACACTTCAAATGCTTCGAATCTCTTCTGTTCTAGTTTTCCCACAGTCCATGTTTCACGAAAATACAATGCCGTGCTATTAACGAACATTCTCCGAAATTTATTCCTCAAATTAAAGCCTATGTTTGATTATATTATACTTCTCTATGCCCGGAATGCCCTTTTTGCCAGTGCTGGTCGTCTATCGATATCCTCCATGTTTTGTCCATCATTGGTTAATCCACTGCCTAGATAGTAGAATTCCTTAACTTCATCTACTTTGTGACCATCAATCCTGATTTTAAGTGCTGTTCTCATTCCTGCTACTTCTCATTGCTTTAGACTTTCTTATATTTACTCTGAATCCGTATTACGTATTCATTACATTGTTCATTCATTCAGCAGATCATGTAATTCATCTTCACTTTTACTGAGTATAGCAATGTCATCAGCAAATCATATCATTGATATCCTTTCACCTTGAAATTAAATCTCTTTCCTGAACTTTTTTTTTATTTCCATCATTGCTTCTTCGATGTACAGACTGAACAGTAGGGGCAAAAGACTTCATTCCTGCCTTAAATCCTTTCGAATCCAAGCGTTTCATTTTTGGTCCTCCACGCTATTTTTCCCACTGGGCTCTCGTACATACTGTGTATTACACATCTCTCCCTATAGCTTATTCTTATTTTTCTCAGGAATTCGAACAACTTGCATCATTCTACGTTGTCTAACGCTTTTTCCAGGTCGATGAATTCTATGAATCTGTGTTGATTTTTCTTTATTCTTGCTTCCATTATCAACTGAAATGTCATAATTGCCTATCTAGTGCCTTTACCTTTCCTCAAGCCAAACTGATCGTCATCTAACATGTCCTCATTCTTCTGAATGTTATTCTTCTCTGGAACTTGAATGCATGAGCTTTTAAGCTGATTGTGTTATAATTTAATAATTCTTACATTTGGCAACTCCTGCAGTCTTGGAATTGTGTGGATAATATTTTTCCAAAAGTTGGATGGTATATCGCCAGACTCATACATTCTACAAACTAATGTGAATAATCGTTTTGTTGCCACATCCCTCAATGATTTTAGTAAATGATTTTAGACATGTTATTTATCCCTTCTGCCTTGTTTTGTCTATTTACTTATTTAATTTCTTTTCTATGTGTTTTGCAAGACCTGCATCTTTCAAAATTAAATGAACAGTAGAAAGTGATGAGCTTTCCCCACGTAAATCAAGAGATCTGACACACGCAAATAGAATTTTATAAGTAAATAACATATCCTCTGATATGTAATCGGTATTTACTTCAATTTAATATCGTGACATCCTTACTCTCCAGCACAGATTGAGTCTTTCTCCCACAAATTTCCAGGTGGGGGAGGGGAGATGGGCTGTGGGAGGGTACAAGAAGATTGAAGGATTTCCTAGTACAGTGTGGAGTGATTAATTATCAATTTAATTAATTAGTCTATTTATTCGATATCATACGTGTCTTTGTGTTGGCAACAGGATGGGTGGAATGACTGGAGGTATCCCACAGGGGGGGGGGGGGGGGGGAGGTGGTGGTGGTGGTGGAGAAAGAAGTTTTGGGATTCTCACAAAGATGGATTAGGTCTAATGGCCATAAATTAACCTCTGGGGGCAATAAATCTTTTTTTTTTTTTTAATCATCAGTCTACTGACTGGTTTGATGCGGCCCGCCACGAATTCCTTTCCTGTGCTAACCTCTTCATCTCAGAGTAACACTTGCAACCTACGTCCTCAATTATTTGCTTGACGTATTCCAATCTCTGTCTTCCTCTACAGTTTTTGCCCTCTACAGCTCCCTCTAGTACCATGGAAGTCATTCCCTCATGTCTTAGCAGATGTCCTATCATCCTGTCCCTTCTCCTTATCAGTGTTTTCCACATATTCCTTTCCTCTCCGATTCTGCGTAGACCCTCCTCATTCCTTACCTTATCAGTCCACCTAATTTTCAACATTCGTCTATAGCACAACATCTCTAATGCTTCGATTCTCTTCTCTTCCGGTTTTCCCACAGTCCATGTTTCACTACCATACAATGCAGTACTCCAGACGTACATCCACAGAAATTTCTTATTCAAATTAAGGCCGGTATTCGATATTAGTAGACTTCTCTTGGCCAGAAATGCCTTTTTTGCCATAGCGAGTCTGCTTTTGATGTCCTCCTTGCTCCGTCCATCACTGGTTATTTTACTGCCTAGGTAGCAGAATTCCTTAACTTCATTGACCTCGTGACCATCAATACTGATGTTAAGTTTCTCGCTGTTCTCATTTCTACTACTTCTCATTACCTTCGTCTTTCTCCGATTTACTCTCAAACCATACTGTGTACTCATTAGACTGTTCATTCCGTTCAGAAGATCATTTAATTCTTCTTCACTTTCACTCAGGATAGCATTGTCATCAGCGAATCGTATCATTGATATCCTTCCACTTTGTATTTTAATTCCACTCCTGAACCTTTCTTTTATTTCCATCATTGCTTCCTCGATGTACAGATTGAAGAGTAGAGGTGAAAGGCTACAGCCTTGTCTTACACCCTTGTTAATACGAGCACTTCCTTCTTGATCGTCCTCTCTTATTATTCCCTCTTGGTTGTTGTACATATTGTATATGACTTGTCTCTCCCTATAGCTTACCCCTACTTTTTTCAGAATCTCGAACAGCTTGCACCATTTTATATTGTCGAACGCTTTTCCCAGGTCGACAAATCCTATGAAAGTGTCTTGATTTTTCTTTAGCCTTGCTTCCATTATTAGCCGTAACGTCAGAATTGCCTCTCTCGTCCCTTTACTTTTCCTAAAGCCAAACTGATGGTCACCTAGCACATTCTCAATTTTCTTTTCCATTCTCCTGTATATTATTCTTGTAAGCAGCTTCGATGCATGAGCTGTTAAGCTGATTGTGCGATAATTATCGCACTTGTCAGCTCTTGCCATCTTCGGAATTGTGTGGATGATGCTTTTCCGAAAGTGAGATGGTATGTCGCCAGACTCATATATTCTACACAACAACGTGAATGGTCGTTTTGTTGCCACTTCCCCCAATGATTTTAGAAATTCTGGTGGAATGTTATCTATCCCTTCTGCCTTATTTGACCGTAAGTCCTCCAAAGCTCTTTTAAATTCCGATTCTAGTACTGGATCCACTATCTCTTCTAAATCGACTCCTGTTTCTTCTTCTATCACATCAGACAAACCTTCACCCTCATAGAGGCTTTCAATGTATTTTTTCCACCTATCTGCTCTCTCCTCTGCATTTAACAGTGGAATTCCCGTTGCACTCTTAATGTTACCACCGTTGCTTTTAATGTCACCAAAGGTTGTTTTGACTTTTCTGTATGCTGAGTCTGTCCTTCCGACAATCATATCTTTTTCGATGTCTTCACATTTTTCCTGCAGCCATTTCGTCTTAGCTTCCCTGCACTTCCTATTTATTTCATTCCTCAGCGACTTGTATTTCTGTATTCCTGATTTTCCCGGAACATGTTTGTACTTCCTCCTTTCACCAATCAACTGAAGTATTTCTTCTGTTACCCATGGTTTCTTCGCAGCTACCTTCTTTGTACCTATGTTTTCCTCCCCAACTTCTGTGATGGCCCTTTTTAGAGATGTCAATTCCTCTTCAACTGTACTGCCTACTGCGCTATTCCTTATTGCTGTATCTATAGCGTTAGAGAACTTCAAACGTATCTCGTCATTCCTTAGTACTTCCGTATCCCACTTCTTTGCGTATTGATTCTTCCTGACTAATGTCTTGAACTTCAGCCTACTCTTCATCACTACTATATTGTGATCTGAGTCTATATCTGCTCATGGGTACGCCTTACAATCCAGTATCTGATTTCGGAATCTCTGTCTGACCATGATGTGATCTAATTGAAATCTTCCCGTACCTCCCGGCCTTTTCCAAGTATACCTCCTCCTCTTATGATTCTTGAACAGGGTATTCGCTATTACTAGCTGAAACTTGTTACAGAACTCAATTAGTCTTTCTCCTCTTTCATTCCTTGTCCCAAGCCCATATTCTCCTGTAACCTTTTCTTCTACTCTTTCTCCTACAACTGCATTCCAGTCGCCCATGACTTAGAATTTCGTCCCCCTTTACATACTGCATTACCCTTTCTATATCATCATACACTTTCTCTATCTGTTAATCTTCAGCTTGCGACAGTGGCATGTATACCTGAACTATCGTTGTCGGTGTTGGTCTGCTGCCGATTCTGATTAGAACAACTTGGTCACTGAACTGTTCACAGTAACGCACTCTCTGCCCTACCTTCCTATTCATAACGAATCCTACACCTGTTATACCATTTTCTGATGCTGTTGATATTACCCGATACTCATCTGACCAGAAACCCTTGTCTTCCTTCCACTTCACTTCACTGACCCCTACTATATCTAGATTGAGCCTTTGCATTTCCCTTTTCAGATTTTCTAGTTTCCCTGCCACGTTCAAGCTTCTGACATTCCACGCCCCAACTCGTAGAACGTTTATCCTTTCGTTGATTATTCAATCTTTTTCTCGTGGTAACCTTCCCCTTGGCCGTCCCCTCCCGGAGATCCGAATAGGGGACTATTCCGGAATCTTTTGCCAATGGAGAGATCATCATCATCTATTAACATAAAAATAGGTTTGCTCCTTAAAGTATGTTTGCCTTTGAATTTATACTGACTGCACTAACAAAATGCACGAGTAGTGCCATTACTCTACTGCTGCTCACTTCAGTCTATCATGTGGAAGCCTCATCTATTCTGAAGAACTACTGCATCCTACACCCATTTGAACCTCCTTCCTGTATACATGCATTGGTCTCTCTTTAGATTTTCTCTGACGCCCATTTTCCTCCACCAGAAAACTGCTAATTCCTTGATGCTTCAAGATATCTCCTGTCAACTGATTCCTTCCTTTAGCCAAGTTGTGCTATATACCTCTTTTTTCCTTACTTTGCTTGACTATATGTGCATTAATTACTAATCTTGTGAGTCTTCTTCAGCACCACATCCTGTCAACTGATCCCTTCCTCTACTCAAGTTGTCCTACATAACTCTCTTTTCCTTACTTTTTTGACTATCTGTGCATTAATCGCTAATCTTCAGGATTCTTCTTTAGCACCACCCCTCAATAAAATCTGTTCCCTTCTTGTCTGAAATTCCGTACAAGTACACACTCTACACAAATACCTTCCTGATACTTACATATATATTAGATGTTACAAAATTCCTATTTTTCATGAAAGACTTTCTTGCTTTAGATAGTCTGTATTTTGTATCCTCTCTAGCTCGGCCATCATTAGCTATTTTGCTGCCCAAATAACAAGACTCATCTACTTCTTTCAGTATCTTTCATCCGCTATCTTTCATTTTCAGAAATTACTTTTATTTACTATTCATTCCAGTACCCATTAATTGGTAGTCTGATCTACCCTTAAAATCCTTAGTATTCTTCTGTAGCTCTAAATGCTTCTAGTCTCTCATTTTCTGTCCAGTTAATAGTCTACATATCACTCCTATATATGGATACACTCCCATTTATTCAGTAACTTCTTCCTGATATTTACATTTACGATCGATGTCAATAAGTTTAGCTTTCAGGAACGTTTTTATTGCTATCGCCAGTCTGTATTCTACATTCTTTCTTTTCAGCTGTCGTCAGTTATTAATTTACTAGTTTAGGTGACTCATTTTCCTCAACCTCGCCTGATTTAATTGGACTGCATTCCATTAACATAGTTTTACATATTTATGTTCCTCTCATAATCTCTTCTCAAGTCAGTATGCATTCCTATCAATTGCTCGTTCTGATCCTTTTCTTGATTGTTACAGAATAAAAATCTGATCGACATACCCCAAATTTCTAATTTCTTTCTAAAATTCCCTTTCTAGATTTATCCTGGGTTTCGTTCTCCACTTGTCCAATATACAGCTTGAATAACATCAGGAATGGGCGACAATTCTGTCTCATTCCCTTCTCAGATTGCTTCTCTTTCATATTCTTCAAGTCATAACTGCAGTCTGGATTCTGTGCAGCTGTAGGTAACCTTTCGATCCGTGTAGTTTATTCTGTCTATTTTCATAGTTTCGTTGAATGTACGCCAGCCAAGATCGTAAAAAGTTTTCTCTTGTTCTACAATTGCTATAATCGTACTAAATTAAGCAGTAGGATCACTATTGGCTGACAAGTTCCTACATTTCACCATAACCCAATTTAATCGTAACGGAAGTCCACTTGTACCAGCTTTTCCTAGTTTTGTGAACAATACGTGTCAGAGTTTTGCAACCTTGATTTGCTACTTAACGCCAGGAATGCCTGTTTCTATATCCACTATATGGCAGTCCGAGTGGTGGTCAAAGTACGGTATCGCTGTACGAACCTCCTATGTGAACACGCCCGTAAGATCTATCCTATGTGAACGATTTTCAACGCCACTTTTGCTGCCTTATATTGAAAAGTGCGGAGTTTAAAATGTGGCATGTCGGGAATCCCATAATTTACTTCGGAACAGAAAAACACCGTCTAAAGGAATGACCTATAATTTGTGTGCAACGGAATTAAATTCAAATTGTTAATGCCAAGGCGTACTGACTGGAGTACTTCACGTCTTCCTCTCAATAAAATTATTTCCCCAAATCATATACAAATCTCAAATAAGATAAATCGGAATATTATCTACTTGAATTATATACAGTACTAAGGATCACGAATATGTTTAATTCAAGTCAAAGACTAGTTTCAAAACACAAGTTTTAGAGGTTATCGGTACGTTAATTTATCTTAACTAGCATACACAGAGTAAAATCAGTTTGGGTTAGCAAAGTGGTGGAAGCGGAGGAAAGATTTTCTTGACTTCCCTCTTGATGAAATAAACAGATAAGGGAATCTAACAAATTCATGCAAAAGTGAAAATGGTTGAACCTCAGCGTTTGGTGGCCACCTAAACTTGCAAGTAACGGGGCAATTATTATTACAAACGACTGGCTTTACACATGAATTATCTCCTGTGTGAAACTGCTCTAGTTAATCTGTGCTGACATCACCTGTACCCGACAGAAACTGCCAGACAGCTCATACGACGTGCAGTGTATTGTCCCAAAAGTAATCTCGGACAGACAGGTAGTTGCTACAAAGCAGGCTCTAGACGGCGTCTTTACTTACTCTGCTGGACGAAGTCTCCTTTTTCTACGAGACCGAGCGTCGAAGTTCTTACTCTTCGACTTCCACGGCCGTAATGTCTTCATTCCACGTTGCCCACAGGCGAACTCTCTTCGTTTGACCCGTAAAATTTCTGCTTTACTCCACTTGTCTGAGTCAGAAAAATATGTTAGAACACTAGTGCGAGCGTTATTCCGCATCTCTGCCCCAATCACACACATTCTAGCATCGGAAAATCCCCCTCCGCAGAATTTTGAAGCATCGCTTCTAATATGGCACATCATGTATCCGACCGCAAGCCAAGTATTTTTTCAGATAGGCGCTGGCGAGAGCCGACGCTATCTTAACACTTCTTCTGGACCATCGTTTCAACTTCATACGCCACAGAACTCCCCACACCACTCTAACCTCCATTTACGTCTCTTATAACAGAGTTTTCTTCTAGAGCAGTCGCCCAGTTAAAGGCAAGGGATTTGGCATCACCGTTTCACTTCAGAAAAGTTCGTCCTGTGTTCAGACCATAGAATTCCGCTGGCGACGCTCTGCCGGCGACCCAGGCTTCATTTAACAAAATCCGCCCAGCACAACATAACAGTTTCACGTCATACTGGCTGGTCGAAATGTGTTATGCTAATGCAGACCACATACTGTGTCAGTTGCAACACCCGCTCTCACATCTCTGTCCAGTGAACATCCCTGGTGGCGGACAAAGTCAGACCGGAATATTGGGCACCTGCAGGAACGGGGTCAAGGAGTGAGTAATGTTGTCTACTGGGCTTGTGATAATCATGAATACATGAAGTGAGTGCAGAGATGCAAAGGAAGCAGCAAGCATTATGACGATTAGTTGACAGGAAATGATATCAGTGAGATTCGCTACAAGGTGGGACTACGGTTGCCGTTTGTAGGTGTCGCATTTAACGGGGAAATGTGTGCGTGTTGTTGGACTAGGGCAGTGCCATTACTGGGGTTAATTTTGATCCGTTTGTTAAATATGAGCGACATATGAAAATGGGGGGTTCGGACGGAGTATTGGGCGGAAAGTAAAACAAAGTTAAGAATGAAGGGTTAAGATTAATGTCAGAGATTGATAATTTCCTGGACGATGGGCATGAAAGTGAAAGAAAATTTAGTTTGCCAGTTGTATCCTCGGACCCGACTAAATTGCAAAGGCAGCCATTTGGCTTAGGGCCCAGTTTTAATTTAAATGTCGACCTCAAACTATGTTCTCCTTCTGCCCACATGGACAGAAGGCCGCGTTTTTGCCACAAACGGGCCACAGAACGGTGAAAATTGGGTCGAAGTAATACTGAACTAATGCAAGAACAATTGGTTGAATTTGATGAGGCAAATCAACAGAGTGTACTCTGAGTGTTAGAATGTTCTCACGAATAAATTAACTGTTACCGGATTGCTAGAAACCATATTGAATTATTGGATCAAGTACCGGTAGCGAAGCGACCTATCTCCTCCACCTATGATGAAGCTTTGCAGGGAGCATGTGGATAAAATGTTACAGAAACGTCTCATTCGCCCTTCAGAATCACTTTACATTGCACCTATGTTAATGGTGTCAAAGCGAATGGCGAGTGGCGGCTAATTCTTGAATGTCGGAAACTTCATAAAAACATTGTGTTACTGTTAGTACCTCTTCCTGACTTGCATTCGGCTTTTTGATGGTTTAAGAGAGCTCGCGTATCCACCACACTCGACCTTAACCAGGCCTATAATTAGATATCGCTGGATGAAACTTCCAAGCGATCAACAGCTTGTGTTACTGGAACTTACTCGAGTTTAGCAGAGTCCTATTGGCCTACCGGCAGCCGTGGCTGCAATTTCCCAGTTAAGGGACTTCATATTTTCGGATATCAAGTTTGAATACGTGTTCTATTATTTGGTCGATCTTGTCATTTACATTCGATCGTTGCAGGAGCATATTAAGCAACTACGAGAAATATTTAAACGTTTGAAAAAGACTGGGTTAACTGTCTGTTCTACAAAGATACTATTTGCTGGATCGTATGTGAAGTTTTTTGGACATTTGGAACTGTAGAAAGTTAATGTACTGACCCCAAAAGGATACGAGCAACTGAGTGATCCACAACACAATGGAATGTAAGGGAAGTAATTCAATTCGTTGGGATTACTTTTTTAGTAAATTCATTGGTGGATTTACTCGAAAGGCCGCCTCCTTTGAATCAGCTTCTCAAAAAGCGTAAATTTTATTGGGTGACACCTGAGCAGGCAGCATTTACCAGTTTGAAGGAAGCCTATACTTCAAGGGTTACATGTTGCAGAAAGGTGTCGTGACCTGATTATAATACAAAGTTTATTTTACAAACGGTTGCGCCATTTTTAGGGCTCGGGTTTGGATTGAAAAGTTAATATACTGCTTTGAACATCTAAATTTTTTGCAGGAAACCAACAACTAAGCCCTCATTTGGATTGTAACGAGTCACTGGAAAACTGGACGCATTGCAAGGTGACGCACTAGGAGTCTAAGGATTAAATTTGACATCTGTTAAGATTAAGGGGTCGGCAAACGTGTTGGTGGTGACCTGAGACAAATTTTTCCGGAAGAAGTAACAAGAAGCCGATAGAGATGATTGGGCAGATGGAAATGAGAAGCTCTTTCCGAAAGCCACTCTGATTCAGATTCCGTCTCTTTTTGGAAATAATACAGTACCAGGATTTATGCCTGATCAACGAAAGGTTAAAAGAAAGGTGAGGGACGGCATCGCATGTTGCAGAGAACGCTGTAGATAACAATGTAGTCTTGTCGCTCCTAAGGAACTGCGCGTGTTGGTCTTACATTATTTTCATGACTCACCTGTGAGCGGGCATTTGGGAATCTTGAAAACCAGGAAAAAGACCAGGCAGTAGTTCACTGGAGTGGAATGGATAAGGAGATCCGCAAAGCAGTAACGACCTGTGATGTCTGTGCCATTTGTAAAACTGCGCAGAGTTACAAGGTGGGATTCTTGGCGTCCAAGGTAAAGGAGAAACCATTCCAACGAATGTATATTGATTTTGTGGTCCTCTGCTTCGCTCAGTTAGTGGCAGATTTATTCTCGTGTGTGTGGACGCGTTTATGCGATTTGTCTGGTTGTTACCGACCCGAACCGCTAACACTCAGGCAGTTATTCACAATTTACATGTAATTTTTGGAACATTTGGACTGCCCCAACGTTTGGCGACGGATACTGCCACCAGTACCAGTAAGTTCAAACAATTTTGCCTTGGTATGGGAAACCGTCACCTTATAACAACCTTTTATCTTAACCCTTCGTATGCGGAGAAAATTAATCCCTATCTGACAGCTACATTTATAGCATACCATAGTAGCAATCAGGGTGCATCAGACCGTTCGTTTCCATCACTCATGATGGCCTTCATTATTGCTCGGCACGAGGGTCCTAAGGCTGCTGCGTCCAGTCTCATGTTGGGTTATAGGTTAGCCACCACTCTTTGCAGTTTGTGGTCCAGTAAGGACTTGTTATCGAAGAACATGTATTGTCGTCAGGTGACTGCAAATTGACGGTCAGCCAAAAAGGAATATTCTGCGAGCCTGCAAAAGAGAACATACGCATTACTATCAAGGGAGGCAGCGGACCACTTACCGAATTCGAGACCGGGTTTTGATTAAGAACTACCAAGGAGTCAGTAATACATCCGAGAGGTTCACTAAAACGTTTCAAGGAACCTTGGAGGTCTCTGGATCTTTTACGCTTGTTACAGTGAAACTAAGGCAATGACGAACCTTCTGGCAGTCAAACTTTGGGAGGTTCTCGGGCATAGCGCTTGGAGGCGAGAGATAGGTGGTTGGAGTGGGGCAAGCCGGAGGCGTCGCAGGCACTGCGTAGCTGGTGGGCCGAGGGAACTGGGTGGGTGCAAGTGGTGTGCAGGGTGACCTACTCAAACAGTGCTATTGCAGAAGTATTAATGTTTTATCGGAAAACCTGACAGCTGAATTCTGTGGCGCTGTAAGCACATACGAAACCGATGTTTGAATTAAGGTGTGATTGTACTTGGTCTCTGCTGTGAGTTTATTAAGGAAGCCTCTTGGAGCTATTCACTGCTATTGCCACGGTCAGTCTCTTGTGAAATATCGAATATTATTTATGGTTCTAAGAAAATGTGCTGAATTTACTGGTGGCCATTCCTTTGCAATGTAGCAATGGTGTTTTAAAAAGAACACTAAAGACATCCTTACGAGGCACCAAAGTGATAGACTGATCTCATTACCGGTGCTTGCATATTATTTGCTGAGCTAATGAAATGTAGTTCTTTCCAGTTTGTAAAATATACCTGCTGTAGGTTAATGAAACGAGTGTCTGAGTCGTATGTATAGTGTACGAGGCCACGGTCTGTGCTGATGATATCCGTGTAATGTTGCTTCTCTAAAAGGAAAGACACTATATACTGATGAGCCAAAATATTATGACCATCTACTTAAAATCCTGTTGCTGCTCCTGTGGAAACAGTTCAGTGACCCATTGATTCGACAACTACTTGATAGGTTTCCAGAGGTTTATGGTCTAAGCACAGAACACAGACTCCCCGTAATTTCCGGCTGTAGTTTTGTGGGTGCGGAGCTGACACCCGTTAGCGACACAGTTGGATTTTATCGGATTCAGATAAGCCGAATTTGATAGCCAAGACATCAACGTGATTTCACTATCACGCTTCTCAAATCATAGCAGCTGGCATTTGGCCTTATGACATGCACAGTTATCCCGCTGGAAGATGCCATCTCTGATGGGGAAGACATCAAGCACAAGCACTTACAGGGGGTTCCGATTAATGTTCACGTAGTCGACAGCTGTCATGGTGCCGTTGTACTACCACAGGTCCCATCGAAGCCTCCTCATACAATTGCTCCCACGAGCCTGCGTCAATGGCCCGCTGCATGTTTCAAGCAGCTGTCCGCCTCGATGACAGCGTATCTGGACACAACCATTGACCAGGTTTAACAATAAATGGGATTCATGCCATCGGAAGATACGATTCCAATGATTCACGCTCCAATCTTGATGATCTCGTGTGAAATGCAATCATAACTGAAGATGTTGTTGGGTCATCATGGGAACACTGAGGTGTCCACCGCTGCGGAGCACCATGTTCAACACTGTGCGCTGAACGGTGGGTTGCAAAACACTTGTGCCGGCGCCGGCACTGTACTCTGCCGTCAGATCTGCCGCAATTCGCCGCATCTCGCTTCAGAGAGTGGGAAGTCTCCGATCCCTATGGTCTGTGGTGAGGTAGGGTCCTCCAATGGTTTGGCGCCTACTCTTGGTTTCAGCCTTCTGTAACCACTTTCCACAGATGGTCACAACAGTAGCACGTGAAGAGCCGACTAGTCTCACCGTTTCCGAGATACTCGCTCCCAGGCCACAACGATATGGTTTTTGTTAATGCCGCTGAAGTCGACGGATTTCCACATTTGAGCCACTTATCGTCGCTAGAATGATTCCCCAATCGTCTCTCCACCGCTTACGTACTTCTGTTCCTGCGTCACGTACCGTCAGTGCTACCAGGCAGCATACAACCTTTGGTGGGCAGTGGTCATAACGTTCTGGCTCATCAGTGCAAAGACGTTCTAAGCTGCCGGCCATTGATTGCCGAGCGGTGTTAGGCACTTCAGTCTGGAACCAAGCGATCGCTACGGTCACAGGTTCGAATCCTGCCTCGGGCATAGATGTGTGTGATGTCCTTAGGTTCGTTAGGTTTAGTAGTTCTAAGTTATAGGGGACTGATGACCTGAGATGTTAAGTCCCATAGTGCTCAGAGCCATTTGAACGTTCTAAGTTGCTGAATAACTGGACAGGATAGTGGCAGCGGTATCGGTATGCTGCAGCAGAAGTGAACCATTCTTTTGTATACGTTATAAACTTCTGTATTTCTGTAAGGAGTTTTCATTTATGGCGTTCTCAACTGGAAAGAGAGACCAGTAAGATCCATGGTTGTGGTTTTTCTAAAAAAAATGGTTCAAATGGCTCTGAGCACTATGGGACTCAACTTCGAGGTCATTAGTCCCCTATAACTTAGAACTAGTTAAACCTAACTAACCTAAGGACATCACAAAGCTCCATGCCCGAGGCAGGATTCGAACCTGCGACCGTAGCGGTTTTGCGGTTCCAGACTGCAGCGCCTTTAACCGCACGGCCATGGTTTTTCTAATGTATTATGATTTTATAACAGTAACAATTTAGGATTCTGTATTTGTTGTTTTTTAAAGATTCTTATATTAGGATCCGGTTTTCATTGATTATTAGGAACTGTGTAATTGAAACTGCTTTTCGATAAGATTATCCTGCAGCAGTTCAATTTTTAGTAGTTTAATCCTTTCAGTCATTCTTAGATTAACATCCAGTTACTATGTTCTAGTTATACATGAGGTCACTATTGTGCAGTTTGATAAATAACTTTGATCCTGTAATGCATACACAATCAATGACTCCACGAGTAATTATTTTGGATCCCAACTCCCTGCTCATATCATAGTGCAAGGGTTAATCTTCCGATGTTTTAACGACCTTCTTTATTACGAACAATTGGAAGACGGTTATTTGTAATAAATGTTCATGGAGTTAAAATATTTTTGACCGGGTATAGTGGTAGTTTTAAAGAAAAAACACTCATCTTTTTTCTTGAGGATCTCCTGGAAAACAGGTTCTCTAGTAGGTCTGCAAGCCATATAGGTTGACGTGTTTGTGCAATAATGTAGACGACAAAACTGATTTGTACGGAATTTTCATATTTATTGGTCCTAGATGCCTTGCTGCCATAAATTTACAATGTTCATTCAGTGAAATACATTCCATTTGTACGCAACTCCAGAAAACTTTAACGTTCTACTTCCTTCCTTCCCGCCACATACACAACATGCAAGCGAACCACACCCAGTTGACATCGTCCCAAACTACATCAATAAAGGCATAGTCATATTAAATCGAAATAGAACATTAAATTGAAAATAATTTACAGAAAATGACATTTACTGAACAGCACGATAGAACAAATTATGATAGCGTATATTTACATAAAAAATATACCTTTCTGTAGTACAGTAATTTTATGAAATGTGTTTTTTAATCACAGGGGATAATTGTGTTAGCACGACAGCGGAGTTTAAAACATTTCAAATAAGAACGTAAATTTGAGAATATCTGTGGTCCAAGCGGTTCATTGCACGTTTCAGTGTGCATGATGTAAAGGCGAAAATGTAAACAATGGTGCCTTTATTGCCAAATACATCCAAACTGGACCACAATGCTTTTATTTTTCTTAGCTGCCGAAGGACAAACACCGGCAGACATCCATCGCAGAACGAAAAGTTTGTATGGGGCACCATGTCTGTCGAGAAACACCGCGCTGCTTCACGAAAATGCACGTCCCCCATCACAAACGTCGTACATCGTAAGTTACGCCGATTCATAAGAGAGATGCTGGAACAGCCTCCCTATAGTCCTCATCTCAGCTCATGCCATTATCGCGTCTACGGTCGTTGAAAAAAGTCTTGAAGTATCGACGTTTCCTGTCGGACGAGGATGTCAGCAAGGTAGTTACGGGCTTCGTCATGCAGCAGGATCATGGTGTTTTATCAAACGGATATCATCAACTTGATGCGTCCGTGGGATGATTGCCACAATGCTCACGACGATTTTTCCTTCACGGCCTACCGGTTCTGGAATGTACGCCTTCGAACGGAAACTTTTCGATCGCCCCTTATACTTCGACGCCATTGATTTTGATGTCACTGACCGTATACTTCATTATCAGAATCTATAAGGAAGTATGGATTATATTGCGTGCATAATACTAAAGTGAACAGATCAAAACCATTAAAATGTATTTAAAATCGGCATCATTGAATAATACATTATAGCACTGGACACAGAGAGTCGTTGTTTTATTTTCTGTTTCGGAATTAACAGAAAAATGGTACATAACGTATAATTTACTTTAAAATACACTACTGGCCATTAAAATTGCTACACCACGAAGATCACGTGATACAGACGCAAAATTTAACCGACAGGAAGAAGATGCTGTGATATGAAAATGATTAGCTTTTCAGAGCATTCATACAAGATTGGCGGCGGTGGCGACACCTACAATGTGCTGACATGAGGAAAGGTTCCAACTGATTTCTTATACACAAACAGTAGTTGACCGGCGTTGCCTGGTGAAACGTTGTTGTGATGCCTCGTGGAAGGAGGAGAAATGCGTACCATCACGTTTACGACTTTCATAAATGTCGGATTGTAGCCTATCGCGATTGCGGTTTATCGTATCGCGACATTGCTGCTCGCGTTGGTCGACATTCAATGACTGTTAGCAGAATATGGAATCGGTAGGTTCAGGTGGGTAATACGGAACGCCGTGCTGGATCCCAACGGCCTCGTATCACTAGCAGTCGAGATGACAGACATCTTATCCGCATGGCTGTAACGGATCGTGCAGCCACGTCTCGATCCCTGAGTCAACAGATGGGGACGTTTGCAAAACAACAACCATCTGCACGAACAGTTCGACGACGTTTGCAGCAGGGTGGACTATCAGCTCGGAGACTATGGCTGCGGTTACCGTTGACGCTGCATCACAGACAGGAGCGCCTGCGATGGTGTACTCAACGACGAACCTGGGCCCACTAATGGCAATACGTCATTTTTTCGGATGAATCCAGGTTCTGTTTACAGCATCATGATGGTCTCATCCGTGTTTGGCGACATCGCGGGTAACGCACATTGGAAGCGTGTATTCGCCATCGCCATACTGGCGTATCACCCGGCGTGATGGTATGGGGTGCCATTGGTTACACGTCTCGGTCACCTCTTGTTCGCATTGACAGCACTTTGAACAGTAGACGTTACATTTCACATGTGTTACGACCCATGGCTCTACCCTTCATTGATCCCTGCGAAACCCAATATTTCAGCAGGATAATGCACACCTGCATGTTGCAGGTCCTGTGCGGGTCTTTCTGGACACAGAAAATGTTCGACTGCTGCCCTGGCCAGCACATTCTCCAGATCTCTCACCAATTGAAAACGTCTGGTCAATGGTGGCCGAGCAACTGGCTCATCACAATACGCCAGTCACTACTCTTGATGAACTGTGGTATCGTGTTGAAGCTGCATGAGCATCTGTACCTATACACGCCATCCAAGCTCTGTTTGACTCAATGGCCAGGCGTATCAAGGCCGTTATTACGGCCAGAGGTGGTTGTTCTGGCTACTGATTTCTCAGGATCTATGCACCCAAATGGCGTGAAAATGTAATCACATGTCAGTTCTAGTATAATATATCTGTCCAATGAATACCCGTTTATCATATGCATTTCTTCTTGGTGTAGCAATTTTAATGGCCAGTAGTGTATTTGACTCAGATAGTTAAATTTAGTGTTGACGGAACGACGTATAATATTATCTGTTGGTTTTGATAAGGATAACAGCCTCGTAGAAACTGAGGGTACAACTTCACAAAAGCTTCGCAGCCGGACGTTAGTGATATTTCGAAGGTAGGAGATTAGTTATTAGGTGGAAGTAAACTAACCTAAGGACATCACACAACACCCACTCATCACGAGGCAGAGAAAATCACTGACCCCGCCGGGAATCGAACCCGGGAACACGGGCGTGGGAAGCGAGAACGCTACCGCACGACCATGAGCTGCGGACATGTTGTTGATATACCTCGATGTGGACAGCTGAAAATGTGTGCCCCGACCAGGACTCGAACAGCTGTCCACATCAAGGTATATCAACAACGCCTGTAGGCAGCTGAGGGTTTCAGTTAGTCATCATTTATTCCAGGGAAAATCTGCACGGTCATCAACAGTATTCTGTTCTTTCGAGAACAGTTACTGTCTTCATATACAGGGTGTTTCAAAAATGACCGGTATATTTGAAACGGCAATAAAACCTAAACGAGCAGCGATAGAAATACACCGTTTGTTGCAATATGCTTGGGACAACAGTACATTTTCAGGCGGACAAACTTTCGAAAGTACAGTAGTTACAATTTTCAACAACAGATGGCGCTGCAAGTGATGTGAAAGATATAGAAGACAACGGAGTCTGTGGGTGCGCCATTCTGTACGTCGTCTTTCTGCTGTAAGCGTGTGCTGTTCACAACGTGCAAGTGTGATGTACACAACATGGTTTATTTCTTAGAACAGAGGATTTTTCTGGTGTTGGAATTCCACCGCCTAGAACACAGTGTTGTTGCAACAAGACGAAGTTTTCAACGGAGCTTTAATGTAACTAAAGGACCGAAAAGCGATACAATAAAGGATCTGTTTGAAAAATTTCAACGGACTGGGAACGTGACGGATGAACGTGCTGGAAAGGTAGGGCGACCGCGTATGGCAACCACAGAGGGCAACGCGCAGCTAGTGCAGCAGGTGATCCAACAGCGGCCTCGGGTTTCCGTTCGCCGTGTTGCAGCTGCGGTCGAAATGACGCCAACGTCCACGTATCGTCTCATGCGCCAGAGTTTACACCTCTATCCATACAAAATTCAAACGCGACAACCCCTCAGCGCCGCTACCATTGCTGCACGAGAGACATTCGCTAACGATATAGTGCACAGGATTGATGACGGCGATATGCATGTGGGCAACATTTGGTTTACTGACGAAGCTTATTTTTACCTGGACGGCTTCGTCAATAAACAGAACTGGCGCATATGGGGAACCGAAAAGCCCCATGTTGCAGTCCCATCGTCCCTGCATCCTCAAAAAGTACTGGTCTGGGCCGCCATTTCTTCCAAAGGAATCATTGGCCCATTTTTCAGATCCGAAGCGATTACTGCATCACGCTATCTGGACATTCTTCGTGAATTTGTGGCGGTACAAACCGCCTTAGACGACACTGCGAACACCTCGTGGTTTATGCAAGATGGTGCCCGGCCACATCGCACGGCCGACGTCTTTAATTTCCTGAATGAATATTTCGATGATCGTGTGATTGGTTTGGGCTATCCGAAACATACAGGAGGCGGCGTGGATTGGCCTCCCTATTCGCCAGACATGAACCCCTGTGACTTCTTTCTGTGGGGACACTTGAAAGACCAGGTGTACCGCCAGAATCCAGAAACAATTGAACAGCTGAAGCAGTACATCTCATCTGCATGTGAAACCATTCCGCCAGACACGTTGTGAAAGGTTTCGGGTAATTTCATTCAGAGACTACGCCATATTATTGCTACGCATGGTGGATATGTGGAAAATATCGTACTATAGAGTTTCCCAGACCGCAACGCCATCTGTTGTTGAAAATTGTAACTACTGTAATTTCGAAAGTTTGTCTGCCTGAAAATGTACTGTTGTCCCAAGCATATTGCAACAAACGGTGTATTTCTATCGCTGCTCGTTTAGTTTTTATTGCCGTTTCAAATATACCGGTCATTTTTGAAACACCCTGTATATAGGTAAAGGCTACCCAGCCATTGACCTTCATCTGTGCGAATGCGCACAGGTTTCCCAAACTCTTACGGGAGTCGCCAAAGCGTGCGCGAGTAATGAGTGAATGGGAAAATGTCGATAAGGTACATTACATATGTAGAATTGTGGACAGTTAGGAATGTGTGTCTCACGGGAAGCGTGCAAGGGGTAAGTCCCTGCAGTCGTCCTAATCATCTGTGTCCTCGGTGGCTCAGATAGATAGAGCGTCTGCCATGTAAGAAGGAAATCCCGGGTTCGAGTCCCGGTTGGGGCACACGTTTTCAGCTGTCCACATCGAGGTATATCAACAACACCTGTCGGCAGCTGAGGGTTTCAGTTAGTCATCATTTATTCCAAACTGTAAAACGGAAAGGAAATTTTGAGGACAGAGAGATTTATCTGAGTACTCGCCATATTCATTTGATCAGAAGATTTCGAGATGAATAGTTTAACTTAGTGGCTGAGCGATATTTCCACTGATGCACAGTGCGTGGCCTGTTTCTTGTTTTCAGCGGCGTCTCGTTCCAGGGGACAACAGCGCGTCTATCGATAGGGTTGCTGGCGGATCGCCAGCTCCCCACTTGCCGGCGCACACCACTCGCTCAGCCTTATTAAGGGCTTCCGGAGAAATAATGCAGAACTTAAATGTCCCGGACTGCCGCCGAGTAAATGAAGTAGCTTAGCTGATCTCTACCGTCGTCCTAGAATTCGGTGGTTTTCGCGCATTGTTTCATTTGAATCACCGAGAAGGAATGTTAAATTACACAAGCTCCGGTGTAATGAGAGAAGTTATCGAGATCAGCATTGAGAATTAAGCAGTTATGGTATCTTTCGCAAAAGAACTGTTACCGGCGGTAATATACATTTTACATCAAACCATCGAGTTCAGCATAAGAAGGCATTTTTAAATTTTGCTATGCATCGTGCGTTCGAAATTCCTTTGTCAGAACGCGAACATGATGATGAAATGAGAAGAATGAGACACACTGCGAAAATGATTAACTATCCACAAGACTTGGCAGGTGAAGGTATATAAGAAGTGATAGGATACGACCGTTCCTAACAACGACATTGTTTCAAAAGAAAATACTAAGCTCCTCAGATTATTTACTAGTGGAAGGTGAGAACAAGCATTGCATATGTCTTTAGAAAGTATAAAGTGGGAGTACCTTTTGGAACCACAAATAACCTAGGATATGTGTTGCAATATTCTGTAGATATAAGGATTTTATTTCACGCTTCCGGAATTTATAAAATTGGTTGCCCAGACTCTGTGGGGCCTGTTACGTCGGCAAAACGAAAAGGAGGCTGGAAATTAGTTTTCGGGAGCTCATTTGGTCGGAATGAAGGAATGCCATGTAGAGATCGAGAATGGCTGCTCATTTATTTGCAACAAAACATAGGTTGCCAACTTTGAAGCATGATGTGAGGCTGCTGTATATGGGTGAGAAGGGCCGGTTCCTCGACCTCCTACACGAGTTGACACCAGAAAAATGTAGCTGCAATCTCATTAATGATCAGATCATTAGGAAAAATACTTATTTAATGGAATTATTTGAAAACTGTGCTAGGAAGCAGTAAAATATACAACCCAGAGGGTACGAAACAGGTGCTGACTTCTTTGCCAATATGTAGCAGCCACTGATGCACTACTCTACGAGTTCTCTGGCGGAAATTTAGAACCGACTTAACTTTTTCACGTATTTTGATTTAGACGCACTTACTCTGTTAATAATAAAAATTCAATACCTTATTTTTATTGCAATTAGAAGTAATAATCTGAGTGAAGTGGAACAAAGTAATCTCTACATGAGTTGGCAGATCACACTAACGATCTATCTTGGTGATATCTGGCGCCGTCTATGAACTATTCAATAAGTAATATGATCCACATACCTCTTCATGACGATGAAAATAAATAAAAAGAGAAAAATATTGTAGTCAGTTGAAATAGTCAAAGCATACAGCATGTGTTTCCTAGTTGTTTGTAAATTTTATGGATCTCATTTTGTCGATGCTTTTAAAGCTTAACAGAATAATTGGAGCACTAGGAGTGAACCTGAACATTTATATATCTTCTAATGTTAACTGTTAAATGTGGCAGTAAGTAACTTTAAATGTTATTAGAGACCATAATTGGTTTATTATGAAGGTTATGTATTACGTAAATCATACAGAGGGCGTCACATAGCCAACCGATGTGTTCTCTCCAAAGCCTACACTCACGACGCAGTAGTCTCCAATGAACTCTGACAAGAGTCTGAACAACACCGAAATACTGGTATGTAACTTAGTGTAGAAATGATATAAACTATTTGACAAGTTGTAATTTTTGTGTACTGTTCTCTGTGTACTTCTTGAATTCGAAACATCTGGTAATGGCAGGTTACTTGCCGAAATGTGGTTCTGCTATAACAAATCCAGAATTGACACGACGACTCATTGCTGCTCTGTACCATTTTCAAAGTTATATCAGTCTTCGAATGTATTCCACTTTCCTAGTCGAAGGTAACTTTATGAGTCATGATGTTAATTTTCCCACCATGTCAGTGAATCATTAAATATGTTTTGTGAGATTCCTCTCAGCTCCTGCCGCAACGTATTTCGAGTATTGAGCAGAAACATGCGGGCTGCAACTTAATAGATGCTTCACACTCATCTATCAATAATTCTGTGATGAGTATCTGATTCCTCAAGCGATGGAGGTATTTACGAAAATGCTTTGGTTTTAGAGTGTAAATGGCTTATCCCTCCGTTCCTCGGACAAGTGAGTTTAAGATGGGTAAGTAAGTAAGGTGGGAAGATATGTTTGCTCAGCAACGGTGATAGAATATAAATTTCAGAATATCTCAGCAGTCAGCATCAAATATTCGGTGACGATGACGAAGATGTGGAGAACAAATGGAAAAAATTGAAAGCCATCGTTCACTATGCCCTGGACAAGTATGTTTTGAGTGAGGTTTTAGGGGTGGGAAGGATCGAAAATGGTTTAATATCCGTGTTACAAGAGCGCTACGTAAACAAAGAGCACTTCAACTCACATTCAAGAGAAGTAAATACCTAGCTGATAAACAGAAGCTGAACGAAGGGAAAATGAGCGTAAGGAGAGCAACGAGAGAACCGTTCAATGATTCTGAAAATAAGACGTTGTTAAGTGACCTGAGCAAAAACCGAAAGAGATTTTGGTCGTATATAAAACCAGTAAGTGGATAAAAATCATCTATTCAATCTCTCAGCGACCAAACCGGCACCGAAACGGAAGATAACAAAGAGAAGGGCGAAATACTGAATTCGGTCTTCCGAATTTGTTTCACCGCGGAAGGTCGTAACACTGCGCCTCCTTTCACTCGTCGTACGAACGTCGAAATGGCAGATACTGAGATAACCGATCGCGGAACTGAAAAGTAGCTACAATCGCTTAGTGGTGTGAAAGCGTCAAGGCCACATCAGATACTTTATATGATCAGAAGTATCCGGACTCCAACACATTTTTCGTATCAGGTGGATTGTGCTGCCACCTACCGCCAGGCACCGCATATCAGCGATCTAAGTAGCCATTAGACATCGTGAGAGAGCAGAATGGGGCGCTCCGCGGAACTCATGGTCTTCGAACGTGGTCAGGTGAATGGGTGTCACTTGTGTCATACGTCTGTACCGAGATTTCCGCACCTCTAAACATCAGTAGTTCAACTGTTTCTGATGTGATACTGAAGTGGAAACGTGAAGGGACATGCATAGCACAAAAACATACAGGCCGTCCTCGTCTGTTGACTAACAGAGACCGCCGACAGTTGAAGAGGGTCGTAATGTGTAATACAGGCAGACATCTATCCAGACCATCACACAGGAATTCCAAACTACATCAGGATCCACTGAAAGTACTATGAGAGTAGTGCGGGAGGTGAGAAAACTAGGATTTCATAGTCGAGCGGCTGGTGATAAGCCACACATCACGCCGGTAAATGCCAAACGACGCATCGCTTGGTGTAAGGAGCGTAAACATTGGACGACTGAACAATGGATAAACGTTGTGTGGCGTGAAGAATCATGGTACACGATGTGGCGATCCAATGGCAGGGTGTGGTTATGGAGAATAACCGGTGAACGTCATCTGCCAGAGTGTGTAGTGTCAACAGTAAAATTCGGAGGCGGTGGTGTTATGAAATGGTCATGTTTTTCATGGAGGGGGCTTGAACCCCTTGTTCTGCGTGGGACTATCACAGCACAGGTCTACATTGATGTTTTAAACACCTTCCTGCTTTCCATTGTTGAACAGCATTTCGGGGATGGCGATTGTATCTTTCAAAACGATATAGCACTTGTTCATAATGCACAGCCTGTGGCGGATTGGTTGCACTAGGATAACATCCCTGTAACGGACTGGCCTGCACAGAGTCCTGACCTGAATCCTATGGAACACCTTTGGGGTGTTTTGGAACGTAGACTTGGTGCCAGGCCTTGCCGACCGGCATCGATACCTCTCGTCAGTGCAGCACTCCGTGAAGAATGGGCTGCCATTCCCGAAGAAACCTTCCAGCACATGTTTGAACGTATGCCTGCGAGAGTGGAAGCTGTCATCAAGGTTAAGGGTGGGCCAACACCATACTGAATTCCAGCATTACCGATAGAGGGCACCACAAAGTCATTTTCAGACAGGTGTCTGGATACCTTTGATCACATACTGTACCTATAAGGTTCTATAACGGGAATGAACCTGCTCCCCATCGAGCAGTAATATTTGTCGTACATCGCTGGAAAAAAGGATAGTTCATTCCCGTTTTTGAGAAAGGCCGTAAGACAGATCACACAATTCTAGACCTATATCGTTGACGACCATCTGTTGTAAAATTATGGAACATTCTTTATGCTCAACAATTATGACGTGGAAAATGAACATCTCCTCTATAAAAATCAGCATGGATTCCGCAAACAGAGATCCTGCGACACTCAGCTCTCTCTGTTCCTCCATGAGATCCACAGCGCAGTGGACAACGACGCTCAGGTTGATGCCGTGTTCCTTGATTTCAGTGAGGCATTTGACACCGTCCCACATTGTCATTTCATGAAAAAATGCCAGCTTACAGAGAACCAGAGAAGGCTTGCGACTGGATTCAAGACCTCCTTGCAGATTGAACTCAATACGTCGCTCACCACGGAATACTTTCGACAGATGTAAAGGTAATATCCGGAGTACCACAGCGTAGTGAGATGGGACCGTTGCTGTTTACAATGTATGTGTATAAAAGATCTACCAGAAAGCGTCGAATGCTCTTTAAGGCTATCCCTAGATGATGCAGTTGTCTATGCCAAAGTAGCAACGCCAGAAGATAGTAAGAATTTGCAGAATGACCTTCAGAGAACTGTTGATTGGTGCAGGCTCTGTCAGTTGACCCTCAACGTAAGTAAATGTAACATATTACGGATACATAGGAAAAGAAATTCACTACTCTGCAGCTACACTATTGATGACAAACAGCTGGATGGCAGCGTCTGCCGTAAAATATATAGGCGTAACTATCCACAGTGACCTTAAGTGGAATGACAACATGAAAGAGATGGTGGGAAAAGCAGACTTCAGATTTATCGGAAGAATCTTAAGGAAATGTAACTGATCCATGAAAGAAGTGGCTCATAGTGAGCTTGTTCACCCGATTCTTGAATATTGTTCATCTATCTGGGATCCCTATCAGGTGGGATTGATGAAGAAGATAGAGAAGATACAACGAAGAGAGACGCGTTTCGTCAGGGGATCTTTTAGCAGGCGAGAGAGCGTTACGGTGATACTAAACGAACTCCACTGGCAGACATTACAAGAGAGGCGTTTTGCATCACGGAGAGATTTACTATT
This sequence comes from Schistocerca nitens, assembly GCF_023898315.1. Classification (NCBI taxonomy): domain Eukaryota; kingdom Metazoa; phylum Arthropoda; class Insecta; order Orthoptera; family Acrididae; genus Schistocerca; species Schistocerca nitens. The sequence goes on from NC_064618.1 coordinate 589,720,937, forward strand.
GAAATTTCGGGACAGCAGTTTTCAGGAGGAGTCGGGAAATTTGTTACTTCTCCCTATATACATCTCGCATATTGGCCACCAGGAGAAAATTCGAGAAATTAGAGCCAGTATTGAGGCTTACTTATAATCATTCTTCCCAAGCACTAATCGCGAGTGAAACAGGGTTGGAGGGATCAGATAGCGGTACCGAAAGTATCCCCTCCTTAGGTGGCTTGCGGAGTATGATGTAGATGTAGATGTAGATGATCCCAAAGCTGTATACCTCTAATCCTAAAAGCCATGTCACACCATACGTACTCCGCAGCCGTACAATGTATGCTTCCTGCGTGTAGTGCTCGCCTGACCTGTTAAGGGGAACCCTACAATTCTGTACCCGATAGCGGTGTTAGAGAAATTCACACGCGGTACCGTCGCAGAATCGTCTGAGCCTCTGATTTAGACTTTCCACTCTGCTCCAAACCAGAGGACGACGTTACAAATACACTCCTGGAAATGGAAAAAAGAACACATTGACACCGGTGTGTCAGACCCACCATACTTGCTCCGGACACTGCGAGAGGGCTGTACAAGCAATGATCACACGCACGGCACAGCGGACACACCAGGAACCGCGGTGTTGGCCGTCGAATGGCGCTAGCTGCGCAGCATTTGTGCACCGCCGCCGTCAGTGTCAGCCAGTTTGCCGTGGCATACGGAGCTCCATCGCAGTCTTTAACACTGGTAGCATGCCGCGACAGCGTGGACGTGAACCGTATGTGCAGTTGACGGACTTTGAGCGAGGGCGTATAGTGGGCATGCGGGAGGCCGGGTGGACGTACCGCCGAATTGCTCAACACGTGGGGCGTGAGGTCTCCACAGTACATCGATGATGTCGCCAGTGGTCGGCGGAAGGTGCACGTGCCCGTCGACCTGGGACCGGACCGCAGCGACGCACGGATGCACGCCAAGACCGTAGGATCCTACGCAGTGCCGTAGGGGACCGCACCGCCACTTCCCAGCAAATTAGGGACACTGTTGCTCCTGGGGTATCGGCGAGGACCATTCGCAACCGTCTCCATGAAGCTGGGCTACGGTCCCGCACACCGTTAGGCCGTCTTCCGCTCACGCCCCAACATCGTGCAGCCCGCCTCCAGTGGTGTCGCGACAGGCGTGAATGGAGGGACGAATGGAGACGTGTCGTCTTCAGCGATGAGAGTCGCTTCTGCCTTGGTGCCAATGATGGTCGTATGCGTGTTTGGCGCCGTGCAGGTGAGCGCCACAATCAGGACTGCATACGACCGAGGCACACAGGGCCAACACCCGGTATCATGGTGTGGGGAGCGATCTCCTACACTGGCCGTACACCACTGGTGACCGTCGAGGGGACACTGAATAGTGCACGGTACATCCAAACCGTCATCGAACCCATCGTTCTACCATTCCTAGACCTGCAAGGGAACTTGTTGTTCCAACAGGACAATGCACGTCCGCATGTATCCCGTGCAACCCAACGTGCTCTAGAAGGTGTAAGTCAACTACCCTGGCCAGCAAGATCTCCGGATCTGTGCCCCATTGAGCATGTTTGGGACTGGATGAAGCGTCGTCTCATGCGGTCTGCACGTCCAGCACGAACGCTGGTCCAACTGAGGCGCCAGGTGGAAATGGCATGGCAAGCCGTTCCACAGGACTACATCCAGCATCTCTACGATCGTCTCCATGGGAGAATAGCAGCCTGCATTGCTGCGAAAGGTGGATATACACTGTACTAGTGCCGACATTGTGCATGCTCTGTTGCCTGTGTCTATGTGCCTGTGGTTCTGTCAGTGTGATCATGTGATGTATCTGACCCCAGGAATGTGTCAATAAAGTTTCCCCTTCCTGGGACAATGAATTCACGGTGTTCTTATTTCAATTTCCAGGAGTGTAGACAGTTTAGCCGGCACTCCACGTGCGGTGCTAGTTGCCTTTACCAAGTCAGCCATCCGCTGAAAGGAGCCGAGGATTCCCTCAGAAAGCAAGCGGCAGGTGTCATTCGTACCGACATGTGCCGCTATATGCTGTCGGTTGCACGTAGTGAGCTCGATAGCCACCGGCAGGCCTCTTCCACATCACCGGCGAGACCACAGACACACTGGCATTCTTTCGCGCCTTGCTTGCTATTTCCCTGCCTAGCATTGGAGCTCCTAATGAAAAGCATACGTACCTTCTGCACTTGTCCGGTCTGGGCAGGAAAATCGCCACTGACGCAACAAGAGAGGCATCCCGTGCTGGCTCACAGTTATCATCAACACTGCTTTGCCCTCGTTCTTGTTACTAAGGCACAGGGAGCCAGCCGCGCGGCCTGCTTCCTCTTTCGCCTTCCGCCCAGTGACACACGAACCGACCACTGTCTGCCACCCACTCTCGAGAGAGGACGGACCGGTGATTGTTGTAAATCAGAAGATGTAGCGACATGCGGGACACCAGGGGACTCGAAAGGCACCAATGGTGCCGCAGGTATTGCCCCAGCGCACGATGCCGCCGCAACTTTAAACATTAGCTAAAAGCCTGTCGACGGTAGCCGACGCTGCTTCCAGCCGTTTACGGACAGCAGCCAATTCTCCTTGGTCCGCTCACAACAAGCACAGTTCCTGACCATATCGCAGTGTGTAAAAATAGACATATAATCTTAGATAGTGCTACTGAGTTTGTACTGTGCGCAAAATGCAACGTGGAAACACTAAAAGCTGCTCTGCAGATTTCTCACTACATCTTGAGATGGCAAACTCTTGATCAGAAATAAATTTTTCAACTCTGCTTACCCGAAAGCTACAGCATAAGTATGGAAACTAGACCTAATCTATGTACTGTGTAGCAGCAAGATATTTAAACTTAGTGGCCTGATGTGAGGATCTGACGGGGGGAAAATTACACTAGGAAGCCGCCTTGCACGAGGGCATGCACGAAGATTTCCGCAAAAACGAAAACTTACTGTCATTTGCTAACCACTAGTCTACATTGTAAAATACACATGTGTTGTTCACTTCTTTCCTGAAAGACATGAAAAAAAAGAAACAGAAAGTGAACTAAATTACCTAGTATCAGACAACTGCTGCTCTGCTACCGTTGCTGGTGCGTCTGCTCGGCTCGGCCTTTTCATCAGTTCACTCACTATTATCTGTCACCACAGGGATATGTAAACACTGAAAACTTAGTCGTTTCGTATATACTGGCTACGTGGCCAGTCATAATTTCTTTTAGCAATTCGTAAGTTATTGTCTTGGAGACACTTTCTTTCTACTTCGTGACACCACATGCTTTAAGCCGTGACACTTAACACGTAATTATTAATCTAAACAATGGACATTAATATACAAATCTTCAGACAGGTTTAACTTCTTGCACGCAATAGCATCACAGAGAGTATGCCTGAAACGTGCTGAGTGTACCCGCAACATTGCTATTATTTCGCACAACCAGCAAAGCAACCCAGTTATGATCACAAAGTACTCCCACAGGCGTGAACTTAAAATTTGATATCATGCAGTAATTCCTTGCTCGTAACATGTGTTCAATATATATAGTGAGCTCAGTTTCGTAGATGTGACATTTATGGCCGGACCCGGAAAGTATCGTACTACAAAGTACGTGGTCATATGTACCGTTTCGCTTTTGCCGTCCCAGTGGCCATGTTAGCTCATCTACAGTAAGTAGCTAAACATATCTAAATACTTCACGCCAGTTGCATTTTATTCTGGAAAATGTTGCTGTAACATTTTTCCTGTGTTATTACCTACTTTGTAAGTCATGAGTAAGAAAATATCAGTGATATAATTATAACCCTTCACCAAAATAACCGCACTACCAATACTGTGCGTTTGAGTGTTTGTGTGTGTGTGTGTGTGTGTGTGTGTGTAAGTGTGTGCGTGAGTGTGTGTGTGTGTGTGTGTGTGTGTGTGTGTGTGTGTGTGTGTGTGTGTGTGTGTGTAAGTGTGTGAGTGTGTGACCGAGTGTAAGTGTATATGTAATATTACGAGTGTGTTTATGTTATATAAACGACTGTACTCGGAGTATAGGGCACTGTGGGAGCAAACGATAATATTTGTCCCCACAGGAAGCTTTACTTAAGCGGTGAACTCGCAGAGTACTACCGCTGGAAGTAATGACAACGCAGTTCGTGAAATGTGATGCCCCCCAGCAAGAATTTTTAATCCCAGGCGGACGCAGGCTTTTTGTGCCAGTGGTTGGTCTGAGGACAAACTTTTATTTGGAAACCTGCGTAATTCCGGCGTCGTGTGCATTCATAACTGTGTTGCTGTGGAAGTGCTGCTTGAATTTTCATACTTCTGAGTCCGCTAACTACACCGTACCTCTTCACGCGTTATTTACGAACCACTTCATGGTATGAAATGCACTACTTCTATGCTCCGTAACACACGTAATTGTTCGTTCCGAAACATTTAACGTGGAACTCCATATTGTCTCTACCGCAGTTAAAGCCCATTAACATCAGAGGCATACTTGGTACATCGGTATCTTTATGTCCACGTTCAACAATTTGTGGCGACTTTTCTAAGTTAACTACTAGACTCCGTTCACCTTGCTTTGTCTGATATGTCTTCTTCTGTTTTGAAGTTAGCGGAATTGCTTCCTTTAATCTACTGCGTGGCGCATGATTCTGAAGCTAAAGTTTTCGTTAGTAACAATTTTGCCAGCACCCAGTGCTTTCTTCTTTCAATGGATTACTCTCAATTCATAATAATATGTGCTCAATGTTCGTTTCGTTAAACAGTACCTGTTATTCTTCCTCACTTACACAGAAAACGGCGATTTTCTAAGAAAATCTTACCATTGGTGTTCTTTCACGATGTATAGCAACTCCACCCATCCACCTTTGCTTTACTTTCTTCACTTTTTCTCAATATACAGTTTTAACATAGACGAGAAATTCTGTATGCATATCTTACGCCCCTCTCCGATCCGTCCATTTCTCTCTTAGTCTTCCACTCTCATATTCCTCTGGTTCCTATATATACTACATTATAATATTACATACTACGTCTGTTACACTCCCAGTCATATTAATACGACCACCAGTCGAAAGCCTGAATAACCATCATTAGTAGTGCGGACCGCTGCGAGACATGGAGGAAGACAGACAGTGAGGTTCCGGAAGGACCGATAGGGTTATGGAGTCATGCCGACCCCAGTGCTATGGCCGGCTGCACTCGATTTCTCAGTTTAGAATTCATGTAGCGAATAGCCCGATCGAGGTAGTGCCACAGGTTCTTCATATGGTTTACATACGGGGTGCGATAAACTCACCCTGGTGTTCTTCGAAACACACACTCTTCCATCTGTGTGTCATGTAGCATTTTGACGTCCTAGTAGATTCCAACGTGCCGAGGAATAAGAAACTGCAGGCAGGGATGGACATGGGATGCATACTTACGTGTATCCGTTTTGGCTTCCAGAATTACGAGATCGCCCAGTGAATACTAAGAAAACATTCCAAAGACCATAATACTCCCACCGCCGGGCTTTCAGGCGTTTCACACCATACACGCTGACGGCAGTCTGGCCGGTAGAGCATAAAATGTGATTAACCTGGGGTTGACCACCTGTCGACACTTAGTGGTCGTCTAGTTGCGGTATTTGCGTGCAAACTCCTGCCTGTGTCGCCAATAAACAGCAGTTGGCAGTCAGCATGAACCAGGCGGCTGCTGCAGAGGCCCATATGGAGCAACGTTCACTGAACGGTCGTTGAGGAGGCCCTGTTCGCAGTTCTTTGGTTCATCTGGGCTGTCAGTTGCTTGACACTCGCATGCCTGTTAGCCCGTACACATCTTCGCAGCAGTCGTTCACACGTGTCATTTATGGCCCGTGGTGTACCGTAGTTGTCTCGGCGCCGGTTTTGGAAAGCGCCTTTTGTCGTGCATGGCGGCACGTGAACAGTTTACAAACTTATCCGTTTCTGAAACGGTTCTACCGTAGGCCCAAAAGCCAATGATGCTGTCCTCTTGGACTCCTGATAAATTGATCCGTTTCCTCATTACGGCAGCGACTGCATTCTTTTCCGTGTCCCCTGCCCCCCCCCCCCCTCCAAGCCCCTCCACGATAGGCTTTCAATTACCCCCATTGTAAGTGCTGCCACCCGCCGTCTGAGAGTGGTTATTGCAAGTTTACGTCAAACATAAATGTTGGCGGCATTAATGTGACTTCATCCTGTTTATCTATATTAGGTACTCCTTTATTACTGGCGAATTTTGTTTGCAGACCACGAATAAAATTCAGAGAAGAACGTGAATATCATCACTAACAACTTACGCAGTGTAAGCACCGCATGGCAGGAAAGTTTTGTGGAGGCATGACTGTTGTGTGTTCCACATACAAATGGCGTTTGGAGTCACAACTCATGGCAAAGGTGAGACCACACAGTCATGGAAGTAATATGTTTGCAACCTATGTAAATACCGTATGCAACTCATAGTTGTACATATGTATATGTGAGTGAGCCAGTATTCAACGGAATCTGGCTGAGCTGGCAGAACAAAAAAAGAACCACGTATGATGTACATTTTTAGATCGTGTTGCAGCACTCCTCTCATGAAAGGACAGTGATGCATTGCTGAGCCTCACTGGCGCAATTTTTTTCGTGGACTGTTTACGGGAAACTTCCTCGCCGAGTCACGCAAAGAATCGTGTCCATATCCAGGTCTGATCGAAGGAAAGCAGAAAGCTGAATGTTGAGTCATCTGCTGCTCTTCTGAAAGAACGTACGTGGACGAGGCAAAGTAGATGAAGCAGTTTTTCGGAAAACGTTTTTCGGAAAACGTTTTACTTGAAGCAGAAGATATAAAACTCGATATATTTTGGATTCGCACATTGTTTCCCTACGCAGCTGTTACTAACTGTTGCAGAGAAACTATCCCTAAGGCGTGCAAAAATTTCCCTCTAGATTTCTAAAATCGGCATAAAGCTCTTTGAGATAATTGTGAATGTGGAGAACGGATTCGATCCCAAAGCTTATTTCTACATTTATAACGACTTGATGAGGTGACTATCGCTGCATATGTAAGGCGAAGGCGATAAATGAGATACAGTACAGGTATGCGATGAGATATCGATAATTTATGCTGCGCCAGGTTCGAATCCTGCCTCGGGCATGGATGTGTGTGATGTCCTTAGGTTAGTCAGGTTTAAGTAGTTCTAAGTTCTAGGGTACTGATAACCTCAGCAGTTAAGTCCCATAGTGCTCAGAGCCATTTCAACCATTTTTATGCTGCGCCTGCGCAGCCCGATTCTCACGGCGACGGTCAGCAGAAGTCAGGTCGACTCGACGCATATGATCAAAACAGTGGCCAAACAAGGAAGCACGCCATGACGAAGACAGGCCTACAGCAACGCCATGGACACGGAGGCTGCTGCCTTTTAAATTACTAAAATTTTATGACATATTTATACATTTTGTTAACCCTGACTCATCACATGTTTCAATTAAGTATCTTAGAAAACAACATTCTCACAATACAAACGATAACTGTTGTTAATTCTGTGTGGGTGTACATGTTTTATTCAACTGTTATAAATGTATCAAACCCACCTGTTCCAGTAGCCTTATAGGGCAGTCTTGTTGATTCTACCAAATCATTATATTGGTATGTGACGAAACATGTAAATTTTGCTGATATCTGGGTTGATTGCTGTTGCAACCAACACAATCAGGTACGTTCTGCTACATTTCATGTTGGATTATGGCGGGGTACGGTAACTTTCTTTTCTTTTTTGTCTAAAGATCTGAGGATGGTTAATGTTGAACCTAAACCGCTCGTTTAAAAAATTATGCAAGCAAGACGGTTTGTAGCGATGTGGAAAGTTCATTGCAAATCGCCCTGTGCTCTCATTCTCAAATACTGGGTTAATAAAACCTAGGAATTCAAAATTTCATTTTCACCGCCACCCCCACACCTATGGTAGGTAGGTAGATCTTGCCACCACAGTGATTTTTGCCTGGCAGTGAGACGTATGTGTACCAAGTTTGGTTGTAATCGGTCAATGGTTAAGGAGGAAATGTGGAATATATAAATGAAACTTCCTGGCAGATTAAAGCTGTGTGCTGGACCGAGACTCGAACTCGGGACCAATGCCTTTCCCGGGCAAGTGCTGGTCTGTACCATTGAATGTAAGTGCAAAATCAAATCCTTGTACAACATGTAGTTCAGGAGATATGACGTCATAACAATAAGATACGTGAGAAACTGCAGCATCAAGCATTACATCTGCATATATTACTAACTCCATTCACAATGAATCACTCTGGTAGTACCTATTGATGCCGCTCATAGTAACTGCAATATTATATCATTCTACGACAGCCAGTTCAGGAGTTATGACTCATAAACAATGAGATGCGTCAAAAACTGCCGCATCGTGTGTGACGTTTGAAATTATTATTTCGCTGCTGATAACTTTAGTCGCAACGAATTTTGCGGGGAGTATCCACATATACCGCTTAATGTACCTACAAAATCACATCACTGAGTGACTTTTAGTTCAGGAGATAAGACGTCAGAAACATTAAGCACAAGTCGAGTCACTGTTTGGTCAGGGCGTGGAGTGGATGCACAGCTATAAATAAACTCCTGGAAAAGGGCGGTTTCCTGCTCTGGTATCTACACTTCATTTTTTTTCTGTTTTGGGGGGAGGGAGGGGGCATCAGTCTGCTGACTGGTTTGATGCGCCAGCACGAATTCCTTTACTGTGGCCACCTCTTCATCTTAGAGTAGCACTTACAACCTACGTCCTCAATTATTTGCTGGATGCATTCCAGTCTCTCTCTTTCTCTACAGTTTTAGCCCCCTGCAGCTCCCTCTAGTGCCATGGAAGTCATTCCCTGGTACCTTAACAGATGTCCTATCAGTCTGTTCATTCTCCTTGTCAATGTCTTCCACATATTCCTTTCCTCTCCGATTCTGTGCAGAACCTCCTCATCTCTTATCAGTCCAACTAATTTTCAACATTCACCTGTAGCACCGCATCTGAAATGCTTCGATTCTCTTCTGTTCTGGTTTTCCCACAGTCCATGTTTCCCTACCATACAATTCTGTGCGCCAGACCTACATTCTCACATTTTTCTTCCTCAAATTAAGGCTATGTTTTATAGTAGTAGACTTCTCTTGGCCAGAAATTCCCTTTTTGCCAGGGCTAGTCTGCTTATGTAACTACTCCACATATAACTATTGTCTTTGTCTTGTACTCAATAGAACGTTCTGAATAACGGTCAAAGGCAACAGTTTTATGTTATTATTGGTAAGTACGGAAGTTATTTATCAATAAAAGATATTAGTTTTATATAAGCTCGACGAAGTATTGAAATGAGTTTGATTTTTTTTTGTTTGCTTTCTTTAAATGTATATTTTGTAAGGGTATTACGTTTTTCAGCGCCGTAGTAAATTTTTATTATTTGTTTGTTTTGTTTTTACTGCAAGATCTATCTGTTTCACGCCGCAGATCACCAATTTTCGAATAAAACCTAAACATTGACAATATCGGTCATTTTTAAGTAACAGATAAGAGGATGACAATGTAGATTAAAAATGTTCCATGGGCCATGCGGGCCTTTATATATCCTAACTCATTGTCAGTTTCTAGACGATTTCCCCTTCCAGTTTCTAAGGGAATCTACTGAGACACTGATAACAAAAAGAAACAAAGCTATTGCAGTGAGACATCAGAAACGTAATGAATAGGTAACGAGGTTATGATCGAAACTGATCAAGGCTACTAGGAAAAGTACCATAATCTATGCTTGTTTGTAGTAGTCTACAGTAGTTTTACAACTGTAATCGGAGCTGATTGTAACAGGCTCGAGTAAAGTACAGCAAAGATAAATATCACAATCTACTAATAAAAAAATATCATGGGAAGGAATGGAAACGGCGAGTGAAAAGGAATTTTTGAACGTGAAGTAAGAAACATGTGACTCCAGGTGTTCAGAGCTTCTGAGAATTGGTATGAGATTTATGAGCTTAGAGGAACTGATGTGTATGCTGTAAACGACGGAAGAACGTGGCCTTTATTGAACCATGGTGTGGAATAACGCATTATGAAACCAAATGTTATGTAACTTATTTATGTACCCTTTCTGTCCTTTCATTTCAAGAAAGAATCGTGCCCCTGCAGTTGTGTTGCGGAGGTTGCCATAAGGTTTGACTGAAAATGGGAGATAGTGAGAAAGTTGAAAATATTAACCCACCTGAATATTACTTCACTTGCCGGTTCCAATTTATTTCTACTCCTCAGAAAATCTGTTCGACTCGAGTTAATTTGTCGCCTAGGAGCAATAATCACTTCAGAACACATCCGCACAAAATCGAGAAACACGCCACGCCATCTTCTCAAATTGAGCGAAGGGCAGGATTGTGGTGCCACACGCCCTTTTCGTGCACCACGATATAGAAGGGCCTTCTGTGCCAATGTATTTGGGCATAGTGAAACACGACAGCAAAACTGAACAAAATACAGTGTCACGTGTACATAGCAAGAAACAAAATGCAGTTCTGAGTACTATCCCTTATGCCAAAAAAGTTATTCACTAAGAAGCAGCCGGCCGTTGTGGCCGAGTGGTTCTAGGCGCATCAGTCCGGAACCGCGCTGCAGCTACAGCCGCAGGTTCGAATCCTACCTCGGGCATGGATGTGTGAGATGTCCTTAGGTTAGTTAGGTTTAAGTCTAGGGGACTGATGACCTCAGATGTTAAGTCCCATAGTGCTTAGAGCCATTTTAACTAAGAAGCAAACGCGCAAAATATATTAAATGAACCGTTGGTATATTTAATTCGTGATGCTGCTGTACGTACGTTGAAACCGCAGCTGTTTGGAGTAGCAACTGTCGTGACATATTGCAGCAGAAGTACGTTACCAGAACAAATATTTAGTAACTGACAGAATAATAAATTTGCGGCAAATGGTATCACAATTTTAGTAAGCACAAGCTGTGATATTTTGTGAAGTCTAAAGTGTCCAGTGTTGTGTCTATGCATAAATCTTATTTGTTTCTTTCGAATATAATTTCTTACCGAAGAAATATTAAGTAGCGCGACAGTATTACTGAGGCAGTAATAATGAAGCAAATGCCGGCCGGGGTGGCCGTGCGATTCTATACGCTACAGTCTGGAGCCGAGCGACCGCTACGGTGGCAGGTTCGAATCCTGCCTCGGGCATGGATGTGTGTGATGTCCTAAGGTTTAATTAGTTCTAAGATGTATGCGACTGATGACCTCAGAGCCATGGCTCAGAGGCATTTGAACAATTTTTTTGAACCAAATGGCCCACTTAGTTATAGTAAAACTGGTATAGAGAGCGAAGGACACTAAGGGAATTTCAGCAAACGAGGAATTTTGCTGGTGGAATATATCTCATGTGTTCCAGGACTTCAAGACAGTGCACAATTCTGGATCGTTTACACCAAATTCCTTAGGAAAATGTAGTGTGGGGAGAAGTCATTAAGAAGATAACCACAGAGCAGTTCATTCCCATTTACAGCAACTGATTACACTACAGTTCAAAACGAAGAAAGCTGGTGACTGAAATTTCATGAGAAGGTCCTGCCGCAACGGAGAGGCCGTTGTTTTAATGACTGCCACCCCACTTTTTGTATCATATCCGTGGCACTCTCCCCTTTATTTCGGATAATATAAAACGAGCTGCCCTTCTTTGAACTTTTTCGATGTCCGCCGTCAGTCCTATCTCATGCAGATCCCACACCGCTCAGCAATACTCCAGAAGAGGACGGACAATCGCTAGTGTACGCAGTCTGTTTAGCGGACCTGTTACATTATGTAAGTGTTCCGCCGATAAACCGCGGTCTTTAGTTTCCTTTCCCCATAACATTATCTATGTGGTTTTTCTAGTTTAAGTTTTTCGTAACTCTGATCTTTAAGTACCTGTCTGAATTTATAACCACTATGTATGAGTGATTTATCGTATAACTGAAACTTAGCGGATTCTTTTTACTACTCATATGACGACTTCACACTTCTCATGATTTATAGCTAACTGCCCCTTTTTGTACCATACAGATATCTTGTCTAAACCACTTTGCAGTTTGTTTTAATAAGCTCATGACTTTATAAGACGGTAATTGACTGCATCATCTGCGAACAATCTAAGAAGGCCGCTCAGATTATTCTATTTCGATAGTTCCTGTGTTGTTTATGTAGACGCGGAAAAGCAGCGGGACTTTAACAGTTCCTTGGAGAATGTCATATATTACTTCTGTTTTACTTGATGTCTTTCGGAAAGTTACTACGAACTGTGACCTTTCTGACAGGAAATCGGGAATACAGTCACCAAACAGAGCCGATATCCCATATGCATGCAATTTGACAATTTCATTTGAAGATGGTGTCTAAAGCTTTCCGGAAATATGAAAATTTGGAAACATTTTGATATCCCCTGTCGATATCAACCATTACTTCGTGAGAATAAAGAGCTAGTTATGTTCCACAAAAACGGTATTTTCTGAATTTGTGCTGATTATTATTCAATAAATCGTTTTCTTCGAGGTAATTTATTATGTTCCAACACAGAATATGTTACAAAATCCCCTTGCAACTTAGCGATACGGGTCTGTAATTCAGCGTATTATTCCTATTTCCTTTCTTGGGTACTGGTGTGAGTTGTGCAGCTTCCCACGCGTTATGTACGGATCTATCTACTGGCCAGCGGCTGTTGTGACTACAAAGTATGGAGCTATTGTATCAGCATACTTTGAAAGGAACCTAACTGATATATAATCTGGACCGGAAGTCTTGTTTTTCTTAAGTGTTTTAAGCTGCCTGGTTACCACGAGGATATCTGCTGTGTTAATGATACTGGCAGTTGTTCCTGATTCGAATTCTGGAATGTATCCATCTTCTTCTTTTGTGAAGGAATTTCTGAAAACCATGTTTAGTAATACTGCTTTAGTGGCACTGACATCAATAATATCACCATTGTTATCGCATCTTGAATTGGTAATACTTCACATACGACCAGAAACTGTTCGGGTTTTCTACCAGATTTTCAGCCAGAGTTTTGTTGTGGAAACTATTCACGCTAAATTTCGAACTTCTGTAAAACTTCGCGATGTTTGGGGCTTTTGATTCTTTTTAAGTATGGCATCGTTGCTTCTTCAGTAGTGTTCTGACCATTTTTGAATGCCATTGTGTATCAGTACCAGCTCTTATTAATTTATTTGTTATATATTTCTCAATTTCCATCGATACTATTTCTTTTTAATTTATATTAATGGAGTCATCCTTGCTTAGATTCGTCTGAGAACACGGATACAGCTGAAGACGTGCTGGGCATATTTAAAATTTCATAAAACATCTAACTAAAACACATTAAGGAGGGTAGCGCCTCTTTTAACTCATTAAGTGCAAAATTACGTTGAAACTATTCAGTATCCAAGGTGGCAGTCAGCCCCAAGCCTGGGTTATAGTCTGCATGCGTCCCACACCAAATATGACAATGTTGTCTTCGCACACGTCCTAAAAGGCTGTTTTCTTGCCAAATTTCATGGCAGTTGTTCCCAATGCAGCACAATTTGTTATCCTGCAGGACTTGGAACAGTGAAGGACCAGTTAATCAGACAGATGGAAAGCAGCTGCAGCTAATGGCGGATCCCCAGGTTCACAATACAGCCCAGGTATAGTGCTGGTCCTGTAGGCACCTGTGTTCATACTAATACAGTTAGGGTAGATAACATGCACATTATTGTGGTAAGTAGTTCTTGCTTATCTATAAACTGTGCTTCCATAACGCAGCTGAGGTCGTTCATAAAATTTGTGTAAACAGAAGAGATACTCTCTTCATGCTCCCCATAAACACTAGTAAGGCATATCTGCATGACGGACCTTGCTTTCAGTTCCTGTAGATGTGGTCGCCACGACAGCTTTGAATCAAATCTCACACCAGAAGCCAAACCGAATAATTAAAATCGTCTGAAGATGAGGCAGACTAAAAATTCTACTCATGATTAGAGTCAATATAAACGTACCTATCTGTACAACATTTGAAATTTTGTGATCTACTGACTGTAAACTGCTGCTGACGAGCTGATGTTGAATGGGTACGAAACGAACAAAGAACTGTAGAAGATTTCATAGATAGGGTGCGTTGTAGTGGGCTGCTTACCATGCACGTCGTGCTATTTTCGAGAATGGCAATTAGTGTTTCACTCGAAATGCTGCATTGAGGAACAGCATTCTCCTTGTATTACCAGACTGAACTTCTACAGCTCGCTATCTAATGGAACTATCGACATAGAAAGGACCACGTAAGTACAGAAAGGCGCACACGAATGCGCATTAATAGAACGATATGAGAATATTGTGCTTCCCATCAGTATGTATATACGCCTGTACCACAGGCCACCTCCTTGGAAGCGGTAGAAAGCGTAACCTTTTTTAAAAAATTTATTGAGGGCAGTTTATTTCCCTGAAAGTTTTCCGATACTTGTCAAGAGCTAAGAATCTGTAGAGACCGTTTACAACTGGCCTACAATTTCAGCTGAGCCACAACTGCTCCCACGATACGACTGCTGAAGAAGCGGTGCCGTAAGGAGGACCTTTTTCATGATCTTCACCTGATAGTAGTGCATAAAAGGGGCACGTAGCGCCCGAGACGCTGACGCGCCAGGGAGCGGAGCCGGTGTCTTCCCTCTCTCGCTCTGCGGCTCTCGACTAGCTAGAACGTACCTTTTCGCTCTCCCACCCCTGTTCTGGATTTTCGGTCAGAGTGACTACGCTTTCGAGCCCCCTGCGCCTCATGCATCCCTAGTCGTAGTCTTGGTTCTGTAAACGCTATGTGATATATCTGAGCTAAAACACCTGTACTTACTTCGGCCACCCGGAAACCCACAATGCCTCCGTTGTTGCCTCCTTGAAAAACGCTTTTATGTAGATGCATTTCCTGTATCGAAAAATTTGCCTACTAGATGCTGTCTCTGTAGGAAAGCTCGTCGTATAATAGCCTCCAGCAGTGTCGATGGGAGATCGATGCCTCCTGAGACAAAACTAAACAAGTCTAAAGAACTTAGAGGTATTTAGAATCATGACGAGACACCGTTTTACCACGCTCTCCAAGGCTTTTCAACATTGTTCCTTAAAAACAAATTTTATTTCTTCTTTCGTTTCACCCTCTTTGGGGTACGCTGGATCAATCACTTCTTTGTGCGTTGTTCTTTTCTTAGGGCCCAGTATTTCTTCATTCTTTCTGACCTTCTTCTCCTCTCTTCTTCCGAGATGAAGGATTTGGACTTTAGTGTGGATTTGTCTTGGAACCTTATGTTTTCATCTTTAGTAATTAATTTAGCAGTTCGATCAATAAGTGAATTTTCTTAAATATTTAATTCCACTAGGTCTTTCTCAGTTTCTTTAAACCAGTTGGGCTTCGTTTTTCGGTTACGGAAGAAGTCAAAGATTTGTTTAGTTAATCTGTTGGAATTCATTCTGAGCAGATGACCATAAAAATCTATTCTCCTTTTTCGCATAGAATCTGAAAGTTTTTCAGTTTTCTTGTAGAGAGTTTCATTTTTGATGTATATAATCTTATTGTCTTGAAATTTTGGCCCAATGATTTTTCTTAAAATTTTTCTTTCCTTTACCAATTTTATTTATTTTAATCACGATCCAAATTCTGATGATACTCTCCATTACTAAACAGTCACTTTCAGTTCATGAAAACAGGTGACCCATTCACAAAAATATATGTATGTGTTACATCACTCCAACTTCTCTGTGGACGTGTTACTTGTTGTAACCCTGTGCTCTTAATCTGAAGATGATTGGTTCTCTTAATCTGAAGATGATTGTTTAGCAGTCCAAAAGGCAATTAATAGTGCATCACGCTGCTAAATCAAATAAAATTAATACTGAACATTCACATCGTGTATTCCGTAACTTGGCGCTACCATACATTATAGAACAGCTACAAGATGACCTTTCTAAAAACACAGTAACATGTTAGTTTCTTCTCTGGTCTGAGAAAGGAAACCGTCCTCTCACTACGAGTTGAAACGGTTGCGCCATCTGCACCTTTATTAAAAACCCTGATTTGCATTCAGAGTCTGTAGCGATTTTTGCTCCATGCGGTCGCGATAAATAGCAATTTCGTGAGCCTCAGTCAGTGTGAAACCAGCTCCCACATGGAACACTTAGAGGACACAACATTATCGGACCTGATGTCCAATCCACTCTCTTCCACGATCACACGGTTGTGCTGGAACGTTATATTTATGCTGGCAATAACAGTAGTCACGGCGAAACACTGTGCCTTTTACAGGGCGATGCCTCAGTGCGTTGGTGGTAGAGTCACTACTTCAGTACATCATGAGTAACTTACAGTATTTCACGGAAAAATCTACCGATGCTGCCCCGTGCTTCAACTATGATAATGAAACTGCTTTACGAGATAATAAATTATTTTAACCATCTATTCCTACTCTCTTTAATACGGCGATATTTAGCGCTTGATACTAGGAACGTTGTGAATTTATCTGCAGTTTGTCAGCATCTGAACCTGCAGAGAATGGTCTGAAAGTTACTGATGCACTCTTCTTCCTACCAGGACACAGGAGTTCATCGTAATGTCCTCGGATGCAGCTGAGGCTTGGTGGCTCACCATTGTAACGTATTACACCAGTTTTTGAGACTTTCCTCCACTTTTAAACACAGTATGTTGACTGTACGAAATTACCTTAGCCCAACTGATCATTCCCTTTTCTTGATTACTTTTTGCACAGTTTGATCAGGTGTACCTAGATGGGGAAGTTAGCACTGAAGTACAAATTGTTGACCACTTTCAGCCTAACACTATTGGCGACGGCAGGAGATTATACCGAAATACTGACGACAGGTATCTCATTGGTGTGCGGCATGTTTGCTTTGTCTCGCGGACGGAAGTCTTCTGCAGATGGGTAGCTGTCAACAGCTCGACCTGAAGGAGAGGTAATGATATATTCCCATAATAGAGTAGCATTTATTATGTCCCCTCGTAGGTGGAATTGGTGGGCCGGCCAGAGTGGCCGAGCGGTTCTAGGCGCTACAGTCTGGAGCCGCGAGACCGCTACGGTCGCAGGTTCGAATCCTGCCTCGGGCATGGGTGTGTGTGATGTCCCTAGGTTAGTTAGGTTTATGTAGTTCTAAGTTCTAGGGGACTGATGACCTCAGAAGTTGAGTCCCATAGTGCTCAGAGCCATTTTGAATGGGTGGGGCAGCAGTGCAATAAGATCTCTGAGTTTCTCGTCAACTGAATCCCCTTTGGGGCAGGTGTAGGGAGCGTAGTATCACTCATATGGCACATTCATTACGGCAGATACTGTTTGCAACTAGATATTCAGGAAGATTTACGATTTATACATACTGCTAGTAACAAAATAAGGATTCGAGGTAATGGAACTTACAACGAGCAGCGCAAATCGTTTTCGGATACGTTCAAGGGCTACAGAGGGAGCTTTAACTGTGTGATAAATCTTATTTCTGATCCAACTAGTTGCACGGAGTTCGAGCCACATCTTCAGCGATACGGGTTTGTAATTTATTCCAAACGATAAGGAGTAGGTAACGAACATTCCTTGTTCCACTGTAATGAAACTGTTTTACTGTCAAGAGAAAGAGAGAGAGAAAGCAATACTTGGTGCGATGCTGAGAAACAGGATCAAGAAGTAATAGAAAAGGAGAAGAACGGTGGTAACGCCGCTATCGAGTGGATACTGAGACTGAGTGCCCAGGACCAATTTCCAGTGGACCAGAATACCTATACAGTCGCATCGAATGGAGTCACGGAAAAATGGTGGACGTCCTCTGGTGAAATGGAGAGATCACATCCAAAGAAAGAAGGGAAAAACTAAGATCCAGATCGCCCAGCAAAAGCTGACAAGGAAATCCTTCAAAGAGATATGTCCAAGAGTGATTTATAGGCTAAAGAAGATTGAGGAGAAGAGAAGGTGTTTGGTATTCAGCATTGACAAGCAAGTGCACACCACCTTTATTGCTCACCTCACTGAGATCGATCTCTCTTTGGAAACCATGACCCTTCAGTATAGTGACACAATAATCTTTGAAATTAATCTTTTGCAGAAACAGTCGTAGTGGCTCACCTGTATCAACAGTCTCAAGACTTCAGTATGTGAACCATTTTATGGATAGAGTTTCCTAAATTTGCATTTTCTTCTAGCTAGCGAGATTTCAGAAGTAAGTCTGTTGATGGTTTAGTGGAGAGACCCATTTGGTCTATCTGACAGAGGTCAATAGTACATGGAGAATACTACGTGTAGATGTTCTCATCTGACTCGCCAGTCAGTGTGAGTCTCTTGACTTTTGGCTCCCGCTTTTATGTTTCTTCGTTTGACTCTCGCCTTTCAGTGGCGTTGATGGTGTTATGGTGTGTTTCAGTTCACTGTCTGTTGTACTTTATGCCACTCTTCCTGGTGGTGTAACTTCTTTTATGAGACTTAAGCAATTTCTTGAGACTAGTATGTATGTTACAGGGGAGGATGCTTCAGTTTCATTTTTACGAGCATCTACCTGTGTTTAGAGGCTCTACTCGTCAACATGGAGCGAAACTAGTTGCAAGTTAAAGGCGACGATCAGTGACGATTGCCACTAAGGCAGTCAATGTCGATCATAATTCTAAGACGAATCAGTGAGAAAGTAAAGGGTCAGATGTGATCTTGGCAAATGTGCTATACACAAAACTTTAAGGAGGACATCGATTATAACTTCTGTTACAGAATAT
Organism: Schistocerca nitens; assembly: GCF_023898315.1. Taxonomy (NCBI): domain Eukaryota; kingdom Metazoa; phylum Arthropoda; class Insecta; order Orthoptera; family Acrididae; genus Schistocerca; species Schistocerca nitens. The sequence goes on from NC_064618.1 coordinate 589,739,677, forward strand.
AGCCACAGCATCTGGGGACATTTGCGTTAGCTCTTTAATATGTGCTCTAGTCTTATATATTGCAGACACCACATCTGGAGTGAAACTACAGTGATACCGTCGTTTTAAGGATATTAGTACCAGTTTGATGAAGATAAACCAACTACGATTAAATTTACAAAATTAGGAACAGATAACGCGAAGGAAATGTCTGCTGCATGAGGAACCACATGTATTAAAGTAAACAACTGCATTAATAATTTGAAATATTTATGAACCAAGGAAATTAAACAATTGTCTACTTCATTGCAGAGTCATATGACTTGGGTAAGACATTACATATTATTTGTTCTGTGAGGCCCAGTGAAAGCAGTTGCATAAATAGGTTACAAGCTTTCAGGGAGCAAGTAAATTAACGGTTTCTTCCATTCCCCTCCCTCACTCCAGTAAATAAGGGAGAACTCAAGGCGCTAGTCTCCATTCTACATCTCGGTTGGTTCGGACGTCGTGAAGCTGAGACGTGTCCTTAAAAGAGCTTATGGCCCGTTTTGAAGCAATAAAAATAAATGTCGTGCGACTAGGGCCTCCCGTCGAGTAGACTGTTCGCCTGGAACAAGTCTTTCGATTTGACGCCACGTCGGCGACTTGCTCGTCGATAGGGAGGAAACGATGATGATTAGGACAACACAACACCCAGTTCCTGAGTAGAGAAAATGTCCGAGGCAGCCGGGAATTTAACCCGAACTCTTAGGATTGACATTCTGTCGCACTGACCACTTTTTTCCGCTTTCGTTCGTTGCATCCGTTTAAGTTCGTTGTTGATCTATTAATTCAGTTTTTTTTATTACAGGGGCTGCTAACCCTCTGACCGAACACGCTGAGCCATCGTGCAGGCAAATTCATGGGCAACTCCAACTGCCGCCGCCACGGTAAGTGGCGCTCACTTCGCTTATAGGCTGGTCAGCTGTCACCAATAGGAGGCATGGGGAACATACCACTAGTTGCCTCCACTCTGTCACGTTCTAGAAAGTATGCCGTGACAGATCCATCCGTCCGTGCAGTATTTAGGCCCTAGCACGACAGAGGCAAGTCACTTCTACTTCAAATGGGACTCCACACCTACGCCATGAAAACAAAAGGTTATCAGTCAGCAATGAGTCTCCACCCCTATGGACTCAGGCGCAATAACTTGTTATCCTCTTGTTAACTGGTATTAATGCTTGCGATTAACAGACAGCTGATGTCTTGTGCTACTTATGTACTTTGAGTTTGTCATCATTACACTCAACTCTGATAGTGGTTTGCACTGGATTTGTAGCTTCTGATTTTGCTAGCTTTACATACACTCAGGAGACAGTTGTACTGTATTGCCGTCGTTCTTGGACTGTATGTGGATCTTCTGAATTGTTTTCTTGCTAACGTGATTTGCACTGTAGGCGTGTACTTTCTGTGTGTAGCTACTACAAAGGTGGCGACAAGCATTGTTGAATATCGACAAATTTTTTGGCTTAATGACGATGTCGACAGGTGCATACTTGGAGGTAGTGGTTCAAACTTGACTCCAGCAACAGCTTTAAAGACAAAAATCTTTGTAAATACCCCGGATTTACCACTTGTTAGCGAAGTTAATCCCTCTGGAGGATCGTGTGCCTTTCATTTTACGAAATGTGTATCTTGTTAACGCCGTATTATCGCTATCATAAACTTATTATTTACGTGAGGGTGGATATTTATCAGTTGAAGAAACAACCTCAACAATCATACCGGGCTTCGGCTGCAGAATAGCAGATCATAGTCGAAAGTGCCGTTTCGTTACTTCTCAGTCTAAGGAATCTTACGCTAATACCACGGTCATTAGGGCAGCTCCTGATAAAGAGGTACCCAAGCAGTGGATACCGCACCTTCGATCAGTTTCCCGTGTGGTGGGCCAACTGTTGGACTGCTTCGTGGGCATGGCCGCTTTCAATTTAGATGACGGTGGGCACTCGTGTCTCAGTACAACTTCGGAAGAGGACATAGTGGTGATGCAACAAGACCAGCCACGACGCTCCACACAAACACGTACGCTGCGGAGTGTTTCTCGGTAACCCTAGTCTTCATGTTCCGTTGTTTTACTAAACATGCCTGGCAGACTTCCCTAAGCATTCGTATTCTGATCACTACTGTAGGAACAAGGAACACATGGCAGCAGTGTGTCTCTAGCGCTCCGTTCAGGCTATGGCTTTGACGTCTCAACCTATGGACATTGACATCGTGAACCCGGCACTGGCCATCTTGCGAGTGTTTCTAAAAATACGCAATAGAATCCCATAATGTGACTATACAATGATGGCAGCTTTTTGCGACAAATGAAAGTTTGTGCTAGAACAGGACTCAAACCCGGGTTTCTCACTAATCACGAGTGGTCGCTTTAACCACTTCTACAATCTGAGCACACCTCCAGCACAGATCCAAACTTCCGTAAGTCACATAACGACAACCCTTACGCTCGCATGACTACTTATAACCCTACAAGGAAGAAAAGTATTATCTCATTTTAGCGCGTTGCGGCATGGATACATCATTAATGGTTACGATGTCTGTGTTTATGCAGTACCTTTACCTTCACAATGAAATACATTGTATTGTGAAGATACATGCACTCTTCAAACACAGATATTATACTCATCAATGATGTTTCCAACAAACTGTCCATCAATGTTTGTATTAAATGGAGGCTCCTAAGCTACAAGAGGATACCAGCACTGTTGTTTTACACAATTATATCTGTACCTTGGCTCTCTGCCATTGTTTCCTATCTCTCGTCGTCTTCTCAACTGGAACAGAACAACGAGTTCCTATTTTTGGCAGGTTACGGCAGAGACGGTGTGCAAGGCTATGATCTGCCCATTTAAATTACTTGTAGTGGCTGTGCTTTTACAGAAAATCTGTTTGACGTGAATGCTTTTGCGACACTTGAGTTTACGGTAACAGATTCAGTTAAACTAATTAAAAACGTTGTGGCATATCAGGAAAAGTACGAGCCTTGTAAGAAAGTTTTGGACGTTTTCCTTGGCGTGCGTTAGGCAAGGCCAAATATTTACAGCCGCACATTACTCCCAAACACATAGCACATCACATTTCTTCAGAGCCAGGTAAGTGCCCTTCTGTTCTGTGACCACATAAAGGAAGAGCTAGACAGATGACTGCTTTGGATGTAATTGAACCTATATCTTCTAGCCAATGGGCTATACCATAGTGATTGTCAATAAACTTTCAGTGATTTCAAGGGGATAATTAATGCATACCCTTTTTTCGACCCGCACCCCATCCCTCATCCAGAAGATGGTAAAACTGTTGGGGGAGGGGGTGATTTTCCCAAACTGGATCTGCCACAGGCATACTTACAAGTACCACTTGATGAGTAGTCATGGCTTGAGGTCAACATGCCCTTTGATCTTCGCGGGTATAAGCAGTTGGTTTTTCGAGCCGCAGGCATTCCAGCCCTTTTCATACGTTTTATGGAGCAACTCACCCAATGTGTACATTGTTGTATAATCTACGTAGACTACAATGTAGTTATGGGGCCCACGGCCTGGGAACACCTGTGGAAACTTAGACTTCTGTTTCAGGCCCTGCAGGACACAGCTCTCTAATGCAGTCTGGATGAATCACATTTCTTCCAACCCTCTACTGGTTACCTGGGACACATCTTGTCCAGTCATACATACAACAAATATATAATCTTTTTGCGGCTATTGAGGCTCTCCCTCGATCCACAACTTCAAGGATGTCCAGGAGTTTTAAGATGGGGTTGTTTATTACTACAAAATCCTTCTCTGGGCAGCTGCTACGGCATATACTACAGACCAGTTACTCAAAAACGGCGTGTTGTCTGTTTGGATGCCAGCATGTGAAAAAGTATTCAAGAGTTTGGAGGACAGCCTTCGTTCAGCGGCATGGCTGGTCACATTTCAGCCAGGTCGACTGACTACAGTGGCTACAGATGCACCTCAGTATGGCCTGGGGGCTGTACTGGCCCATTGTAATCCTGATAGTTCCGAGAAGACGATAACATTTGCCTAAAAGACGCTCAACACTATATGGAAGAGTTATTCTCAGAGAAGAAAGGAGGCTCCTGCATTTATGCAATCAATATGTTTCATTTGTTTCTACATGATGTCAAGTTTCACCTGGTCATGAGTTATGAGTCTCAAGTCTCCCTCTTTAGCTCTATGGTGCATCTGTCACAGAAGATGGCACACAGACTTTAACAGTGAGCCTTATTTCTCGATCGTATCAGTACAAGCTTCACTTTTGTCTCACGACAGCACCCCAGTGAAGATGCACTCTCACATCTCCCTACGGGTTACAACCCCAGTTTCACCCAGGCAGGAAACCTTTGTTAGCCGGCCGCTGTGGCCGAGCGGTTCTAGGTGCTTCAGTCCGGAACTGCGCGGCTGCTACGGTCGCAGGTTCGAATCCCTCCTCGGTCATGGATGTGTGTGATGTCCTTAGGTTAGTTAGGTTTAAGTAGTTCTAAGTCTAGGGGACGATGACCTCAGATGTTAAGTCCCATAATGCTTAGAGCCATTTTTTGAAACCTTTGTTTTTACCTCAACAAAGAGGCTCAGTGGCCAGTGGATGGAGTCCCTATTATGAGCTGATGTACTGCTCTTATGGTGAGCCCAGATCTGGTTCTCCATCAGGTGTGGCAGTGTATTCATACAGGGGGGCGAGAATGACCTCCTGTACAAGGATTCTGTCTGTAGTTATTTTGTGCTGTTCCTTAGACTGACCCTCCTTGATGATGTAACACTGTTGGTCACTGAACACACAGTGTCATTGGTGTTCATTAATGGGCCCCTTCGGCTCTACCACCACAGTCACTGGGAGGGATCAATAACCAAAATACTGTCCAGGTCTTCCACGCGGATCTTCTCCACAGAAGGTCTTCCTTGCAACCTGGTGATAGACAATAACCCATAGTTTATCTCACTGATTTTTGACGACTTTTGTGTGCAACATAGTATGCGAAAATTCATTAAAGCACCCTTATTCACCCTCACTCGAATGGGGACGCAGAACACCTTATACAGACTTTCAAACATAGATAAAGAAGTATATCGGAGACAACTGGGCGGCAGAAGCACTCATGCACTTTCTCAGTTGTTACAGGTCGACATTGCTTGGCGAGAAGACCTGACCAAGAAGCTGCAGGGGTAGCTGCTGCGTATGGTACTTCACTCTCTCCTTCCCACCCTGCACCTGGCTAGGGCGCCTATGTCGCCTCTCTATGTGCGTTGGACCTCTCTGAGCCATGCCTTTGGTTGATGGGAGAATTGGATTCCAGTATCATTCAGGGCCAGTCGGTCCTTAGAGCCATTGCAACCAACTATGCGACTGGCTGGGCGTCCAGCATTTATCATCCCCCACTCACAACTTACAAACCTTCCTCCTTCCCGGAATTTGGGGTTATGTCTTCTCCTTTGTTCCTCAGGGGACCTCCCCTGTTTTTGGCCCCACCTCCTGTGCTCCTATCGCACCATCATCCGCTGTTTCGCCAGCCCTCAGCACGATCACAACATGCTGGGTTCAGAAGGGGTTCTGTGGCAGGCAGGGGCAGTGGATAGTGGACAGCTGCCACCTCAGCCAGTTCCAGCTACCAGGTCTGACGATGTCAACATGGATCAAGTTCTGGCTTTGGAATCCCCATAGCCGACATTGTTCCACTAGGCACTCACCCGCCATGGTATAGTCACCACTAGAGACACTTGTAACCCTACTCTGTGGCTTCAACAATCAGGAAGCTTCTGACCTCGGCGTCGTGGACGGTGCATAGAAGGAAATGAACATTACTTTTTTGGGCGCCACGCATCGTCACATGCATTGGGAGAGGAACACCGGGATTGCCCCATCTCACAGTCACACATTCGTATTGTACTGGCACCTCGGCAGCCACTACCGTCTTGCAAGTGCCGATGCTTGGCGGCGGATGTCAGACCTCCACGTGACGGCATGATCGAGCATTGGAAGTTGCCCGCATTGTGATCAGCGCACACAATGGATGGACTGCGCCACCTCGAGAGACTGACAAGCAGTCTGTGTGATATAATCCTGGAGTAGAGCGCACCCGGCCTAATTCTATTACTGTGTGTTCTCTATCTGCCATAATTCTGGAGTAGTGTGCACTCGGCTTCATTCTGTTACTGTGTTTTCTCGTGTTAACTCCACTCCACTCTCTGAACTCTCTGCATTGTATTGGATTCGGCGTGACATTGCCCTCGAACTGTGAATTGAACTTCTAAACTGCTTTTTTTTTTCTTTCATTAAAGTGATAAGCTCTATGTGTATTCTTATTTGCGTGTGTAGCTACTACAGGCAGTGGTCATAAAGGGATCCTAGCCAACGTGGATCAGAGACGAGTTTTGTATGGTCAGTTACAACCAATTTCAAATCCGACGGGAATTGCTTCTGTCACTAATGACATGTGCCCGAATGTAAATGCCACTGCATGCACTTCTCTTCGTAATCTTTGCTTGTAAAGTATTTGAGGTATCCAGCAAAACACCACTGCTCACTGTAGATCATACTCGTATAACTGATATCTTCAGTGGACCTAGTAAAGCAGAACATAAATTGCTAGTGGACTTGTGGTGTACACCGATGAGTCACGTTTATGCCCCTACTCAGGTACCGCAAGGCGTCGATTGAACGTGTGGACCAGTGATGCATTTGAACAACATTGTATAGAACAGGCAGGATTTCGTTCTATGATATTTCGGGGGTGTTTTTCGTACTACGACTTGGACCAATCTGTTAAAAGTGCATCTCTCACATCTTCATGATTAGTAAGCAGTGGACATCTTCGGCTTCGAAGGTGGCAACGGCTTTGTTCACAATAAAGCAACTCCACCCTCCTAATATGTTAGAACATTCAGCTTCCTGCACATCAACTGATATTAACATAATAGGAAATGTCGGTACGTACTTCGAATTGTGGGTCCAATGTACCAATTAATTTCAGACCACGTTGATTGCTGTAGGGCATGGGTGATCGACGGGTCGATCACGAGGCTGACGCTGGGTTACGCCAGATGTACAAAAAACAGGATAGTACCAGGTTTTTTCGTGAAAAATTAAGTGCATTAGTGATTAGGAGAAATGGGACTGCGGAGGGTTTGTCAGACAGGATTCCAAAACTGAATGCACAGACGTTCGAACTGTCACAGAATGGGGAGACCAATAAAGTGCTGTTAGAAGAGGCCGAGAACAGTGCGTTAGATGTATTTTTTCGGGGAGTACCGCCGGAGATGTCACGACGGGTGAGAATGGAGAATGGCTCTGAGCACTATGGGACTCAACTGCTGTGGTCATAAGTCCCCTAGAACTTAGAACTACTTAAACCTAACTAACCTAAGGACAGCACACACCACCCAGCCATCAGAGGCAGAGAAAATCCCTGACCCCGCCGGGAATCGAACCCGGGAACCCGGGCGTGGGAAGCGAGAACGCTACCGCACGACCACGAGAAAGAATGGAGAATCCCAGTGATCTTGCAGCAGCTCTAAGGATTGCCACATACTTAGAGGAGGTAGATTATGCGATGAAGAAAAGGGTGGAGCATAGCGTCCCAGCAGCGGAAATTAAGTGTTCTGGTTGTGGCCAGGTAGGGCACAGTAGGAGACAATGTCAGCGTCAGTTGCGGTGTTAATCATGTGGGAAAATGGGTCACTGAGCAGTGAACTGCAAGAGTAAAAGTGGAAGGGAACCTCGACGGCAGCAGCCGTTAAACCAGAACGGGATTGCTTCAACCGTCAGAGAGCAGTCCCAGTGAAATTAGGTAATGTGCTTACAGGTACACAGCCTAATGCCGCTTATTAGGCTTGATGAACCGAAGGGAACAAAGGTTTCTGGTTGAGAAGGGGGCACACGTGTCTGTTATTAGTCTAGACCTGGTTAGCAGGAGAAGGCTTGAGCCACCACGTTATAGATTACGTGTGGTGGGAAATAATAAAGTGGGATCATTGGGTACGACGGTACTTCAATTCGTGATCGCAGGAACTAAGTTTAGCGAACAGGAAGAGGTGTTACCACGTGTAGGTGAGAGGTATTCGGTGATTCTCGGACTGAACTTCTTGACAAACATCGTGCGAAGATAGATCTTTGGCAACAAACAGTAGAACTCATTGGAACGAAGGCTCGAATGAGGGAAACGGTTGCAAATGGTTGAATGTCGCAAGGTGCACTTAACATGAAGGTGACACCAGATAAACCGCGAACGGATTCATTAACGGTCAATCATGAGGATAACATTCCGGCGGGTACAGGGAAGGTAGTTTGGTTTCCGATAAATACGGACTTGCCGAAAGACATTGTAAATGGTGGAGCCACTCTCGAGTAATGAGTAGTTGGATAATGCGCCCTTTTTGTGCGGAGGAGTTTAGCTCACGCAAGTTATGTGGAAGGAGATTATAGAGTTCCTGTAAGTATAGATAACTTCGGCAGAGCGAATTTTAGTTTGTTGAAAGGGTTGTCATTGGCCACATTCTGCGTTTTTGATGAAGATTATCTCGATAGGGAGGATTTAGAGGTAAGCCGTAAGCATAACGTAGACGAAGCGCAATTAAGGTGAAAACTACAGCATTTGCTGGGACACGACAGGGTCGCGTTGGAGGAATTGTTATTGACATTTAGCGATTTATTTGAAATGGAGGATAGGTTACCGGCAACACCGTTTACGAAGCATCACACACCAACGGAGGATAATACACCAGTGTTTAGGAAACCTTATAGGATAGCACGTCATATGCAACCACTACTAGAGTAGTTTATAAAACAACAACTACGGGATGGAATTATAGAGCACAGCGATAGTCCATATTCAGGCAATGTAGTTCGCGTACCTAAGAAGTCGGTGGATGGTACAAGGAAATATAGGTTTTGTTGTCATTATAGGTTTCTGAATGCGAAATCCATTTAGCATGCATATCCGATTCCGAATATCACGGACACATTGGACAATCTGGGATAATATAATTATTTTACGACGAAGGATTTACAGAGTGGATGCCATCAGTTCGAAGTAGTGCCAGACGATTGGGAAAAGACAGCTTTTACCGTTCCTGGGGGGCACTGTCAGTATATACGTATGTCATTCGGGTTGAAGAATGCACCGGCAACTTTTCAGCGGTTATTAGATGGGATTTTAAGGGGATTGAAACCAAAGACTTGTATGGTTTATCTAGATGACATTATAGTACTTTCGAAAGATATACCAGAACATTTATTGCGTTTAACAGAAGTCTTTAGAAGATTGCGGTCGGCACGGTTAACATTAAGATTAGAAAAATGTAATTTTGCGCAGACGCAGGTCAAATATTTAGGTCATATAATCAGTGAACAAAGGGTTCAACAAGATCCTCGGTTAACATAGTTCAAAATTTTCCGACACACGTACAACGGAGCAATTACAATCGTATATTGCGTTATGTTCATGTTATCGAAAATTTGTAAAAGATTTTGCTAAAATAGCTAAGCCGTTAACAAAGCTTTTAAAGAAAGGTGCTAAATTTCAATGGCCGGAGGAATCTCAGGAAGCTTTCGATGAATTAAAGATGAGATTAATTTCTGGTCCGGTGTTGGTGTTTCCGAATTTTGAACAAGACTTCATCTTATCATGTGACGCTTCAAATGGCACACTAGGACGTGTTTTGGGGCAAATGGTGAATGGACAGGGGCATCTGGTGGTGTGTGCTTGTAGACAGTTATATAGGGCATAGCGGAATTATTCCACAACGGAAAACAAGGTGTTGGCTCTAATATAGAGTAACGTACTTTCATTGTTACCTTAATGGTAGGAAGTTTAAGGTCGTGACGGATCATGCAGCGTTGAGATGGTTACTGGGACTCAAGGATAAAAAAAAAAAAATAGTTCAAATGGCTCTGAGCATTATGCGACTTAACTTCTGAGGTCATCAGTTCCCTAGAACTTAGAACTACTTAAACCTAACTAACCTAAGGACATCACACACATCCATACCCGACGCAGGATTCGAGCCTGCGACCGTAGCGGTCGCGCGGTTCCAGTCTGTAGCGCCTAGAAGCGCTCGACCACCCCGGCCGGCCGCGCTCTTACATTTAGTGTTTTTATATCAAGGGACAATTTGCATTTTGTTTTTGTGTGTGTGTTTTTTTTCTCTCTCTCTCTTTTTTCGCGTTTTGGTGGGTCGGATAATAGTGTTCAGAGAATTCAGTAGGGGCAGAGTGAACTATCGGAAATTTTTGAGGATGTCATACTGTATTGTAGTAACGTGTAGTGGAGAGGGGTGATTCAGGCATGTTTCGTTTCTTTTCTTTGCAGGGACAAGTGATGATTTTCCCTAATCGACCAGTTTTGCGGATAGTAGTACATGCGAAGTTGGATTTTTCCTAGAGTTTCCGAAAGGCTCAGATTGCGACAAAGAGGTGTTACCAACACAAATCCTACTTCCAGAAGGTAAGGAGGCATTGGTTATATTCGGTATTTACGCCGATATGAGTGATGGTCACTTGTTATACCAATCAGAGAGCGGATAATATAAGGAGGTTGCACCTGTGGGAGAGTGGAATAGTTATAAATCGTCGGGTTTATGAGATTCTGTAGGAGGATTTCCGTCTTCCAGCATCACGTATGGGTGAAACAGCTTTAACTTTGTTAAAGGGAACGTTGTTTTATCCGGAAGGGATTCCGGAGACTTTACCGTGCAGAATCTGACATATTTCAATTCCACGTTTAACCCAGAGTTTTTGGAAACGTTTCATTCCTTTATTAATGCACAGGAAGGATCTATCACGGTTAGTAAAGAATTGGCACACTTTCGAACGTTACAACAGCATCAGAGCAACAGGATAATGACAGTGAGCTTGTCTTCCACAGGGTGTGGCGTTTCTCTATTTTTCTTGAGTATAGCTTTGTGGAGAATGTGGAAACGTACACCAGTGTAGGACGTGCCAACACATCAGTTGCCTACAGCATGGTAACCAGTGTAGACAGTATATAGGTGTAGAGTTAATGTTTTGAAGTTCTCGTTAGTATTAGTCTGTATTATGTAAGTTTTGTAAACACACTATGTTTACGCAGCCACGTCTGTATTCTCTCGATTCGGGACGAATCTTGTTGAAAGGAGGGACGTGTGCTGCACTAGTGTCAGTCCCAGTCGAGGGAAAGGGAAATTTTATCGAATTCAATGAAGACGCGGTAGGTCGATGAAATCTCTGGCCGCTAGCAGGGTGTGGTAACGGTCGACAGTCAGCAGGCCAGCCAATGTAAACATGGCACTCGTGGGCGTGGAGCTGCGATGGCGGTATTTCACACACGATTTGTCTGCAGTGGTGCAACAACGAGGCAGAGAACCACAACATTGCTTGAAGTTATTTCGTAGCATGAGGCGGAGCACTATCCAAGAGCCAGGAGGGTGATTGTAAGTGGCTGGTGTGTGGGAATTTATCTCTGCCATAGTTTCTGTCTCTCTCTGACACTACATCAGAAGTGAGGGAAAAACCCGTATAAATAGATGGGCTTGGGACAGAGGGTACCAGGTCATTCGAGCGTCGGAACGGACCTGTGCTGGTCTACACTTATTGGGGTCAGTGTCGCAGCAATGTTATAAGCATTCTACATAAACTTGTACCGTGTTTCCATGTACCTGTGCGGGCTATATTCCGCCTCCGGGGGCACAAAACCGGGGCAGGAGGCAACGGTAGTTGGGAACTTGGAGATCACACAGTCTGCCTGAGAGAGGGCAGTGACAGCAGTCTGCAGCATCCAGGAAGGGCTCGATTCCACTCCAGTCTATTGGCCACATTCAATTCCCACCGGGCGTACAGGCGTCCGAGCGAGGCACATGCTGTGCTGCGGGAGGCGCAGCAGTGCTGCAGCAGCTCGTGAGGCTGCGGCGGGTGTTGTCATCTGGCAAGCACCACTAGCGGCAAGTTGCGGCATCGCATCGAGGAGAGAGCGGGTTCGAGTCCGGTTCTATTCTGGGAGCAGCAGTGGCTCGAGGGCCACGGGTCACCATTATATCCACCTTTGTCCCACGGTCGGACAGAGCAGGCCAAACGGGGTGAAGGGCGGCGAGGGCCAGGGACTGTAGCAGTCTTGCGGAATTGCGGGCAGCTATGCGGCGTAAGACGCGACGCATCGGTGGGCGGTCTCCGGGGAGAGCGGCCTTTATGACGGCAGCAGCGGTGTCGGCATACGAGGAGTTGCTGAACCGACTGGACTTGCAGGGCAGCGCTGCGGGCGGCACGGCGACACTACGCTGCACCTATCATCTATTGTAAATTAGCTGAATAAAGTAACGCTTCCGAATACCACTGTATCACTCTGTGCTGCCCCTCGATGCTCTTGAACTTGCTCGGCCTCCTCACGAAATATGGCGCGGTGGGTCCCGTCTTCAGCTCGGCCCCTGGCGTCACGGGTTCGACAACTGAACCCGCAACACAACACTGCATTTCGGAAATCGTTAGCGAATTCAATCTTTCAAGATCAAGTGTCAAGATTGGGTCAAGAGTACCATATTTCAGTCATTATCTTTCTCCATGGACAATGCAGTGGCCAACAGCGTTCACTTAACGACCGAGAGCACCGGCTATTATGTAGAGTTGTCAGTGCTAACAGACAAGCTATAATCCGTGATCAAAGAAATCATTATGGGACATACGACGAATGTATGTTTTAGGACAGTGTGACGAAGTGTGTTGTTAATAGTCAATGCCAGCAGAATACTGACGTGAGGACCTTTGCTAACACCACGAAAACGCTTTCGGCACCTCTTCTGGGCTCTTAACCGTATCGATTGGACCCTGTGTGGCTTAAAAACAGTGGCCTGGTCAGCTGAGTCCCATTTTCAGCTTATAAGAGCTGATAGTAGGACTCATGCGTGGCCCAGACCTTATGAAGCCTTGGACCCAAGTTGTCAACAAGGCACTGTGCAAGCTGGTGATGGCTCAGTAATGGAATGGGCTACGTTTACATGGAATGGCCTGGATCCTCTGGTCCACCCAAACTAACTATTAGGTGGAAATGGTAATGTTCAGCTACTTGGAGACCATTTGCAGCCATTCATGGTCTCCATATCCCCAGAAAACGATAGAATTCTTACAGATGAAAATGCGCTATCTCACAGGGCAACTGTTATTCACTATTAGTCTGAAGAATATTCTGTACAATTCGAGCGAATGATAGGGTCACCCAGATCGCTTGACATGAACCCCATCGAACATCTATGGGACGTAATCGAGAGACCGGTTCGTGCAGAAAATACTGCACCGACTATAGACGTATCATGATGCAGTATTTCTGCAGGGGCTTCCATCAACTTGTTGAATCCATGCCACGTCGAGCTGCTGCACTGTCCCAGGTAGAAGGAGGTCCAACACTATACTTTGAGGTATTCCTATGACTTCTTATATGTTTGGTATGTAATGCTAATTAGCCATATCTAAAGCGGAAGCAATTTTTGGTAATGAGTTGAGGAGGAAGAAACATTCTGAAGTTAAAAGTAATGCAGTCGCTTTTGTAAGGTTTGTACAAAAAATCTTTCATCGAACATAGCAACACATCGTGCATCAGAAGTACCGATGAAGTATGCAAAACCATATAACGATGGCATGGTTGTTAATGAATGGTTTCTGTCAGCAAGTGGGTCCTTGTTTTCCACATTTATTCACAAATCAGAGATAATATCAGAAGCAGAGACATGCCTCTGCCAAGACCTGTTATAACATGAAAAGGGGAATTAAAGGTAGAAAATATAAAACGACAACTGATAATTGATTTGCGGTCCTGTTCGTGCTTCTCATTGTTGTTAGACGAGTAAGTAGATGGAGTCGATTCACCTCCAGTTATAATTTTTGTAATATTGATGGCAGCGTAAAAAAAGGCTTGCTTACAATTTTACCCTTGAAAGGCACTACACGAGAAGCCCATTCTTATAATGCCTTCAAATCACTTATTTCTGAATATCATTAGCCAATTCATAAAGTTGCGTCTATTATTATGATGGAGCGCTTTACATTATTACCTTGTCTGCGGATGTCGAATGTTTCTCGCCTTTCTTTAAATATCGTTCTATCATGCATCAGCAAGTGGTTTGTGGACATATTTTTTCACAAAAATTCTGAGTTCAATTCTCTCACAATCACTAAAGAGAAGAAAGTTTAGAGTGCCATTAGAAGAACTGGATAGCCAGTATGGAGACCTGTTATTGCACACTGACGTTCGATTCCTGAGTAGAAGATGTGCTTCTAAACAAATTTAGAGACTTTCTGCCAGCGATGATATGTTGTGTGTCTGAAACTGAGGAAGATTACTTACAACTGTATGAAATGAGCTGCTTGTTGGACCCGGCTTTTGTAACTGACATGGCAGTTAAACTAAATGAGTTACAGAAAGAACGTCAAGGCAGAAAACATCACACCATAACTCTTATGTCTTCTATAAAGTGTTTCATGCAAAAATTTGATGTTTGGATAGCACAGACACAGATATTAAATGTGAAACACTTCATCAACAAGCATTATACGATCAAGAACTGCAAAGCACGGTCAATCTGTCAGCACTGAAGACAGAATCTGAAAACCGATTTTCTGATTTCAAGCCAATGAAACCCGTTCTAGCTTTCGTAGCTCAATCTTTCCAAAACTTGGATGTGGAAGATATTTTTAGTAAAATAAGTACTCTTTTCTCTTAAGTACCCTTTTCTCTGTCAGTGAGACTGAACATGAAGAGGAAATGATTTGATTTTAAAATGACATTTCTTTAACATCAGAATTCAATGAAGACAACTTATGGAAATTGGTGATTATAAGCGGAAAACTGTGAAAGTGGCACAGTATATTTTATTGCTTATTTGGATAAACTTATCAATGTGACTCAGCGTTTTCAATAAAGAGCATGGTGAAATCTGAGTATGGAAATAAACTGAGTAACGCCAATGATGTGCAAAGCCAAGTATCTCACTAACCTTTTTCAACATTTATGATCTTGTATATATTAATTTTTTTCATTTGTGTGATATATGGAAAATTGTTTAGAAGGTCTACAACTTTTGATGGAGAGAAAATTACATTTTACGTATTTCGTTTAATTAAATGGCTAATTTTGTCTAAAGTGCTGTTTTGTTCTTAAGCGTTCACACATTTTTAGGCTAGTAGATCTCTAAATGGACTAAATTGCCTGCAGTGGATCACGAGCCTAAAAGATTGAGAATCTCTGCTCTTTGGGACCCGAGTAACTTCATCTACATGTGGCACAGCTGTAGAAACTTGTGAACTCTCTTCTCCACTGAAATGGGGCTGTTATCAAAGGTAGGGACCAACACAGTGTTTCATAACTGTGCCTAATTTTTTTCTCAATGACTATCAGTGACTGATGGCGTCTGTCAGATGAATGAGTGCTACCCCATTTAACTGTTGAGTCTTCTCTTCTGTATACTAACTGGAGCTCAGTTCTTGTCAGTTTTGTGTCATCGGTGAAACATAACACGTTAATCCGCCATTTCTGCAAGCTGTAACTTGTCATTCAAATACTTCGTCTCTTTGAACGCGGCATTTCGTTAGATTTCACCAGGAAGTCTCAATAAACTTTACTCGGCGGTTCCCACCGACTGCCAGGTGTCATTTCCTTCTCGTACAGTGTAACTAGCTTGTTTCCGGGGCTGGAATTTAATTTTCTCCTCTCAGCTTCTGTTGTTCTTATATCTGTACGCACTAAAAGTAGCTGAAAATACACAAGCAATGGAGGGGACTGTCCGTGAAACTAGACAGTAATTGCTAATGATAGATATGGAAGTAGGAACGCCAGCGGGCGCTGATTATTGTCCTGATACCTATTTACACTATGAATGGCAGTAAGATGATAGATGTGGTAAGATTTGGCACGTTCCCTCGTTAGTAGAGTGTCGTGGAATTCGGGAAGTATTGTGATAATAATGTTAAAAGATAGTGAATTGTGGCTGCCTTGCAGAAAGAATTTGATAGCAGTTTACCTGAAAATGTGCCTCACAGTGCCGACTAAATCAGCCTTCATTTACTTTCGCAGAACACTGTATTGACATTTCTATCATTATTTTAAGGAAAACAGCATTATCTCGTCTTGGCAATAAACAAAAACAAACTAGTGCTGTGTAAGTGTATCTGTTGCTGCATTTCCCAGTACAACAGCGATTTATTTATCTCCTAGCATATGGCGATAAATGTTTTTCCTAGTTCAAGGGACCTTCAGCCAAAATTTCATGACAAAGCGCCGCCGACAGCTTCCAATGCAATTTTGGCTTCCGACAGCCATACACGAGCCGTCCATTAAAAGACTAAAAGATATGGCTATCCGTAAGTGTACCATCAGGTTTTTCCGCCTTTAAAAATGTTAACTCGAAGAAAACTAGCAGATATTACGTGTACAGTCTAATGGCTTTTTTAGGAACAGCCTATCCTTTGTTTTTCAAAACCAACAATCTGAAGAGTGAATGATTTCTTCGCGATATTAAGCAGTGTGCTAGTCTAACGGAATAAGAAGAAAGACTCCGTGAAATTTGGTAAGCTGGAGGGAGGTACTGCTTGAATTGAGACTGTTGCGGGCTGGTAGAATGCCGAGATGAATATTTTAGTTTCTATGGGCATCGAACGCGAAGAGTATAGTTCAGAGTTCGAGTCTCAATCCCAAATACAGTTTTAATATTCAGAACGTCTCAAGCAAATTTTATTACATCTGTCACGACGGAATAATTTTTTCCCTTTGTCTGGTTGTGTTAGAGAGGAGTCGCCTTTTCGTGCTTACAGGTACTCAACATTTACTCTTAAGACACATTTCACCAAGAAAGAGCCGACAAGCGCTGTGTGATGAAAATCTTTCTAATTAGGAAGATAAGCTGTGCCTCTAGAGCTCCCAAACAAATGTGCCAAACATCATTAATTCATTTTAAACACTACTAGTGTCGCTAGTATACAAGTATACTGATGAGCCGCAACAATATGAACCACTTTTTAACTTTGTGTTGGTTGACCTTTGAAATGTAACACAGGAAAGAATTCTACGTGGCATGGATTCGACGAGTCCTTGGTATATTTGCGGAAGTATGTGGCATTGATGTCTACGTACGGATCACTCATTGCTCACACATCACAAGTCGGTTTTTCTGGCCGTGGTGCTGGCGCCACATAGCGACCTAGATGTGATCCATAGGGTTCATCTCATGCGAATCCGGTGCCGAAGACATAAACGTGAGCTCTCTGTCGCGCTCCTCAAATCATTATAGCACGATTCTGATCTTATGACGAGAACATTTATTCTGCTACAAGATACCTCCGTTGATGCGCAATTCATGAAGAATGAAGGGATGCAAGTGACCCAAAGTATTGTTTACGTGATACACAGCTGTCAAGGTGGGTTCGATTACTACCACAGATCCCACGGGAGCCCAGGTGAATGTCCCCCACGGTAAAACACTCTACTCACCTGCCTGCGTCTGAGGCGTGTTACATGTTTCAGACAGCCGACTGCTTGGATGACGCCCATCGACACGATGTAAGAAGTGAGAGGCACCCACATGCCTTGCTCATACTGTGGCATCAAGCAGTCAGGCCTGCAAGATGAGTGGTCTGCCAAGCGAGTGGATTCATTCTTATTTATCGAGTAACATGAACTCTAGTACTCACACTTAAGTTACAAGTTATCCTCCTATATGATTAATACGCAACGGAAACACGCATCTGACTATCAGTAATTTACAGAACTCTGACTGTACACTGCGCACTGGCAATACCACATTTTCTTTTCTTTTTTTTTATTTAACGGCTTTTGTCAACACGTGGCCACCGCACTGAATATGAATGGCGCACACATTATAAATTCGGGACATTATGCCGACATACAATTCGAAGGAAAAGTCCACCAATCTTTTTCTTTTCACTATCTTATTTATTCCGATAAATTCTCTAACCTAAACACACAAATTCTATAACCTACAACAATAACACATGAGAAATTCCGCCCAGTGGGCATGGCTTTACATTGGTGAATCTCTATATTATGGTCTCGTAATTATTTAACGCTACAGTGCACTTTCTGGATAGGATGGTGGATCTTTTATTATTTCTCACACTTCGTCTCTCACAATCATCATCACGAAACTATCCTCCAGACCGAGCAGTACAGAAGGAACAAGCATAACCCACTAATCTTTTGAAACTACCTTGCTACTCTCACATGCAAACCACACATACCCAAATTACATGACATACATCACACTACAATATGAAATACAAAACACTAAATAGTCACAACACTATCACTTTCAGCTTTCCCACTTCAATTAATATTTATCCCAGTTTCACACGACACTGCCCCACTTCGTAATTCTACTTTCCTACTATGAACTCTGGAGGTATATGCACGTCTTCCTGTGCAATGCAAGCCAAGTGGCGTTGCTGGATAGACGGCCGACTCACCTTGCTTCTCTCTCAGAGTTTGAATCTAGCGTCACACGGAATCATATCACGCAAAGTAATATTAGGAACGTATTCATCACACACGCGAGTCCTCAACTGATACCATGGACGAGTACTTCTCTTTATCTTTTGTCTCATACACAGTTTGAGACTCACACAGTACTCACCGTGTGGAAGTACTCGTCTCTAATTTCAAGTCCTGCACACGCCATTTCTTAAATATTTCAACTTATGGTACACACGCTATTTCTTAAATATTTCAACTTATTGTACTCACGCTAGTAATTCAGCTTAACTTAAGCACACGGAAGTATTTCAACTTATTGCTACACATGGTTTCATTGTGACCGTTGGTCACTTCCGAAGATTACTACAATCCTATTAATATTACCTGCCTGACATTTAATTCTCCCCACAAAAGCTCCTGAAATAGAGAAATTATTATTTCTAACTACTCTTAAATATTCCACATGCATACCATGTCTCCACTCTTTTGTCATTATGGAGCACAAATAAAACAGGTCTTAACAGCACAAGATCCAGCGGCACAGTGCTGAAACATGGCCGTTCTACCGGTCCTCTCACACCTCTCTCGAAGTGGGGGAGCACCTTGCTACCGTATTGGTCAGCCACATTTCAGGCGCTCAAAGCTCAGGTAAATTTCATCTCTTTGGTCCCACCAAAGGTGGCCAAAGGATCGTCTCAAGGATGATCATATATTGACATTCACTATCTGCGGTTAGCAGACGACCATACATTCATTCATTTCACAGATCTCACCAAACTGGATGTAGGGATTTATTTTGTGGGGGTGCACATGTGATCAATTAAATAAATAAATTGTCATTCTTTCCCACACTGGTATCCGGCTTCACTGTATTAATTGAAATTGAGTTATTATTAGAAAAAAAAAATGTGTTGTTCTGACAAAAATAATGAAGTATGTTGTATCTATTTTCAATGTCGGGCCGTACTGTACCCTTTCAGAAGAAACGGCGTTGATCGGAGCAGGCGATATATTTCCATTGTTCCACAGTAACCTCGGTTAAACTGTCCCAACTACAATCGTAATTGACGATGTCGTTGTATCAAGATGATGAAAAGTAGCTGTCTTCTCTTGCGGACTCTCATGTTCAGCTATGTACGCTGAGCAATGTACTCCGAAACAATTGTGCCTGCCCCAGCATTGTACTCTGTCGTCAGATGCGCCACAGATCGCGGCGTAATATTCCATGCAGAGCGGGCGAGTGATGAAGTGTGGACTGCCAACATACTGCCGCCCACTCTTGATTTCACCGTTCTTCAAATAAGCAAAGATTACAAATATCTTATACCAATGCAAGAAAACCTCCACATTCAGAAAGACATTGCTGAAGACAAACATGTGATAAATGAGCAAATACACATCACTACAGGCTCCCTACTACACTAACACACATGCACACAAACACATCACAGATACTTCAAAAAATTACAGACGAAAGTAGGCAATAATTTTCAATCTCGTCAATAATATCCGACAGTCGCCAACACAAACCAAAGCATTGCATCAAAACAAGTGTTCAGTTTTTAGTGCTGTGAAATGTGAACAGAAATCAAGTGGCAATTATAAGAAGAGGACCGGCACCAAAAATGGAACATAAATGTAACATGTATAAAATCGTCCACGCAACTTGTAAGGAGAATTTAAATTATTTTTACAACATAGCAAAAACCAACCACCAGAACTGTTTATAACCTACAGGCACATTGCGACAAAATGTAAACGAAATAGTAAAAATGTGTATTTATTCTAGGCCACTGAAGATGCCTTGCAGAGAATAACGGCGAAATGCATATGGCACGAAAATTGTGTTTCACTCAGTTGTAGTCAGACGGTCTAGAAGGTAAAAATTATCAATATACCTACAAGTTTCGCCGTTTTCGAACTCCTCGTTCTCACTCGTTGGGCCATACCTGTCTGCCCTTTGTCAAAGTCGCTTTTGTCAGTGTATATCCCAGTATCGTCACAAGAACGATTAGACGCTCTTTTGTGCATCGCTAAAATACTTTCCTTACCTCGTCAAATGCCCACAACGCCACCAGACGTTATTCATTGTTGCGGTGGGCAGCGCTCACAATGTTTTCACTCATCACTGTATGCAGGTAGAGTGGCCTGAAGAGATATGTGATGTGTTGCTGGAAAACTTGGAAGTGAACAAGGTTGTCATTCTATATATGCTATCGTACATAAGAGCACGATTGAAAAGCATTTAGGAAAATAAAATTAAAATTAATTTTAGCATTCTTTATGTTGATTATACAAGATATTAACATTTTCATTCATATGAAGTTGAAAAAGCCATAACTGCCGAAATGACATAAGAGGGAGGTGCAGATGCATGTCCCAAAAACGATGGAATATAGCATAAACATTTCACATTAATCTGGTCGTAGGAATAACCTACTTCTAGAATATGCAAATAAATGTGTGGAAAGAGGAAAGAAGTATGGGTGTGGTGCGCCTCACGGTTTTTCTGTTTGACTTCCCTTATTACGTACTAAAACAGGTGCTGCAAAATTGCAGAATTGGTCGCTATATGAAATGCCACTAGTTAAACAACCAATGACTTTATTGGACGCGTTCCGGGGAATGCCCATCATGAGATAGTTATGATCATCTTGGTACTCAGATGCATAAAGGCACGTTGTAACTAATACAGTTGTCATGGCAATTTTGCAGCACTCATATTAATTTGCAGTATGGTTGCATTCTTCCATAGTGACTTTATATCACAAGTACAATTTATTACGCACTATAATTCAGGTAGAATTTTTTTATACAGTGTATGCAAACTATTGTTTTAGATGTACAGCGAGTAATGTGGACGGCCGTCGCGGATTGAAGTTCCCTTCTCCTTGCAAAGTGGATAGGTTGGCCTCAAAGAACATCGGATGACAAGCAATTGGCCATCTTAACAGAGACCTACTGCTTCGATCAAAACTGCGTCCATCTTTACAAGGACAAAAGGAGCTGTTCTGTTTTTCCTTTAACGGTCAACTAATGGGCTCATTTAATTAATTGAGTAGCTGTTCGTCACATCCATGCTGTATCTGAATTATTGTTTGAGGATGGCATCATTTCTTTACCTGGCTAGAAGATGACCGATGCTACATCGCAAGTTAGAAGTGAATGATAACAGGCACTGAGTCAGATGTTCGATCTTAGCATAACTGATATGCGTGAGGTCGGTTTTAATAGTTCGTGATCTTGTCCACGGCGATTAAAGACGCGGGGATGGTTTTGGGAGATAGGTGTAGATAAGGTCGATGTTGGTTTCATTTTATTCAAGATCTTACGTTCGACTCGAATGAAAAACAGCCCACAGTTGCACTAAATTATATTTATTTTAAACCTTGACCATGGTTTCAGCTATAATAATATAGCCATCCTTAGAAGTCCCACTAATAAATGAAAAATGTCTTAGCCCAGTGGCTGCGTCAAGACCAATAAAATAACTTCAACAGCCTGTTCCGAACATAAGTAAAATTACATATGCTCAGGAGGACGGTATAATGAAGGACATTACATCAGCATTTCCGTCATTTGCAGACTAATACTTACGGCTGTTAGGAGTAATAAGTTTCTGGGCAGGTTAGTACCTCCAAGTACATGTGGGTAGAGCAAGCCATTAATACTTCTTTCCCTGAGGAGAAGGTCAGGTGTTGAAGTATGACATGTGGACGCAATACGGATAGTGTAAGCTGATTACCCCAATCAACTTAGTGGTGCAGTTACGACCATGCAGGAGGCAATAGGTAGTATGTGACGTTAAACACAGAGAAAAAAACAACAGACACATATATAGAAAAAGAAGAAATGGTAAACAGAGTTCTTAAATGTAGCATTGACTTACACTCCTGGAAATGGAAAAAAGAACACATTGACACCGGTGTGTCAGACCCACCATACTTGCTCCGGACACTGCGAGAGGGCTGTACAAGCAATGATCACACGCACGGCACAGCGGACACACCAGGAACCGCGGTGTTGGCCGTCGAATGGCGCTAGCTGCGCAGCATTTGTGCACCGCCGCCGTCAGTGTCAGCCAGTTTGCCGTGGCATACGGAGCTCCATCGCAGTCTTTAACACTGGTAGCATGCCGCGACAGCGTGGACGTGAAGCGTATGTGCAGTTGACGGACTTTGAGCGAGGGCGCGTAGTGGGCATGCGGGAGGCCGGGTGGACGTACCGCCGAATTGCTCAACACGTGGGGCGTGAGGTCTCCACAGTACATCGATGTTGTCGCCAGTGGTCGGCGGAAGGTGCACGTGCCCGTCGACCTGGGACCGGACCGCAGCGACGCACGGATGCACGCCAAGACCGTAGGATCCTACGCAGTGCCGTAGGGGACCGCACCGCCTCTTCCCAGCAAATTAGGGACACTGTTGCTCCTGGGGTATCGGCGAGGACCATTCTCAACCGTCTCCATGAAGCTGGGCTACGGCCCCGCACACCGTTAGGCCGTCTTCCGCTCACGCCCCAACATCGTGCAGCCCGCCTCCAGTGGTGTCGCGACAGGCGTGAATGGAGGGACGAATGGAGACGTGTCGTCTTCAGCGATGAGAGTCGCTTCTGCCTTGGTGCCAATGATGGTCGTATGCGTGTTTGGCGCCGTGCAGGTGAGCGCCACAATCAGGACTGCATACGACCGAGGCACACAGGGCCAACACCCGGCATCATGGTGTGGGGAGCGATCTCCTACACTGGCCGTACACCACTGGTGATCGTCGAGGGGACACTGAATAGTGCACGGTACATCCAAACCGTCATCGAACCCATCGTTCTACCATTCCTAGACCGGCAAGGGAACTTGCTGTTCCAACAGGACAATGCACGTCCGCATGTATCCCGTGCCACCCAACGTGCTCTAGAAGGTGTAAGTCAACTACCCTGGCCAGCAAGATCTCCGGATCTGTCCCCCATTGAGCATGTTTGGGACTGGATGAAGCGTCGTCTCACACGGTCTGCACGTCCAGCACGAACGCTGGTCCAACTGAGGCGCCAGGTGGAAATGGCATGGCAAGCCGTTCCACAGGACTACATCCAGCATCTCTACGATCGTCTCCATGGGAGAATAGCAGCCTGCATTGCTGCGAAAGGTGGATATACACTGTACTAGTGCCGACATTGTGCATGCTCTGTTGCCTGTGTCTATGTGCCTGTGGTTCTGTCTGTGTGATCATGTGATGTATCTGACCCCAGGAATGTGTCAATAAAGTTTCCCCTTCCTGGGACAATGAATTCACGGTGTTCTTATTTCAATTTCCAGGAGGGTATTTTCTGAGAAAGACCTCACTCTTAATTTTAAAAATACACAACGTATTCAGTTCTCTACATCTTTGAGTACTGCACCAATGATAAGTGTACACTTGGTGAGGAAGTAATAAATAGATTGGAAACTTCAAAATGCTTAGATGTCCATATTGATGAGAATTTAAATTGGAAACTAGATTTTGTAACGCACAAACCAATTTAGTTCCGGCACATTTCAGCTTTGCAAATATTGTGGAGAGACAAATTAGTAATTTGACATATTTTACATATTTGCGTTTAGTGACATCGTATGGAATAACTTTCTGGGGGTTAGTCATCTTCAAGAAAGGACTTCGTTGCGCAAAAACGTGCTTTATGAATAAAACATGCCTAACAGACAATAAAGTAAAGTCTGATGACAGACTCAGTAAGTTTTCCCTTGACAACTCCTTCTATTCCGTAAAAGAATTCCTATTACTGTAAGGTGTGAAAGGTGGTGGGTAGGACTTACTAACTAAAGATGTCTGTACACCTTTGCTCTTTTTCCAAGCAATGTTGAAGCAATGATGAAAATAAGAGCATAATTTAGCCTGGTGTCGCAACTAGTAGAATTGTATATTCTAATATCTGTGTGTGTCTTTTTCTCTTTGATGTACGTAAATGTACTTGTTCTTGTGAAAGCAAGCAGCCCGTCTTCCTATTTAGCTTGGAATAATCAATATTTTGGTGCCGAAACATTGGAAAACATTGCGGTAGCTGACACAAAGAAGAATTTCTGCGAGCAAGACTTCCTCCTTTGCTGATAAGTAGAAGCAGCGACGCATGATACTAAGGTAAAATGAGCAACACTACGTTCACGCTCGTGGGGAAAAAAAAACTGTTTCACACCGGTTTTGTAAGTCGTCCTCATCTGCTCTTTGAGAAAATTAAAGCCTCGTTACTCCGATAAATATTGCTGTGGGACATTTACTGCAAATACTGGTGTATTCCATACAGGCGTAGTTCGCGGTTATTATAATCTCTGGTTGACTTTCGCGCTGCCTTTTTCACCAGCAATTGCTATCTTTTATTCACGTGCTGCTGCCATAATTTAAGTTCGTAGACAATAGCTATTGTCTTTTGAGACTGTCGCTAAGGTCAGCCTGTACTCGAGACATGTCGATAGAAAAAGTATATAATATGAAAAGACAGCGAATCAATTACTTGATTCGTCACCGCGGTCGGAGCTTTCACCTCTGGGTCACTGTTCTCCGAATTTGGCCAACACAAGGCTCATTTTAAGAACACGTTGAGAATTTTTTTTAAAGATGGACGACCTAATACACGACATTTTGTCAGAGGAGGATTACAATACTGATATAATTGAGGGTGAAGATTATATTGATAAAGGGAAGCGCGCCCTTATCGTCGTGCCCGACGAAATGAAATTGTCTTAATCAATGTCATCTTCAGGCACGAATAGTGTGGTCTCTCGCTCCAACGCAGTTACTACGACAGTCAAATTACAGTCCATTTAAGTAGAACCGTTCGTGGGAGACGTGGGGATCCGGCCTAGATTCTGAGAACAATATGAAGTCTCGGTTGACAGAAATCCCTTGGAGTCCACTTTTAATACGCCTAACAGCTTTCAAGTACAAGGATACATTTAAAATTCTGCGGGAACGGTGCGGATGTGATAATACACTACTGGCCATTAAAATTGCTACACCAAGAAGAAATGCAGAAGATAAACGGGTGTTCATTGGACAAATATATTGTACTAGAACTGACATGTGATTACATTTTCACGCAATTCGGGTGCATGAATCCAGAGAAATCAGACCGCGCGGGATTAGCAGAGCTGTCTCAGGCGCTGCAGTCATGGTCTGTGCGGGTGATCCCGGTCGAGGTTCGAGCCCTCCCTCGGGCATGGGCGTGTGTGTTTGTCCTTAGGATAATTTTGGTTAAGTAGTGTGTAAGCTTAGGGACTGATGACCTTAGCAGTTAAGTCCCATAAGATTTCACACACATTTTTTGAGAAATCAGTACGCAGAACAACCACATCTGGCCATAAAACGGCCTTGATACGCCTGGGCATTGAGTCAAACAGAGCTAGGATGGCGTGTGCAGGTACAGCTGCCCATGCAACTTCAACACGATACCACAGTTCATCACGACTAGTGACTGGCGTATTGTGACGAGCCAGTTGCTTAGCCACCATTGACCAGACGTTTTCAATTGGGGAGAGATCTGGAGAATGTGCTGGCCAGGGCAGCAGTCGAACATTTTCTGTATCCAGAAAGGCCCGTACAGGACCTGCAACATGCGGTCGTGCATTATCCTGCTGAAATGTAGGGTTTCGCAGGGATAGAATTAAGGGTAGAGCCATAGGTCGTAACACATCTGAAATGTAGCATGCACTGTTCAAAGTGCCGTCAATGCGAACAAGAGGTGTCCGAGACGTGTAACCAATGGCACCCCATACCATCACGCCGGGTGATACGCCAGTATGGCGATGACGAATACACGCTTCCAATGTGCGTTCACCGCGATGTCGCCAAACACGGATGCGACCATCATGATACTGTAAACAGAACATGGATTCATCCGAAAAAATGGCGTTTTGACATTCGTGCACCCAGGTTCGCCGCTGAATGCACCATCGCAGGCGATGCAGTGTCAAGGGTAACCGCAGCCATGGTCTCCCAGCTGATAGTCAATGCTGCTGCAAACGTCGTCGAACAGTTCGTGCAGATAGTTGTTGTCTTGCAACCCCCCACCCCTCATCTGTTGACTCAGGAATCGAAACGTGGCTGCACGATCCGTTACAGCCATGCGGATAAGATGCCTGCCATCTCGACTGCTAGTGATACGAGGCCGTTGGGATCCAGCACGGCGTTTCGTACTACCCTCCTGAACCCACCGATTCCATATTCTGCTAATAGTCATTGGATCTCGATCAACGCGAGCAGCAATGTCGCGATACGATAAACCGCAATAGCGATAGGCTACATTCCGACCTTTGTCGAAGTGGGAAACGTGATGGTACGCATTCCTCCTCCTTACAGGAGGCATCACAACAACGTTTCACTAGACAACGCCGGTCAACTGCTGTTTGTGTATGAGAAATCGGTTGGAAACTTTCCTCATGTCAGCACGTTGTAGGTGTCGCCACCGGATTCAACCATGTGTGAATGCTCTGAAAAGTTAATCATTTGCATATCACAGCATCTTATTCATATCGATTAAATTGCGCGTCTATAGCTCCTCATCTTCATGGCGTAGCAATTTTAATGGCCAGCAGTGTAGAACCATTCAGCATCTAGATTAGTTGGGAACCATTGGCACATTCATTACGTATGAAACATCCTGGCAGATTAAAGCTGTGTGCCGGACCGAGACTCCAGCTCGAAACCTTTGCCTTTCGCGGGCAAGTGCTCTCATTCTGGAAACATCCCCTAGGCTGTGGCTAAGCCATGTCTCCGCAATATCCTTTCTTTCAGGAGTGCTAGTTCTGCAAGGTACACAGGAGAGCTTCTGTAAAGTTTGGGAGGTAGGAGACGAGGTACTAGCAGAAGTAAAGCTATGAGGACGGGGCGTGAGTCGTGCTTGGGTAGCTCAGTTGGTAGACCACTTACCCGTGAAAGCAAAGGTCACGAGCTCGAGTCTCGGTCCGGCACTCAGTTTTAATCTGCCAGGAAGCTTCATATCAGCGCACACTCTGCTGCAGAGTGAAAATCTCGTTCATTTCGTATGTTTGGAAAATCACAAATTAATATTCATAGAACGTAATCGAAGAATACAGATATTGAAACCAGTAGGAGGTGACGACAGTACCTACGGCATATTCTTATCTGCTAAGAGATTAGGCGTCTTTCCAGAAGATATCTGTCACCGTTAGATAATTCGTGAAATGATACATAACTTATCTAAAGGAGACGTTTCAAAGTTAATGGAGTTTCTGACAGAAGAGGTAGACGGAGCGCTCGTTGTTGAGAAAATCCGTGGAGAAGAACATCCGCTTCCAGATGCGCTGCCCTCGGCATTAGCTTATATTTGACAGAAAAAACCAACTCCCTCTAAACGCACTTATAAGTGGATGCCACAACCGTATTGCCTGTTCTGCGTACGAAGCGGCCACTGGGCTGAGTAATACCAAATTGTAGCCTACAAGAACGTCCCAAGATACTAAATTCGTGTAATCGCAATTTCCTTTGCCTCAAGCATGGCCACAATTTTAAAAACTGCAAGAACACAGACAAGGCGTTTCTCTGCAATGGAAACCCTCATAAATATCATTTTTGCCGCAAAGCATCTACGCTGTCTAGAGTGCACACTAGTTCTATTTCAGAGGGAAAGGACGACCCGGCTTCAAGGATCTGCAGACAGCGCACATTTACGTTACAGGACCCACAAGCGAGAGGAAACTTCGATGCTGTATACTGGACGCCGGCAGCCAGTGATCCTTTACTAGAAGATCTTTGACTGTCAGTCCGAATTTAGAAGTGACTGACACTAGAACCCCAACGGCCGATGAGTTGGAGCCCACTGTAACCACATCTCAATCACGCCGACACGTCCGCTGCATTTGAGAAGAATGTGGAATAAAGAGTACATTAGTATCAACGCCTTTGAGACTTCACGTTCATTTAGTAGCCTCCTATTTTATTATCTTTGTTTCACTCATTTTCTCTTCGGCGTAAATACACTGATCAGCCAGAACATTATGATCACCTACCTAAGGTCGGTCCACATATAGAACGGTTAAAAGCGGCGACGTGTAATGGCATTGAGGAAATGAGCCCTCGGTAGATCTCTGGAGGGAGTTGACACCACATCTACTTACACCAGTCACATAATTTCCGTAAATTCCAGGGAGGGGGCGATGAGTTCTGACGCCACGTTCAATCACATCCCAGATGCGATCGACTAGGTTACGATCTGACGAGCTGCGCAGCCAGCACTTTAATTGGAATTCACCACTATGTTACTCGAACCATCTCATCATATCCTGGCCTTGTGACATGGTGCATTATCTTGTTTAAAAATGCCACAGCCGTCGTGAAAGATTATCGTCATGAAGGGGTATTAGTAGTCTGCAAGCAGTGCACGATATTCCTTGGCCATTATGGTGCCCTTGCACGAGCTGCACGGGACCGGTGGATGCTCAAATGGTTCAAATGGCTCTGAGCACTATGAGACTTAACTTCAGAGGTCACCAGTCCCCTAGAACTTAGAATAACTGAAACCTAACTAACCTAAGGACATCACACACATCCACGCCGGAGGCAGGATTCGAACCCGCGACCGTAGTGGTCGCGCGGTTCCAGACTGTAGCGCCTATAGCCGCTCGGCCACTCCGGCCGGCCCGGTGGATGCCCACGTGAATGTTTCCCAGAGCTCAATTGAGCCCCTGGCAGTTTCTCTCCGTCCTGCAGTACAGTGTCAAGGAGCTGTCCCACTGGAAGACGACGGACTGGTGCCCTCCCGTCGGCATGATGAAGAATGTATAGGAATTCATCAGACCATACAATGCTCTGCCACAGCGCCAACACTCAGTGCCGTTGGTCAAGTGCCCATTTCAGTCATAGTTACCTACATGGTGGTGTTAACATTGGCACATGCATGGGTCGTCGGCTGCGGGGGGCAAACGTTAGGAGTTTACGGTGTGCTGTGTGTTCAGACACATTTGTACTCTGCACCGCAATAAAGTCTGACATTATTTACACCTCAGTTCGCCGCCTGCCCTATTTCACCAGTCTGCCCAGCCAACGACATCCGACATCTGTAAGGAGCGGTGGCCACTCAACCGCACGACGTTTCGCCACGCATTGAAGACGCTCACCACAGCACTCCCGAAAAGTCGTGCAGTTTGCGAAATGCTCGAGCCGAGCCTCCGGGATATTACAGTCCCTAGGTCAAACTCAGATGGATGGCGAGCCGAGCCTCCGGGATATTACAGTCCCTCGGTCAAACTCAGATGGATGGCGAGCCGAGCCTCCGGGATATTACAGTCCGTAGGTCAAACTCAGATGGATGGCGAGCCGAGCCTCTGGGATATTACAGTCCCTAGGTCAAACTCAGATGGATGACGATCCGAGCCTCTGAGATATTACAGTCCCTCGGTCTAACTCAGATGGATGGCGCGCCTTTCCCATTCTACAAACTGACAGCACGCTCACTGGTGCTGCATGCACCGTGTCTGTGTCTATCTAGCGGTCATTCCTCGCCAGTTCACGCTGTTACCATCTTTAAGGGTTTATATCGATAGTAGGTCGTTGGTTATAATGTTCTGGCTGATCAGTTGTTGTGAAAGCAACCAGCACGGCTACTTATTTAACTTGGTGCTACAGCGAATAGCTAGAATTAAAAATCCGGCTGGAAGGGTATCAGTGACAAGATTCGCAGATTAAATTGCTATACTCAGGAAAGGTAAAGAAGATTCACGAGTCGTTTTAAATACAATGACGAGGCTAATGAGAATGCACTATAGATTTGGAGTAAATTAAGGAAAGACGAAAGTAATGAGGGGTAGAAGAGATGACATTGGAGAGAAATCTTTCATGAAAATTGAGGACCACGAAGCAGACGAAGTGAAAGAATTCTGGTACCTAGGGTGGGAAATAACATACAATGGTCGAGAGCAAGGAGTCCGAGACTAACACAGGTAAGCAGTGCATTCCTGGTCAAAAGAAGTCTTCTAGTACCAAAAAGAAGTCTCAGGTTGAGGGTGATATTTCCGAGTCTGTACGTCTGGGACACAACATCATATGGAAGTGACTTTGGGTACTGGAGAAACCGGGAACGAAGAGAATTGAGGTCGCTGAAATGTGGTGATATATAAGAATGCTGAAGATTAAGTGAAATGACGAGACAAGAAAGGAAAATATTAACTTTTTACTTTTATTCATCTTCCTAAATTACCTTTACTTCTCTCACTGCATCCTCGACTATTTCGGCAAATTGAGCAAAGATAAGTATTACCACTGAAATATGGCTTATGATAAAAATGCAACTGCTACATGACATTGTTGGCTGGAATACGTCACGCAATGGTTTAAATCCTAACATCATTCATTTTATATTAATTATAAACTACGTAAGATACATGACATATTTCCCACTTTCACGCAAACAGAAAGTATATCTACAAACCTGCACAGAGCTCAATGAAAATCGTTATTGGTGGTTGAATACCAGGTAGATAGAAAAAGAGATCGATAGAAAAAAGATCGCAAAATTATTTCATAATAATGATTTCCCAACAATTAGTGACGGTGTAGCCGTCTGTACCTTTACCTGTCTTTAAAAAAGGGTATTAGCAGATTAGGCGTTTGGGATTTGTGACAAGCAGTTCGTTAATTAAATTTATAAACTAAACTAATGCTCAATTCCATAAAAGGTTCGTAAAGTAGTGTAGCTGTCGGGATATCTATTACGAATCATCATGTCATTTGTACAAACTGCCGTTTCCAGCCGAGATATCGTTGTTAGAGAGTAGGAGCTGTCGGCTGTGCGATGACTCGCGTGGGACTAGTCTCACAGCCGGTATCCGGTAGCCTCATTCCTAACAAGACAGGTATATGGCGGAGAGCATAGCAGATGGGGCTCGGATTTCTCTGAGGGCCTCTCAACAACACGGCCCAGCCGAGATGTCTCCGTGGCGACTGCGACTTCGCGGAAACAGGCCGGCACATTCAAGAGCTGAACTAAGTTATACCGTTCTCGATTACGTCTTTTTTCCAAGGAGGTCTGTCTAGTCTAAGTAATAACGATAACCAGGAGAGAATATTCGATATCAAAATGATTATTATTTTTTCATAAGTATTTTTGAAATTCATGTCAAACTTTCAGACATCATGGTCGCTTTTCACTATTAAAATTACTTCAGTTACAAACCCTTTGGTTTCAGATATTGGGCTATTTGCAAGTGGAACACATCAGAAAGTGCGAGTGTAAATAAAATTTTAACGCTTTACCCTTATAGTGTAATGTAATGCGCCAGTTATCTCATGCGAAAGACACTTTTGTGTCTCGCTGACATTCATAGAGCATGTCAGTTAGTGCGGTAATATGAAGTTAACCACACTCCGATGTTTATTTTGCACATGCACTCAAGACATTTTGGTCAAAAAGGACACAGTGTTTTCCGTTTTCCGGAAGGTATACATTTACAATTTTCTGTATTGCAATCTTAAATAAAGCGATAAATTAACAGTTTAATGTAGTAAGCATTCATACACCAGAACAGAATATAATAATCGAATATTATAGTGATGTGAATGATGATTTTACTATCCTACGCCTAACTTTTATTAGCCGTTGTTACATTCATATGTAACATGTCTCTTGCAAGTGAAGATTTTACATTTAATACACGTCAAGACACTTTTGTTATCAGTTATACCATATAGATGACATCTGCCTCTCTTCTGACTTCTAGGATAATTTTTTCCGTTTTGGAGGGTGCATATTGAAACGATTTTCTCCTCTGTGCAGCTTCTCTTGTAGCATGTTCTCTTCGAAGTTGTCTTCGTCTCTTTACTTTCGATCGATTAGCTGCTCGGTAACTGTTTCTAGCAATAGTCTTATTCGCTGTAAAGAATTTGCCTTCCATTGGGAGTAAGGTGTCATGAATAACATGCAAGAGTTATATACAGATGTGTCAATAATTTTTGAGAACAAAACATTAGGAAATCTGTTTGTATTTCTCTTTAGTGTATAATTGTCCACCATCTTGTCTAATCTGTCCACATCTCCTGTCGTAGCGTTGTAGTATAAAATAATTTGAAGTTTCCATTAGGTGTCACCATTGACTTTCGAATCACGGTACAGAGTGCTTTGCAGAATAGCCCATTCGTTTTTCTTTGAGATATAAAATAAAAGCGTTGTGACCTTTCTGAAACCAGATATTGAAGTGTAATTCGAAGTACCCCTAAACTGGGACCCTTTTGGCGGGATGGAGCTCTTGTTTTTTCGCACAGTCCCTATCTTATGATATTTCTCTTCATTAGCATTTGTCCTACTGTATAGAAGGTGAAAAAATTGTCAGAGGTAATGTTATGCCTTTTCAAAGCGTGAGAAAAATCAGACATAACCTTTACGCCTTGTTTCTTTTAGGAGCGGTACCTAGTCGTTTCCCGGTATATGGCTGAATATTTCGCACAAAACTTGTTTCATTGTCACAAAATACCCAAAACCCGTTGCAATACTTCGCTGGATTATTAGGCATATACTGACGAAAATGAAAATTTCCTCTGCATGCAACAAATTGCTCATCTTCTGCTACAAACATATTAAGGTTCATGATATTTTAAACATTTTAATTGTCAGCCAACCGGATGCACACAGTTATCATTAATCGTTTGGCTGACTAATACACTTTATATATTGGGATTCTATTATTTGGGTAATACATCTACCCATTTCTCCCACCATTCCCGTTTGGGTGCGAACTTATCCTATTCACATCTTCGTAATATTTTTTCATGGTCTTCACATTAAATAACCCTTTGTATTTTTATTAACGTTTCAATTGACATTGTAACCCTGCAAATTGGGTGACCTTTGCGTTCACCTCATATCCTTTCAGTGAACACATTATGTGACTTATAAATTCCCGCTAACAACAACAGACATGTGTAAGCATTAGGGTGAAGAACATCTAGTATTTTACCCTTATCTCCACATAAATGCATTCTTTCAGCATTGTTATGGATGATCATAATATTTTCAGATGATGGCAGAAGGAACAATTTGAAAGCTGAGTATTCGTTTGTAATGGGAGAAGAGGCATACCTTGTTTGTTCTGGGGTCAGGTTTACTACATTGCATGCTCCATGTTGTCCCTTTTGAGGTAGGGGTGGTATCTTCAATTGAGTTGATTTATCCTTTGAAATCAGAACTGCACTTGTTACCGTACGCTGTTCAGGTACGGTACCGTACATCATCTGTATCTTCTAGTGAAGATATACAGCTGCTTTCTAAAACATGATATTCATCCTCGGAGAGTACTTTCTCAGTACCAGATATGTTGAGCAGTGTATATGCAGTTCCATCATCACTAAAAGAGGCCATTATGTTTAGAAAAAATACTTAAGAAATACTTTAATTCTGTAGGTAGGAAAAAATTACCTGAGTAGAAGTGTATTACTTTATAGACTGATTTGGTTACAGCAAAAAAGCGATGACGTGCGCTCCCCTTTCCTGCTTTACACAGAAACAGACACTCCGTTTTTCAAAACAGCTATGACTTCACTTCTTTATGCCAGCCTTACTGCACACATCTGCATTCCATTATATTGTCAGAATTTGCTGTAATAATCAAAGTTAAAATGCGCAAGGTCTAAAAACCTTAAAATACTGTTTTTGTAAATGCCAAACTAAAACCCCAATTTTTTTCTGTCACGGTATGCTTCAATAAGAGGCAAATAAAGTCAATGACGATCAAAATTGCTTGTGGGTCAAAATAGCCCGAACATCTTATGAAAGTTAAAATGCTGGTTTTGTAAACGGACACTTGCAGACCGACAAACATGACGTGTTAATGAAAGTGTAGGTCGTATTGAAGCACTTGAAGTCAGACTTTTGATGTAGTGTGAATAGGTATTTACTACGTTTATCAAATTTCTTATCTCCCGTTGGACTTTTAAAAGCTGTTTAACAATGCTTCTACGTAATTATTGACTTTTATAAAAAACTGTATACATTTCGCATATGCATTCCGATTAGTATTTTGTATGCATATATATTTAATGGGTTATGGAATTTAAAAATATGTTTACCTTTACACATAGTAGTTTCTGGTCATACATTTTCTTAACCCTCGGGGAGATTAGATACACCAGCACGTACGCTTTTCAGGTCTATATTAGTTTTTACTGTGTTTGTATTTATGTACAAGCAGTGTTCTGAATGATGTAAGAGATATCACCGCATAGGGCTTATGTGATGAATTCTTATATTTTTAATTTATATCTTAGTAGGTCACAAACCTGGCATTGCCTAGGTATTCATTTTGCCCATTTCGTAGTAAATAAAACTTCACCTGTACTCGTAGTGTAATATCGAAAAAATTTCATTTCCTTGTAGTCATGAAAATATCTTTTAAATTATGAAACAGTTGTACAAAGAAACATGCGTAACGTACAAATGAATAAGTTTCTTGTCCTGGGTTTCTGTACGCTGGCCGCAGTTGCTTTCCCCTATGAAGTGACTTTGTAAACGTCTCTGTGGCATTGCCTCTTCATAGCTCTATAGATGTCTGTTGTTTTTGCCTATAGCTGTCTGCGCTTTGCACTTGAAAGCTGTGAAAATAGCTGCCAGGTATAAGCGTTTTTTTTTTTTTATGTTGAGTCGGCCGTAGAATTTGTAACAACAACAACGCTGTAATATTGTACATATAAACTTTTTTCTTCTGAATTTCGATAAATTAGTGTAATCGATATTCTGATTTCATTTCTTTTCTTTTCATATCATTGTGTTAAGAAAACTGTAAACAAATTTCGATATGAATGTTAATGTTTATGTCAAATGTCAAACAATATTGTAACAGAATTGAAATGTAAGAAACGTTGAATCTGTTGTAAGATGTTAAAGTTGTAATTGTGCGTCTGGTCCATACGTAGGCAATGTATTGGGATATGTAGAATGCAAAACCTCTGGTGAATACCCTGTCTGTAGGGGAGCGGTAAAAGGTGGATAGCAGGAGAGCGCGGGAAAATGCATACGGGCGCTGCACGGCCTAACGGGCTCAGCAGTAGTAGTCGGAGTTGGGCATCGGTCTAAGTAACAAGTTCTGGATCGAGGAGGCTCTCCTGGAAGACGTAGTTTCATTGAGCCTCGGATGTGCCGTTTCCGACGACTATACAGCATGGCAAAATTACATAGGCACTAAATGGAAAAATATTGCGACGCTTGAAGAAGTAAAGTGCCGATACATCAAGAGCCATAGTTGTGATTGTATGTGTGCTCTGCGCCTCGCCATCTCGCCGCCCGCCAACCGCCCCATCGATAAGAACAGGTTGAATCTTTTAGTACTGTATTCGTGTGGACCAGTGTTACTTTTGTTCCTTACTGTTCAATAACAACTTAACTTTTACCAGAACTGTCCTATCATTTAATTATCCTCATCACTAACCTAGACAGGATCCTCTCCACATGTTGTGCAATCCGAGTGTCCCGAGATGAAGATTCAAAGTTTATGTTAATAATAATTACCTGCAGATCTAGCTATGTTAGAATGATGTCTAAGGAACTTTGTTGTTAATGAAATAATAGACAAATAATATAGGTCTGATAAAGTTGGAAGATAATGTTGAAATTGGTTTAGTAATGAAGTTTAATTTGAGACAAAAATAATGGTAATTAAATGAGCAGGAAATAAGCTAAAAAGAGCTATAACTCATATATTGGAAATCTTGAGTGTTTAACGATTTCGATAATAAAAAAAATTTCAGTACAGTGATCATAACAGTTTCAGGGTCCCCCCCCCCTTGTCTTTTCTATTCAGTTAGATTCTGAAGTGTACTGAACTGATTTGACCAGCACATTTAAAGTCAATATAAAATCAAAATTTATTAGTGTTTTACTTTTTCCAAAATTGACATTGTGTGTGTGTTTCGAAAGTGCTATTTCTAGGGTAACCTATGCCCGATTTTAATCAGATCAATAGACAGTACGAAGTTTGTAGTAAACATTATAGTGTATTGTTGTGTATTTATGGCTTGTCCATATTAGTACAGAAAGTGAAATTATTAGTTCAGTAGATTTTTGGTTCTAAAAATTACCATATTATGCAGTGTTATTACGTGTTGTTTTGTATAAAAGTACATCAACTTGTACAGGGGAGAAACTCAGTTAATGCTATTTTGTCGAAAGTCGACATGTTTAGAAACGTGGCTGTTTTACTTAAGGTTTATAATTTATATAAATATTGTTTTCGTTTGTAATGTGAAGCTGGGCCACGTTTTGAAAACGTTATTCGTGTGTGCTGCGTGTGAAACTAAGATGATGAGGTTGAAAGTTACGTCCATTGACTGGAATAGCACCCACATAGTGCATATTGAAAAGTGTATTAAGTTCGCGTTCGAAAACATAAACGCACGAATCTTTCGTCAGGCAGAACTACACAGCCCTGCAGCAAGCGAATAACATAAACAAAACTAGGTCCAACTAAGAATGCTTGTAACCTGCCATCTGAAGATGGATTTGTAATGAAAAATCCGAAACCGGTCATGGTCCGAAGATAATAAACCTTTTTAAACCATACATGTGGCTGGTAGCTGTTTTTTATATAAATTATAAACTCAGTTAATGCCTAATTAGGCTGGCGACCGTATTATTAACAATTTGGTAGCATCCGCTGTGTTGTTTCTTGTCCGTCCTAACGTGTAGTTGCACTTCAGACTTGCTTGACGTATCATTGTTGTTACTGAGTGGGTGAAAGTCTGATTTCGCCTCCATTCAGGTACACGCGGTCAACATATATACCAAAATCCTTTCTTATAAGGTGAAGCCCGTCAGCTTACCATAGTACAGGCTTTAACAAGTATCGTGCGCAGTAGCGTAGCGTTACAAGTGGCTCCCGGTGACAGGACATCCAGTTGTTGTAGGTCACAAATTAATGTGAATACCGAACAGTGGATGTTCAGTGGCACGAATTGTAATAATATTCAGTAAAGCAAATAGCAGTGAACGTCAAGTACGGTAGTGTGGTGTAATTTGCGTTTAGTATGGACAGGAAAGTAGACACGGTAGATGTGCCGAGAGTAATGGAAGATGCGACTGGGAATGACAGGAGTGTACGCGGCCAGATAACAGATGGCGTTAGTGGAAGACAATTTGCGTACATACAATATCACAAACATGTTAACGAACAGATTGAAATGTCGAGAGTGCCTCGAACACAGCAAGGGATAAAACAAGACGTAGAGGGTGATTTTGTAGATGATAGTGGGTATGTGAATGAATCCACTGACATGTTTGATTCACCACAGATAAAGAAAGAACCGAAAGAAAATTTTGAGGTAGGATCGGAACACACCGATTCCGTAGAACAAAACAGTGTGAAGATTTTAAGCATGAACGATTTATTTGAACAATTAACCAAACAAATTGCAGGACAGAATGAGCAGCTTCAAAGACAAGTCAGTAATCAGGTTAGTCAGCTCAAAACACAGAATGATCAGCTTAAAAGACACGTTGATGAGCAGCTTAAAACTCAAAGTAATCAGCTCAAAACACACGTTGACGAGCAGCTTAAAACACAAGTTGGTCAGATTAAAGCACAGGTCGAAGAGCAAGGAATTAAAATTAGTAAACAAATAGAACAGGTAGAACAAAAAGTGGGTAACTTAAGTTCTGTGGTAAATACTATGAAATTTGAAATTGACACAATTAACAAAAACATGGATACTATGCAGGGGAAAATTGACAACATTAACAGTAGGTTTGATGTTGAAATTCTCAACATCCAAGAGAAAGTAGAGCCTCTAGTTGAAACAAAAGTAGACGAAAAAGTTTTCGGTCTTAAAACTGAGATCGTAAACGAATGTCAACACGGAATACCACAGTTGAAAAAGGTAGTTTGAGACACTGAAAGAGAATTAGACGAAAAAGTAACCGGATGTGTACAAAAGTGTGAACAAAATACATCGAAAATTCATGGCAAAATTTTCGATCTCGAGAATAAAATCAAAGATAGGCCTGGTGTTGTCTGTAATGGCACACCACTTACGAAGCTGTTGGAAGGTGAGGAACGCTTCGATCCCGCCAAGAAACATAACGGATGGCATCCGTTAGATTTCATCAAATATTGCGAGAGGATGTTTCCTGAACACTTGTCTGGTCAGGAAAAGATAAACGTAGTAATTAGCGCCTTAGCAGGTGACGCTAAGCGCTGGGGAATTAATATGAATACCGAACGAATGACGTTCGAAGAATTTAAGCAAAAATTTACGGAAGAATATTGGTCCGAACAAAAACAGGATCATTTGTGGCGCGAGTTTATCATGGCCAAGCTTCATGGTAACAGGGGCAGAAATTCTTTGAAAGATTTCTGCGAATATTGGTACCGAAAGTTAACACACTTAAGAGGGAGAAGATCCGATTCTGAAATAATATGGGAGCTATACAAAAAGCTTCCAGAAGATTCAAAGAGATACGTGGGAAGCAATCATCGCAGCTTCCAAGCATTTCTCGAAAGGGTCGAAGACGAAGACCACTGGCGCGAAAGTCGTGCCAATTTTCAGAATTGTGGTAACAGAAACATTCGCAATAATGACGAAAGAAATGACGGCGATGGAGTTCGCGTCAACGTAATACAGAGAGGAAGAGGCAGAGGCAGCATCAGAGGGAGTTATCCTGGTCGCGGTAGAGGGTACACCGCGCAAAATAATAACGACGCGGGAAACTGATTTCCGCGAACGTTGCGGGCGAAACGGAAGCGGACAGTATATACCGGCCCCGATTTAAGAAATGTTACCGAACTAACAGTAAAGTTATGAGACAGGTTAGAGACAGGCGTGGAACGACGCAACGTGTCGTTGCGGAGCAAGCGTCAGGTGCGCACACAGATGACTCATCTTCGCTGCGCAGAGTGCTACATGTTAACAGGCGAGTGGAGCATCAGAGGGCAACGGCCCATCCTAGCAGAACAGCTGTTCAGAGAGAAGCCGCTAGCAATGCGGCAGCATTAGGTACGAACTTTGCCGTAAGAACTGGTGAATACATTTCGAGTGGTAATTCCCTGGCGAAGGAAATCATAGATGAAACTGTGAATACACAGAGAGGTGCGGTTAGCAGTGTTAGCAATAAAGTAAAAGGCGAGAATGAATTATCGGAAGTAAGTATTTTGCTTGTGCAGATCGACGATCTGTACAAAGGCCTCAAGCAATGTGAGTGGGAGGATTTTAAGAAGGAGTATGAGGCAAAGAAATTAGTTAGTGGAAAAGGAGATAGTAGGGACGTCGATAAGGTGACGTGGCCCGAATTTAAAGAGGAGAGAATAAATAGCGCCGCGCAAAGTACGCGTGCTGCCGATAGGACGAAGGTTAAAGATAGGAAGGAATTGGAGGATGAAATCCTAAGCATTGACGAGGAAGTAACTTCTGTTAACAATCCGCCAACAGTACAAGCTGCTACCGAAAGGCACCGTGGGGAAGGGGCAGGTAATTACTTAAAAGTAATTGAAGTCCACGAGGATTACACTAAATATGAAGTAACAGTGGATGTGAGTAAAGCTGATAATGAGGCCGTTTTGCCAAAAGAGGATATTGAATTAAAATTAAAGCCTGACGAAAATGCAGAGGGAGAACTTAGTGCCTGTCTCAGAAAAGCTTTTATGTTAGAACCTGAAAGCAATCCAGAATGGTCGGATTCGGACGATAATTCAGATGACGAGTATTTCGGTACTAGTGAAAATAACGGGGATACAGCTAATTGCGATATTGTACCTATTGATGACGAAGTTTCAAAACAAAACCCAGATGTTGAGAATGAACAAAGAAAGAAAGAGCCACCGGACGACTCAGTGTTTATTTTGTAACGAGTTCAAGTAAGTAAGGACTTTGAACTCCAGAAACCGAAAAAGCCGCCAGATATAAATGGTTCACAGGTCAGGAACGAATCTGGGGACGATGTCACAGTCGACCAAGGTGCGTTGCGGAAAAAACAGGAAGGGGCATGATTTAGAGTCTGGGGCAGATTTATATTGGACTTTGAGAACGTCTTGAACACCTTATATCATGAAACTACTGGGTTCCCACCGGAAGAAATTTTGTTAGGCAGCAGAAGTAAAAGTTTAATTGAGGAAAAACTAGTTTCCACCTTGTACAAGCTTGGGGTTGAGTCAAAAGAAAGAATCAGTCAGAAAAAGGGCAAAGCAAAAAGCTGAATCTAGATCTAAGAGACACGATAAAAATCTGAAAGTTTCAAAATTTGAAATTGGGGATTATGTTCTTTTAAAAACCCACGAAAAATCTAGTGAACTGAACCATGAAATTTCCAAATTTAAATATATTTATAATGGACTGTATATAATACAAAACATTCCACACGATAATGCTTACTACCTGATCTACACAAAATCCAAAAGACCTTTAGGTGTAAGAAATGTTGTGGCCCTGAAGCTCTATGTTCCTAGGAGTGAGTGACCTAAGTACACTCAGAGAGCAATTTGCAGTAAATGTGCTGTATCTTATGCTGAAACTAATTTATTCCAAATGTAACTAATCTTTGTAAATATATGTGTACCAATATCAGTGTGCTAATGTACTTATGTGAGTTTCATATTACCAAGTGTACTGTAAATGTAAAGATGTATGTTGAAAAGGGCTGAAAAGAAAGGGTAAATGCTTCAAGCCAAATAAAATATGGGACTGTCAAAAATCAAAGTGTGCAGTATATGAGTCATAATATAAAGGACTGCCAAAAATCAAAGAGGGCAGATAAATAATTAAAGGAGAATTGTAAGTGTGATGCAGGAGATGTGATAAAAGGGTGCGAAATGGACTGCCCAAATCTGAATAATAGGCAGCAAATACGTGTAGTAAATTTTCTGAATATTATTGTGTGTTTATTAGTAAGTAAGGAAATGGACTGACATTCAATGCAAGCAGCAACAAATTGTCTTATAGTGTATATAGGTATTTGTATTTGCTTTTGTATCTAAGTGTTTGTGTTCCAGATTTTGATTTTTTATTTCTCTGAGAAATTTAATAATGATAAGTAATTTGCTATTTAAATAATGTTGTGATAGGAGGTAGGACTGTGCCAAAGGCACTTAAGCAAACGATAGGTAAATGTTCTTGATATTTTAAAAAGTATAGACCTAAATAATGTGAGTGAAAGGAAGTTTGTGGTATAAAATTTTTGATGGGACATTCACACAAAGATTCAGAACCACTGTATAAATATAAAATTTAGTGTTCCGATCAAATTTGCACTTAGTGAAATTTACTGGAAACAGGGGCATGTGTAACATCAACGCTGTACTATAGAAAAAAAAATTTTTCTTCTGAATTTCGATAAATTAGTGTAATCGATATTCTGATTTCATTTCTTTTCTTTTCATGTCATTGTGTTAAGAAAACTGTAAACAAATTTCGATGTGAATATTAATGTTTATGTCAAATGTCAAACAATATTGTAACAGAATTGAAATGTAAGAAACGTTGAATCTGTTGTAAGATGTTAAAGTTGTAATTGTGCGTCTGGTCCATACGTAGGCAATGTATTGGGATATGTAGAATGCAAAACCTCTGGTGAATACCCTGTCTGTAGGGGAGCGGTAAAAGGTGGATGGCAGACGAGCGCGGGAAAATGCATACGGGCGCTGCACGGCCTAACAGGCTCAGCAGTAGTAGTCGGAGTTGGGCATCGGTCTAAGTAACAAGTTCTGGATCGAGGAGGCTCTCCTGGAAGACGTAGTTTCATTGAGCCTCGGATGTGCCATTTCCGACGACTATACAGCATGGCAAAATTACATAGGCACTAAATGGAAAAATATTGCGACGCTATGAAGAAGTGAAGTGCCGATACATCAAGAGCCATAGCTGTGATTGTATGTGTCCTCGGCGCCTCGCCATCTCGCCGCCCGCCAACCGCCGCATCGATAGGAACAGGTTGAATCTTTTAGTACTGTATTCGTGTGGACCAGTGTTACTTTTGTTCCTTACTGTTCAATAACAACTTAACTTTTACCAGAACTGTCCTATCATTTAATTATCCTCATCACTAACCTAGACAGGATCCTCTCCACATGTTGTGCAATCCGAGTGTCCCGAGATGAAGATTCAAAGTTTATGTTAATAATAATTACCTGCAGATCTAGCTATGTTAGAATGATGTTTAAGGAACTTTGTTGTTAATGAAATAATAGACAAATAATATAGGTCTGATAAAGTTGGAAGATAATGTTGAAATTGGTTTAGTAATGAAGTTTAATTTGAGACAAAAATAATGGTAATTAAATGAGCAGGAAATAAGCTAAAAAGAGCTATAACTCATATATTGGAAATCTTGAGTGCTTAACGATTTCGATAATAAAAAAAAATTTCAGTACAGTGATCATAACATTTTCAGGGTCCCCCCCCCCCCCTTTTCTTTTCTATTCAGTTAGATTCTGAAGTGTTCTGAACTGATTTGACCAGCAAATTTAAAGTCAATATAAAATCAAAATATATTAGTGTTTTACTTTTTCTAAAATTGACATTGTATGTGTGTTTCGAAAGTGCTATTTCTAGGGTAAACTATGCCCGATTTTAATCAGATCAGTAGACAGTAGGAAGTTTGTAGTAAACTTTATAGTGTATTGTTGTGTATTTATGGCTTGTCCATATTAGTACAGAAAGTGAAATTACACTCCTGGAAATTGAAATAAGAACACCGTGAATTCATTGTCCCAGGAAGGGGAAACTTTATTGACACATTCCTGGGGTCAGATACATCACGTGATCACACTGACAGAACCACAGGCACATAGACACAGGCAACAGAGCATGCACAATGTCGGCACTAGTACAGTGTATATCCACCTTTCGCAGCAATGCAGGCTGCCATTCTCCCATGGAGACGATCGTAGAGGTGCTGGATGTAGTCCTGTGGAACGGCTTGCCATGCCATTTCCACCTGGCGCCTCAGTTGGACCAGCGTTCGTGCTGGACGTGCAGACCGCGTGAGACGACGCTTCATCCAGTCCCAAACATGCTCAATGGGGGACAGATCCGGAGATCTTGCTGGCCAGGGTAGTTGACTTACACCTTCTAGAGCACGTTGGGTGGCACGGGATACATGCGGACGTGCATTGTCCTGTTGGAACAGCAAGTTCCCTTGCCGGTCTAGGAATGGTAGAACGATGGGTTCGATGACGGTTTGGATGTACCGTGCACTATTCAGTGTCCCCTCGACGATCACCAGTGGTGTACGGCCAGTGTAGGAGATCGCTCCCCACACCATGATGCCGGGTGTTGGCCCTGTGTGCCTCGGTCGTATGCAGTCCTGATTGTGGCGCTCACCTGCACGGCGCCAAACACGCATACGACCATCATTGGCACCAAGGCAGAAGCGACTCTCATCGCTGAAGACGACACGTCTCCATTCGTCCCTCCATTCACGCCTGTCGCGACACCACTGGAGGCGGGCTGCACGATGTTGGGGCGTGAGCGGAAGACGGCCTAACGGTGTGCGGGACCGTAGCCCAGCTTCATGGAGACGGTTGCGAATGGTCCTCGCCGATACCCCAGGAGCAACAGTGTCCCTAATTTGCTGGGAAGTGGCGGTGCGGTCCCCTACGGCACTGCGTAGGATCCTACGGTCTTGGCGTGCATCCGTGCGTCGCTGCGGTCCGGTCCCAGGTCGACGGGCACGTGCACCTTCCGCCGACCACTGGCGACAACATCGATGTACTGTGGAGACCTCACGCCCCACGTGTTGAGCAATTCGGCGGTACGTCCACCCGGCCTCCCGCATGCACACTATACGCCCTCACTCAAAGTCCGTCAACTGCACATACGGTTCACGTTCACGCTGTCGCGGCATGCTACCAGTGTTAAAGACTGCGATGGAGCTCCGTATGCCACGGCAAACTGGCTGACACTGACGGCGGCGGTGCACAAATGCTGCCCAGCTAGCGCCATTCGACGGCCAACACCGCGGTTCCTGGTGTGTCCGCTGTGCCGTGCGTGTGATCATTGCTTGTACAGCCCTCTCGCAGTGTCCGGAGCAAGTATGGTGGGTCTGACACACCGGTGTCAATGTGTTCTTTTTTCCATTTCCAGGAGTGTATTAGTTCAGTAGATT
Organism: Schistocerca nitens; assembly: GCF_023898315.1. NCBI lineage: Eukaryota > Metazoa > Arthropoda > Insecta > Orthoptera > Acrididae > Schistocerca > Schistocerca nitens. The sequence goes on from NC_064618.1 coordinate 589,784,198, forward strand.
TTTGGTTCTAAAAATTACCATATTATGCAGTGTTATTACGTGTTGTTTTGTATAAAAGTACATCAACTTGTACAGGGGAGAAACTCAGTTAATGCCTAATTAGGCTGGCGACCGTATTATTAACAATTTGGTAGCATCTGCTGCGTTGTTTCTTGTCCGTCCTAACGTGTAGTGGCACTCCAGACCAGCATGACGTATCATTGTTGTTACTGAGTGGGTGAAAGTCTGATTTCGCCTCCATTCAGGTACACGCGGTCAACATATATTCCAAAATCCTTTCTTATAAGGTGAAGCCCGTCAACTTACCATAGTACAGGCTTTAATAAGTATCGTGCGCAGTAGCGTAGCGTTACAGATTGTCTTAGTAGTAAAGAATGAATGTATTAAAGTTTCATGCATAATGCGGCATTTTTTTCACGCATCACAGTGTTTATGACGTCACATCTCATGAACTATGATAAGTAGATGGTTCTAATCCCCACGGTGGTTTTGCATGACAGTAAGGAATATGGGTTCCAAGTTCGGTTTAGGACGAGCCGTGGAATATACGTACATACTTACACATTTAAGTAATCCGTATGGATGTGCGGCAATGTTGCAAAGCTCAGTTTTGTTATAATTCATTTTTCTGCATTTCGTATTCAGTGCTCCAGCAGGTGCTTCTGTTGTAGTTAATGTTCTATCAACTTCAATTGTTTGATTATTTGTGTTTTACATCCCCCCTTCCCCACATTCCGGTCCTCCAATAGAATGAACAATAGGAAGCTGTCCAGGTGGTCGCTGGCCTTTGAGTAAAGTCAACCAAGAAAAAAGAGTCCCTTGACGAACTTTATAAGGTAGTGATATCGTAACTGTGAAAACCCTCAGTATAGCGGTATTGTCAGGGATATGGATACAGATGATTGAAGACAAAGTGAAATGAGAAAGGTCGTAAGATGTTTATTGCGAACGGTCATGAGCCGGTAATAGGTTGTAGGAGGTTGGTAGGATTGCAGTTGCATAGACCAAGGACGTTATGAAAAAGTAAGAAGTAAGAAGAAGAAAGATAGTTTGTATATGATAGGATGGTGAGCTCTCAGGAATGATGTCATGGCAAGGGATGGAAAGGCGAACTTGGGAAAGGACGTGAAGAGTGTAGAGAACTAAGGAAAATGCTACTTAGCGACTTTTGTTCGACAGGGACTAGAGTACTTAAGGAGGTTGAATTCAGCGAGATTTTGGGAAGCGATTTTGCGGGCGACATAGTAGCCGCGAATGTTTTCTAGATGTTTGAGATGCGTGAAAATTATCAGCTGGTACAGTATCCAAGTGGTGGACGTTAAAATTTGAGAAAGAATAGTTATCCATGCACCATTTTCCTAGATTGGATTGGGATAGATGAGATTCTTGTAGGTATGTGAGACAATTAACGGGTTTAGTTCCCGTATTAAGCCAATTAGTAGCGTCGTAGCGTACTGTGGGTTTCTGTTTGGACGGTCAGTAGGTGAGAGTCTCCGGCTAGTTCTGTATCGAGTATTAGTCCAATGTATTTTAGTGTTTAGTGAAGTGAATTGGGCAATTTTGGATTCTGAGGCAGCAGTATCGAGGACGGAAAGCTTACGACTTCACAGACGACACGACGAGACAAAAATCGTAGATACAGAATTCCTGTTACTCCATAAAACACCGGATATCATATTCCAATGGACCAGATGAGAGTACGGATGAATTCTTCTGCATCGTCTAATGGTACCGGTGCTCCAATGTTGTTATCTTTTCCTAAAATAGCAGCGACTACCGGGAAAGTTCATTAAGTTCAATGAATATTTAGGTCAGCTTAAATGACTAAAGCTACACTTCGGTCCACATACGTTTTAATAAAAGTTTATTTCACTGTACTTGAGTTTATACCAACGCGATTCTTCAAACCCAGAGAGCATCGATTAGTTATAACCAGACATGCTCTAACAAACAATCAGTTCCACTGAATACATAAGTTCATCGTGCTTCTAGGTTGACATTTTGTTGTTGTCAATATGTTTTTTACTGCCACTTGATTATAAAATAATTAATCGTGTAATTATAACACTTCAAGCTAATACCTCACCCTGGTATATCGTAATGCGATTGTGTGTAGCTAAATTGATAGATCCTATGGATAGCTAGCGAACGGTACCTCAAGTGCGAAAATGTGATAGTTACTCTTCGCGTTATTAATTTAAATGTGCCATTTCGCTTTTCTATCTTCCATTGCGAATATCTCACATCTAATACATATAGCTTCAGCATTCGTATTTCAGCTCTCAGATACTAACCACATTACACCTCTGCTAATCTACTTCTAAGTATATACTCCTGAAGCTACTGTACAGTTCGTGGAGAAAAGTACTTTGCAACCAAACATAAAAAAAATGGTTCAAATGGCTCTGAGCACTATGGGACTTAACTGCTGAGGTTATCAGTCCCCTAGAGCTTAGAACTACTTAAACCTAACTAACCTAAGGACGTCACACACATCCATGCCCGAGGCAGGATTCGAACCTGCGACCGTAGCGGTCGCGCGGTTCCAGACTGTAGTGCCTAGAACCGCTCGGCTACAATCATACATTGATTTACAGTCTGTTTCCATTCGCGTACTGACCCCTCTCAGATGTAGTGGCAAGATGGCCCAGTGGATAGCTCGTAAAAAACAGTTCAGATATGAAAAGATGAAGAAGGTGTACTGAGCCGTGGAAAAAGAAGCGAAATGGAAGCAATGAGGTGAATGAGCCGTGGCGTCGTGGATGTATGGTCGCGGTGTTGGACTGCGAGGGGCGAGATCCGTGTTCAAACCTTCCACATTATCAGGTTTTTTTTTCATAAAATTTTGAACTGTCCGTCCGCTCATTGATGTGTCTGTTCGCTATATTCAAATTTTTGTCTGTGGCGTGGTGTAGGGTCCGTTTTCAACAGTGACGTGCCTCCAATTTTTATTACAGAAGTACCACATGTTACCACTCTTGCTACCACTCTTGCTTTCTGTTTCGGAAGTTTTGATTCTTGAATTTCTTTGTTGTACCATAGGTCGCATGCGTTTATTTGTTTTTGTTTCTGTGAGAGGTCTATGCAGCATCTCGCCTATCCTCACTGTTCATCACATTTACTTGTGGCGGTAATATGTTCTCACCAATGTCTGATACCGTATAACCAACGTATAGTATGATAACTGCCAAGACTACAGAAGGAGAACAGACTGTCAATGACCGAACGGAAAGTTCGTAATTTTGTGAAAAAAGGGAAACGAGAGAGATTTGAGCACAGATTTCCCACTTTACAGGCCATCACCGTTACCACACAATCAGGACGCTGTTGTTGTTGCAGCTCACTCTATGTTGTACATCTTTAACCTGGACCGTTCACTGTTCTGTTTTGCTTCTTTTTTCACATTTCAGTACCGCATCTTCCTGTTTTCATGCTTGTTTACACTTAATCTGAGGGGCGACGGTGCGATGGGGAGTTTCCCGTGCGAGAAACGAAAAAGTGACTATAAGTGCGTTGGCTCTCTAAACTCTCTTATTCTCGCCATCCCTACGTAGTATATACGATGGTGGCAGCACAATCGTTACACAGAATTTTTCAAATAAATTTATGCAGCAGGGTCTCGTGAGGCTCGCGTCGTTTTTCATACAAAATTTCCCACTTGAGATCCCAAAGCAAAAAGTGACAATAATTTTCAGAATATACTTCTCTCCTTTACCCCTCGTGATCAGTACTAGTATGGATTACACGGAACCCACATACCTCAATCGGATGAACTATTTCCACGTCTGATCTCCGATTATCTGTGAGTCGCATGATGTTGAGCACTGATCTATCTAAATTAATTACGAACATTAATTCGGAGAATACTTGTTGTGCAGTTTCACAGAACGGTTGTTGTGGAAGTAGAAATCAACACTTTAACTGTAGCGTAAAGTCCGAAACCTCTAAAAATGGGGAGTGAGAACCTACGCCCATATATTTGTATGCGAGAGGATAGTGAACTGTTCCTAATACACGATTCTGTTTGGGCGTAGTAAGGCGGCGTACGCCACAACACGACGGAGTGAGCTCCAGGCGTAGCCCGTTCGGACCACAATATTGTCCTTTGCCGCAGTCCGTCATTCAGAGAGTGGCAATTAGCGTGGCGCAGTGCCCTGTTGCGGACAGATGCACTGTTTGGCCTGGGGGCAGACAGTGTCCGCTGGACTATAAATCCCCTACAAAGAGCATGCATAACTCAGGGAAGCCTGCGGAAACGTCCAGTCCTGCTGCGAGTGATTCGTCCTGAAGACGAGGAGCAGTGCTTGTGGTCAAGTCAACGGAATTTACGTGTTGTGACTGCAACAACAGCGCTCAAAGTTGAGGACTAACTTGAAGGAAATGTCAGATATTTTCATAAACTGACAACTGAAAAGAAAAAAATTCACATGTGGAGCACCGTAGGACTTCACAAGAAAGGTCATGAAGCAGTGGTTTTGGAAACCAGCGCTCTCTTATGATGCTTTCGCTAGGATGAAGGTCAATGATCTGATAGCAAATTGTGCAAGTCAGAGGCGAATAGCAATTAAACACGTCATTAAAGAACATCCCCACCCATCAAAACAACTGCGGTTATCTCTTAATCCCCTTATGTAAGTGCATTGCAACAGGATAAGTGTTCACCATATTGTACATAAAACATCTGTAAAATATGTTTAACCCTTTGGAAGACTCTCTGTCCTCAAATGTGCGTCATTGTACTTGTCTTTTACAGTACCCAGGCTCACTTATTCACTTGTTTATTTATAGCCTTGTAGCGTAACTTGCAAACATAGGCATGGAAGAATACACATATGCAGACAATTGGGTTATGCGTGGCCCTGTTTAAAAAGTATGGTTCGATGTAGTCGGTGGATTGAGCTGTACTTTGTTTTTTTGCCCAGCAGCTAACTCGCTGCAAACAATAACCTGTAGCTGTGAACCTGCTGCCAAATAAGCTATGCATCGGCAAGACTTATAGACTGATAAAATAAACTGATACGTAAAATAAAAAGTAAATAAATAATTAATAAAAAGGATTCTTTTATAAAGATCGAAATCGATGCAGACGACACAAGAGTGTTATGCTGAATAATGTTTTTTCAAGTAAGCCATCTGAGACAAATGGACAGTGGGCCTAGGAGTACCAGCTATAGTACTGATAAAAAGATAACATTATATGAATGCAATGAAGATGCGTTACCCCGTAGCAAGTATGTTAGCAGAATCCCCAAACTAAACTGCCATCCAAGACTTGCGGTAAACTAAATCAATTCCGTGATCGTAATACACGAAATATCCGACAACTGAAAATGATTGAGAGTTCAGAATGATGATTTACACGTCTACACACGAGAGCGAGCGAGCAGGAACTTATACTCTATCTCGTCTCAGTACGATAATGCAAGTGGAGAAGTTAATGTTCTGCACTAGAGCATATTCAGACCTCACGAAAGTTAAAGTCACTTAAAAGTTAAAGTATTTTAGCGGCCGTCCACAGCTCAGAAGCCATATGACCGAATCTCAAACGTTACCTCAAGCTGATATGTCTTCTTCTAAAACTCGACATAAACTTCAGAAATTTAAATACTGTAGCTGCCATTCACCAGTCAGAAGGGAGAACCGATAGAGGTACTCGAGGTTCCTTCCGCCACACACCGTTAGGTGGCTTGCGGACTATGGATGTAGATGTAGAACCTACGATTTACACGACAGAATTTTACACCTTGTCTCCGGAAGTCATGCCTTCTTCTGGATCTAACATAAAATTGTCCAGAGTCGCTCCCTTGAGTTCTGCTCTCCAAAATGTCTTTCTCCACTCGACTCTGCCACTGCCTACTTCTCCATTGAGTAAGGAAGCCCCCACCAAAAATACATCGTTCTAACGTTCTACAGAAACGATATGAATCAGTTTGATAACTTTCCACACTAAACTAATATATTACAACAATATTTAAATAAAATAATGTTAGGTCATTCTCAGACAGTTTACGATAAATATAAATAAGTCTGCTCATAAATAAATAAGCCAGCATTCGTGTACATGAGCGCTTGCATTAAATGACGTCAAAATCTTGTTAAATACTTACGTTGTTAGGTATTTATGTTTGCATGATAAAATCTCTTTCTGGCACTCTTTTCAATAGTGGTGACCGCTTGTAAATTATGATGGATGTTAATATCGATTCTAATCATATCGAAATACAGTTAATGGGAAAATAGGAACATAGTTCTTAAACGAGTACAAAATTGTGTAAAGATACGAGATATTCATGCTGCATTCAGTTATTGTGTTGTGGAAATTACGACGTTCTCACAAACATTTACATAAAAAAGAACATAATAAATTAATAAATTAAATAGATACAGATATGAAGCTTCAATGGATGATGGCCTTAGTGCTGTGCTGCCATCCGAGACACTGTTTGTTGCAACTGCACGAAGCGTTTGAAAGGTGACAATTTCAAGCTTTACTGTGAAAATATTTAGTCACTTAAAATATTGACTTTCGTAATGCTTACGATACTGAAAATATTGTTTCATTGGATGCGCTTCATTTTTTTGAGATTTCAGATATATTCAGAATTTCTTTATTACGAAACTGTGATTTATTATCGAATTTGTAAGAGCTGCAGGTAACCATAATTCAGACTGCCTTCAACTCTACCAGTTCTGATGTATCTTCAGTACTCCAGCCATGCGAGGAACCGCCATCGAAGTCCCCCGTGCTCTGGGATTTACCCACACTAGGCCACAGGCCACACTGACCACCTTCGTACCTGGGCTGGGCTTCGTTGGGCTGGCCGCGCCGAGCCCTCGGCCTGCTCGTTGGCGCTCGCCGTACAAACTAATTCGTATTACCTCATACCAATTGGAGGGTGCCGAATAAGTTGGCTGGATATGAGTAGCGTTATAATAGACAACATCTTCTTCTCGGGGACATCGACACTGTTTGAAATTTCATTTCTTTAGAAAAAATAGAAAACTAAAATGAAAATTTAAGATGACATCATGTTGTTCTTGCTGGATTAAGAGGTTTGAATATAACTACACTTGAAACTATTTCTGTGGAGGAGTGGAAGCTGTGCGATTGACAGGTAACCGTGAATGACTGTGATTAAGCAATGGCAGTCTCTGCGAAAGGATTTCTGTAGGGCGAGGTCGGTAATACAACAAATTACCTTCCGTGTGTAGGGTAACTCGTTCACTCACTCGAATCCCCACAGTTGGAAACGACCCAGAATGTAATTCCTAAACTTTGGATTCATAGGCTGACACATATATATGTAACCATTTTTATATCATTGTGACATTTTAAATGAGCTCATTCGTGCCAAAACATAGTTAAGGTGAAAAACAAAATTAAGGTGTATTGTTCTTGTTTCCGCTCTACCGGACAGAAAAGATAAGTCAGTAGCAGTAGTAGGTTCCGCCGAAAGATGTTGCTTCTCTAGTCTCCAAAGGTGAAACGTAGTGAAGATAATATGAAGATACGAGAACATAAACTGTGTCATCTCAATAAATGACAGTCACGTTATTGGCTGACATCATCTACGTATAGGGAATAAACGTTCTTCTTTTGAAGGGTACGTAATTCAAACATAACCAAAACCAATGTGGGAAACTCACATTCTCACACTCATGTATGCATTTACATTGTACGAAAACTGTCTCCTAGTGGTGAAATTAAATAAAATAGTAAAAAAACAAGTGTAACTTAGAGCCTGTTTTCGGGACAATATTCTTGGATTTCTCGACCGGGTGTCGCGCGGGCTAGCCGTGCGGTCTTGGGCGCTTTGCCACTGTTCGCGCGGCTGCTCCCGTCGGAGGTTCGAGTCCTTCCTCGGGCATGGTTGTATGTGTTGTTCTTAGCATAAGTTAATTTACTTAGTGTGTAAGTCTAGGGACCGATGACCTCAGTAGTTTGGTCTCATAGGAATTCACACACATTTGATCATTTTTGAATACGACAAAAATCATCGTTGTTCAGCCAGTTCGCACGAAATATTGAGGAACTGAATAAACAAACCTTACTCGTGAATCAGTCTATTTATCATTGAATTTATAATATGCAGTGACGGTTGCTTAACTCCCCGGCTGAAAATAGCTGTGCCTCCTGTCTTACTGTGCGTTAATCAGATGTCAGAATCAAGAGCGAGAAATATCAGATTCTTATTGCAAGGAATGTTAGATGTTAATTCTCATTGGTTGTGGTCGGCGAATGCAGTGGAAGCTTTCTTCGTGATATAGTGCTCCTTACGCCTTTGCCGCTAGCTCCTGCAGCCTGCCAATGATGTTTCCTGCCATATAGTGTTTAAGGCGTGCGGTGGAGCTGCTCCACAGGCACGGTCAGCCCTCCGGCCGGCAAGTACTGGCAACCACGGAGACGGGAGCATATAGCCCTACTCGCAGCTCATGTTGGTCGCCGCTTTGCCATCTCAGCAGCATCTCTCAGTCTTCTCTTGGTGATAACTGGCTGCCTAGCAAGAACACCAGATTTTGTAAACAGCAAGGAACCACCACTCTTGTCTTCACCTTCTGACTCACCATACTCGGTATGCTGACTGAATTAACGCTCATCTCACCAACGCAGTTTGTCTCAAACCTTTTGGATCAAACTGGCACTGCTACTGGAGTTCTCCATAACCGCTAGTCTCAGTCCATGAATAGCAACGCAACACTAAGTTCTTCCGCTCTCTCTCTCAAAGTTTGCTGCTGTCTGTTGTACCAGGAGACGGGAATTTTGGACCCTAGCAATCAGGACTTCATCTGTTACTATGGGGTTTCATACACCAACGTCCTGACGTAGGCCCAGACGAAGTAGTCCAGAGGGGTGGGATCCGGCGATCGCGCTGGCCATGGGACAGTAGCTCCCCTTCCAATACAACGATGAGTTGCTCGCGGACATTATCATCGGTGTGGGCTGGTGCACCGTCGTGCTGAAATCACATCTTTTCGCGGACAAGCGTTACCGTCTCTAAGAAATCCATGGGCCGTTGCAATACATGCATTGAGAGTGGCGGTCGTCGCTTTGAACAATTACTATGACCTACGTGATTGTTTTGTGGTGTACACTGTGTATATCTATAACTTACTAAGTTAGCTTTTCCAACTATGGGTTCCCCATCACAATATAATCGATTGTGGACCCACCACCACACGTTTCATATTGACTCATAAGGTTTGAGAACAGGGTGTAGACAAGACCACAGTCACAACTCAACTCCTCACGTCTTAAGTTTATGGATAGGACTGTAGTGGAAAACAGAAAGCCTTACTTTTTAGTGCTGTAGTAGATGGGCCTGATTCCTATCGCCCTACCATTGTCGCCTCCTATGTATGGTAAGATGGGGAGAGGGGGGGGGGCGGAAGTGTTTTGCCGTAACTACTACTCCTGGGAAATCCTGATCTTGTGCCTTGATGCCGTTGCTCCCTTTGTGGTACCCTCACCGTACCTACGGACCCTGAAAGTTGTTCATGCTTGTGAAGTTCAGTTTCCTGACTGTGGGTGAATCTGATCTGTGTTCTCTCGTGAGTAATGTATGGATGACCTAGTTCTACTTTTGGGGTTGATGAGACATGGCATTAAGTTATCCTTTCATCTCCACTCTCTCCGTTACCATTGTTTCCATGTTGCCCGTCAAATGTCCTATAGTCAGCCATGTCCTAAAATTATTATTTTTGTGATGTTGCTGTTTTCGCCGATGACAACCAACGAAAAAAGTAACAACAAATACTGCGAACAAAAAAAGTTTGATATCCATCGGCGTTGAACTCGAAGACCAGTTAATACACAGTACGCTAAGATACACAGCGATTTTGAACTGCAAGTATAGAGACTAAATAATGTACGTAAACCAGTAACAGCAATTAATCATCCTGGTGAAGGATACTTTCACTAGTAGCAAACCCACGGTAGATTTATCACTCTGATAAGTGGTTACTTACCGGTAATCACATTAATAACTCAGTTCGAGAAGGACGACTCTCTTACCGTATCTCGAGAGGTTCCAGTTTGAGACGATTTTCTAAATTTGTTTCTCTCATTGAAGAACAGTTTCAGTTTCTAGCTTTGAACATTTTCGCACACCCGACAGACAATACCTTAAATTTCAACTCTTCCACCATTCTGTTCTGGAATTATGATCTTATTTATTGAATATGTTTTAATTTTAGGCACTAGGATAGTACTGTTGAAGCCAGGTGACGAAAGGTTGCAATCTAAGGGAGTATGTCAGCCGCGATTTACCGATTACGTAATCCTTTCAGTTGTATGCTTACTCACTAATGGATGGCAATGTAGCCTCTTGACTTTAGAAAGTTTTCGTGCTTTTATTGGCAAAGAATTCACGATAGTTATCTTCCAAACTTTGTTCAGTAACTGCTTCAATGAGTTTAGGTTATTATACAACAGTCGAGATCGCGGCTTATTAAGGATATGTTGACATTGTATCATAGAATGAGTAACTTTTTATTCAGACACATTACCGTAGAAATTTAGATTAATCAACATCTACATTCTGATTAAAAGAGTGTGGGAGAAGCGTGTTATATTCCACACGCGACATATTGTCAGCGTTCCCTAGCGCGGAATTCTGCTCAGCTGAATTCCATGTATACCGGGTTATTGGCCTCGAGGCTGGAGCCTACCGCCTGCCGAAGGGTTGAAGTTTTCTGTATTCACGCACTGCAGGTAACGCAATGCATCGATCGCTATCCGGCCGATATTATCACAGATAGGGTGATGCCGCGTGTATGTAAATTTCCATTGGCACTACAGTATATCTTATAAATTGAATAAACTGGACACAAAGTACATAAATGGGCAATAAATACATTCTGAATGCAATTCTTCTACAAATAGCGATAGATATCAGTACCTCTACGGACACCAGAGCGTTACTGATTCAGAATGTGATGATATCAATCTTTAATCCGACTTTCATATCGAAAGCGAAAAAAGTTAGCACGTTGTTTGTTAAAAGTGATTTCGACATATTCAGTAGATCGTACAGATCTATGCAGACTCCATCACATTTAACTTTTCTGCTAACAAAATTTTTCATCACGTCAAATTCTTGATTACATAATCATAAATTATAGTTGTTCTTTGATCCATTCGGTAAGAATAACAGTGAAGTTAGCTATAAATTAATGAAAGGACTTAAAATCACGGAACAGCCGTTATCGCTTCATAAATGGTATAAAGGTATAACCTATATTTACTAATTGTTAAACACTGGTGGTGGACCGTATTTCGAATCCTGCGCCTTAGATGTCTTCAAAAAAAAATGGTTCAAATGGCTCTGAGCACTATGGGACTTAACATCTATGGTCATCAGTCCCCTAGAACTTAGAACTACTTAAACCTAACTAACCTAAGGACATCACACAACACCCAGTCATCACGAGGCAGAGAAAATCCCTGACCCCGCCGGGAATCGAACGTGGGAACCCGGGCGTGGGAAGCGAGAGCGCTACCGCACGACCAGATGTCTTCAAAAGAGGCTTTAAGAGGAATATGAACAAAATTAAAACATACTAACGGAGTATAGTCTAATTCATTCAGACCATGCTGAGGGAATTAGATTAGGAATTAGGTACTAATGTGGAAGAAGAGTCTTTTTATCCGAGCAGTAAAATATGTGACGACGACGGAAGCAGAGAGGACAGAAAGTTGGGACTGGCAGTAGAAAGAGTAGCAGTTCACGAAATGAAAATTCTTGTTACCATCGAATATATACAGGGTGACTGAAAAAGAATACCACAACTTTAAAAATGTGTATTTAATGAAGGAAACATAATATAACCTTCTGCTATACATCATTACAAAGAGTATTTAAAAACGTTTTATTTTCACTCAAAAACAAGTTCAGAGATGTTCAATATGGCCCCCTCCAGACACAAGAGCAATATCAACCCGATACTCCAACTCGTTCCACACTCTCTGTAGCATATCAGGCGTAACAGTTTGGATATCTGCTGCTATTTCTCGTTTCAAATCATCAATGGTGGCTGGGAGAGGTGGCCGAAACACCATATCCTTAACATACCCCCATAAGAAAAAATCGCAGGGGGTAAGATCAGGGCTTCTTGGAGGCCAGTGATGAAGTGCTCTGTCACGGGCTGCCTGGCGGCCGATCCATCGCCTCGGGTAGTTGACGTTCAGGTTTCATAACTAACCTTTTTCGTAGGACTCTCCATACAGTTGATTGTGGAATTTGCAGCTCTCTGCTAGCTCTGCGAGTCGATTTTCCTGGGCTGCGAACAAATGCTTGCTGGATGCGTGCTAAATTTTCATCACTCGTTCTCGGCCGTCCAGAACTTTTCCCTTTGCACAAACACCCATTCTCTGTAAACTGTTTATACCAACGTTTAATACACCACCCATCAGGAGGTTTAACACCATACTTCGTTCGAAATGCACCTTGAACAACTGTCGTCGATTCACTTCTGCCGTACTCAATAACACAAAAAGCTTTCTGTTGAGCGGTCGCCATCTTAGCATCAACTGACGCTGACGCCTAGTCAACAGCGCCTCAAGCGAACAAATGTACAAGAATAGTACGACCAATGCTGTCTCTTTTTTCAAGTATAAATGAAACTTTATAGCTCCCTTAATTCGCCGACAGATAGTGCTTAGCTCTGCCTTTTGTCGTTGCAGAGTTTTAAATTCCTAAAGTTGTGGTATTGTTTTTGAATCACCCTGTATATTTAAATTCTAGGAAGTCTTTGAAGAAGCTCATCTGGAATTCTTGTACGGAAGTAAGGTGGACGAGAATCGCTTCAGACAAGTTTTGAATAGAAGCTTTAGAAATAAGATACAGCGGGGGAATGCTACAGATTAGGTAAGCTGATAGGGTTACTAATGAGGAAGAACTGAATCGATTCTAGGAAAACAATAGAAATTAATGATAAAACTGGAATAAAAATGGAAACGTTTAGGAGGACACATACTGAGAAATGAAGCAATAGTTCGGCAACGGAGAGAAGCGCTATTATTAAAAATTACAGACGGAGACCAGGGCTGAAATAAATGTAGGATGTAGAAAACATGCGACGATGTCAATGCTTGCACAGGATAGATTAGCGTGGGAAACTGCATCAAATCATTCTTCGGTCTGAAAACCATAACAGTAACAATGCTTTCATAAGTTTGGCAGCTTATGTTAAACACAATCGCCGCCCAGAGTGGCCGAGCGGTTCTAGGCGCTATAGTCTGGAACCGCGCGACCGCTACGGTCGCAGGTTCGAATCCTGCCTCGGGCATGGGTGTGTGTGTTGTCCTTAGGTTGGTTAGGTTTAAGTAGTTCTAAGTTCTAGGGGACTGATGACCACTGCAGTTAAGTCCCATAGTCCTCAGAGCCATTTTTGTTAAACACAATCAGTCAAGAATTACTATTAAACAGAAAATATGAAGTTTTACATATTAAGAATAGTATGGATATTTCTCCAAGCAATCAGAGAAGTCACAATTCCAGCGTAACCTAACTTTGCTCCACTTGACAGAAGAATTTCTACATCTCGGCGAAGGAAAGGATTTAGATTGTTACACACAACCTCTAACTGAAAATGGATTGCTGAAAGATAATTAGAACTTAGTGGAAAGTTAAAATTCGCCTTTCCGTATAATTACTTCATCTTCAAAGTTCAATGCTATCAACAATATGATGGTTCAGCTACGAGGAAGCGCTCTACAGAAACATTGATAGAGTCTTTCATAAATTATCTAGATACAAAGTTTATTTATAAAGGAACAGCCACATAAGAAATGATGCATTACAGAAGATAAATGGAACGCGGTCAAAGTTTAGGGCAAATCAATTATGTTTTTGGTATATAAACTGAGTACTCTGTGTACCATATTTCAGTTCATTGTAGAATTCAACGCAATAAATCCATATGTGTCTTAGACCTAATGTTTTCCAGAATTATTCGAATCATTCATATATTCATTGATGTTATTACTAACATGCAAGTGAATCATTCGTAGTTGTAGATACAATACATTTTTATTGTAAACTCGTGTTTTCAGATAAGTGTTTCCCACTTCAGAAAATAAAGATTAAAATGTAAATGGACACCTTAAAACGAAATGCAGTCAAGAATTAAGTTACATGGTTGCCTTTAGTCTGTACAGTCTTAAACTACAGAGAAACAACAGCGAAATGTGTAAAAATAGTGCATACAATCTAGTAGCGTACAGCTTCCAAGAGATTGAAGTTAACAACAGTCATCTTATCACTTAAATAAAAAAATCGTAATCGCACAGGACGAGCTCACGGAGTTTGAGGTTTATTAAGTTATTTGCTAGGTACAGCAAAATAGCGAAGAAAATAAGGCATACGTATGAGATGTGTACGCGCCCCCACCGCCCTCCCCCTTCTACCGCCGTGAACCATGGACCTTGCCGTTGGTGAGGAAGCTTGCGTGCCTCAGCGATACAGCTAGCCGTATGTGTTGAGAGGCCAGATAAGAATATGATTCCTGAAGAGGGGCAGCAGGCCTTTCAATATTAGCAGGGCCAACTGAAATGGCCTCGTAACATCAACCAAAACAGCTTCGCTGAGCTGGTACTGCGAACGGCTGAAAGCAAGGGAAAATACAGCCGTAACTTTTCCCGAAGGCATGCAGCTCTACTGTATTGTTAAATGATGATCCTGTTGAGTAAAATACTCTGGAGGTATAATAGTTCCCCATTCGGATCCCAAGGCGGAGGCTACTCAGAAGCACGTTATTATGAGGAGAAACAAAACTGGCGTTCTACGGATCGTGGGGTGGAATGTCAGATCCATTAGTCTGGCACGTAGGTTAGAAAACTCTAAAAGGAAAATGGATAGGTTAAAGTTAGATATAGTGTGAATTAGAGACGTTCGGTGGTAGGAGGAACAGGACTTTTGCTCAGGTGAATGTAGGGTTAGCCGGCCGAAGTGGCCGTGCGGTTAAAAGGCGCTGCAGTCTGGAACCGCAAGACCGCTACGGTCGCAGGTTCGAATCCTGCCTCGGGCATGGATGTTTGTGATGTCCTTAGGTTAGTTAGGTTTAACTAGTTCTAAGTTCTAGGGGACTAATGACCTCAGCAGTTGAGTCCCATAGTGATCAGAGCCATTTGAACCATTTGAATGTAGGGTCATAAATACTGAATCAAATAGAGGTAATGCAGGAGTAGGTTTAATAATTAATTAAAAAATTGGAACGCGGATAAGCTACTACGAGCAGAATAGTGAACGAATAGATACGACGTCTATATCCACCACAGTTGCGCAAGTTCATATGTCAACTAGCTCTGAAGCTGATGAAGAGACTGATGAAATGTATGATGAGATAAAAATTATTCCGATAGTTAAGGGAAACGAAAATTTAATAGTGATGGGTGATTGGAATTCGGTAGTAGTAAAAGAAAGAAGAGGAAAAGTTGTATGTGGACATGGACTGAAGGAAAGGAGTGAAAGAGAATGCTGCCTGGTAGAATTTTACACTGAGAATAATAGGATCACAGCTAACACTTGGTTTAAGAATCATGAAAGAAGGTTTTATGCGTGCAAAAGACCAGGAGACACCGGAAGAACAATTGATAATATAATCGTTAGACAGAGATTCAGGAACAAGGTTTTAAATTGTATCACATTTTCAGGGGTGTAACCCCCCCACAAATAAATTTAAAAGTTAATATTTTGAATGCTAATGGACCTAGAGCTAAGTGTAACCTCCCAGAGAAATTTAATGACAATGACAATTAAATGAAAATTAGCAATATGACCCAAGTATAAGTTCCCCACAAAAATATAATTAATGATAATGAAATCTCAGTCACAATGAAAACACAAATAGACCGAAATGTCGATCTTTAGGCCCTGTTCATTAATTAAACTGTAATCCTTACCTTAGTAAAACTGCATCTGCTTTTATTTTTCGCCATAGCTTGGAGGAAATTCATTGCAAAAATTTTGAATTTAAGGGAAACTTTTCTTTAAGGAATAGCTAGGGAAATATTTCTTTCATTAAAGAATTCTTTGTTAAAAATTGCTTTGAAAACAAAATTATTATTGGGGGGATTCTTGCACAAATTAGTTACATTTAATTTACATTATTAGCTGAGCGCAATGCTGCGTCATTACCTTATTTAAAAATAATATACCTCGTCCTGATTCTTGACCAGTGTGCCATGTCGACGCCCGCCGACTCCTCACACAATAGCTACGACTATCTCTCGCGCGCTACTACCACAGACTAGTAGCTCGCAACTGAACTGTCTCGTAACTCGACTGCAACAGAACTGCTCTCTCGCGCGGTCAAGCGCAGACTAGGAACTCTGGTCAAAGATTTTATCATGCCTCACCATCGCTGATACCGAGTACATACACGTTTCATAACCCTCCACTGGGGGGGGGGGGCAAAAATTTGGCAGCGATGGTGAGTCATTTGGACTTGCCAAGCGCGGCAAAATGTTTTCTTTAATTAATTAACTTTTACAATTTACAAAATATTCAGATGTAGTACATGAGTTAAATGTGGTGCACATGCACCAAGTACAAAACTTTTCAGACAAAGACAAAATATAAGTACAAAACATATCAGAAAAATGTATATACAAATTATTTGATAGATAACAAAGTGCACACGCACTGAAAAAATTCTTTAGCATTTTCAGAACAAATAAATAGAATGGCAAAAAATCATGTTGACAAAAGGTATACAGAATAAGTACAAATCATATTGAAAAATGAGAAAAATGCACAGGCACTAAAGTTCAGTAGAAGACATATTAACCCATAAGTGCACATGCACTGAAAAACTTTTGAACATTTTCATAACAAATAAACGCAAAGGTAAAAAAATCATTTTGACAACTGACATAAGTGTACATGCAGTGAAGTTGAGAATATATCAGGGAATCACAAAATGTATTAATAAACGGCAAAAATACACACGCACTGTATATGACTTTTTCATTTTACAAGAATTAGGGAAGGAATAGGAAGGATTGCGTCACGGTTGTAGCACTTAGGTTGCATGCAGCTGCACTGAAAGTCCATATCTTTCCACAGAAGTACAACACCAAGTGAGACAATATGCAGTTCTTTTCTCAGAAGTATTTATCAGCGTATCCAAGACACTGAAATGTCGTAGTAAAATTTCTTGTTATCCTTTAGGCAGTACATCAGGTACACCAAACAGTGGGACCATAATATCGTCTTCATCGCTCACGGTGGCGGACAGCATGTCGTGTCAACACCACGCTCTTACAAGGCACACCAACGTAGAATTAGTGCAAAAACCAAATACAGTGCTCCATGACCATGAGGATGGACAAGACAAATGGATATTACAGTAATTCCAGGTAGTTAGGTCAGAAGGTGAAGGACATTGAGTAACAGACAAGTCTTGATTAGTAATTACATTAGTAGTTTGCGGCATTCATAGCCTAGTTATTGACCATATCTGTACCATGTATTTAGTATTACAGAATAATGTTCATAAAATTAAATTATTGGCATCATGGGTAATTGTATTACAATAAACAGCGGCAGTCTTTGGCCAGTTACAAAGCATATTTAGTATGACAGAATAATGTTCATCAGAAGTCATCATGGAAAAGGAGAGTCAATTATTGTCCTAACATTAACATAATACATTGAGTTATACAAATTATTGTCACTGATTGGACAGTTACCAAAACATGAAAAGTCATCATTGAAAACAAGAGCTAATTTAGTTACATTAATTATTGGCATTCAGTGTCCAGTTACTAAAACATGAAAAGTCATCAATCATTTAGTTATATTAATTATTGGCACTCAGTGGCCAGTTACTAAAACATGAAAAGTCATCATTGAAAACAGGAGCTAATTAATGTCATAATTAATAACATAATTCATTTAGCGACGCTAATTATTGGCACTCATTGGCCAGTTACAGAACATGAAAGGTCATAAATCATTTAGTTATATTAATTATTGGCACTCAGTGGCCAGCAGGTATTGAATAGTATAAAACATTGTTCACCATTCAGTATTATTCAGATCATATAAAGTCATTATTAAAAAATCAGTTAATTACAATCATAGCATTAATAATCATGGGCATTATAAGTAGTCTCATTACAATAAACAGTGGCAGTTATTAGCCAGTTAGAAAGCATTATTTTTTTTTTTGTATCATTAAGAAGTCATTACTGAAGTGACATACTATTCAGAGCTGATCAGTATTATTCAGAATTTTCTGAAACTGGTATCATTATTTGGGACTGGTAATACATTTTGTTTTTGTGCTAGCAATGCATTGCGTTGGGTAATTATAAGGGAAAGCAAGAAGAAAAGAAGAAAAAAATTGCTTCTAGGTTGTTCCTGTAAATGAAAAATGTGTAACGTCATTCGTCATGAGTCAGCTGTAGCAAGGTTGTGACACAAAGCAGTATATGTGATCACATTTGTAAATTATAGACACATATGGGTAAAAAATAAAAATGCAAGTACTAGAACAGGAATAATAAGTAACAAGTTTAGTAAGTATCATGAAAGGCTTCTCCTGGAAAAAATACAAAATGGATTATTGAGCTTAAAGAAGAAACGCAGACTATGCTGAAAAGTAGTGAACTTCGAATTAACAGGTAGTGAAATGTGTATAAAAATTTGTTCCATAGCTGTCCTTTCCAAAACCTTCAGTCATCCTACTATGCAATATAACACCTGCTGTCAAAGCAAACTGCAACAAATACTTAAATAACTACATTGCATAAATACATAACTTCAACATTATCCTCATCTGTAAAGAAAAAACTTCATTATCCATCACTTCTTTATCCATATTATCATAACTTCATTATTATCAACACCTGTAAAGAAAAACTTCATTATTCATAGTAGTATATTCTTCATCATTATTAATCATCACTCATTATCATCTGCAAAAAATCACTTCATTACTCATTATACAACTATTCCTTATCTCTAGCATATTTCATCACTTAAAACTAAGATGTGTAGTTCAGTCTGACAGCCTGCATCAATCGCCTTGTATTCTGAAAGAAAAAAATAGTTAAGACTGCTATTCTACGATGTGTATGGTATATTCTTGTTAATGCTTGTTAATTCTGATCCATTTACTCTTCCTCATAAGGTGTTTGTATCTTCTTTCGTCTATTCCGTAGTTGAAATTCCCATTTTTGTTTAATTTATTTCCTTTACGCATCATTTCTTTCTGAAATTGATGAACAAAGATTAATCTCTTGCATTTAAATCATATATCCACTAAATAATGACTGGTTAATGGTGACACTATTAAGCATACAGCATAACATGACAGAAAACGTAATATGTCAAAAGCATAGACAGTGTTCAAAGGCAAAAATGTACAGAGAATATCACAATGCAGCAGAAAAAAAAGAAAAATGTACAATAGTCACGATGTTGAGATATCACAGGGCAAAAAATGTCAAAGTCAACTGGTGTGTTATACCTTAGCTATTTCATAATGTATACAAACCAAACAGGAAAACAATCATACACACAAAAAAAGTGAAAAATATGCACGGTCTGATGTGTAACGACAAGAAAAGCGACCTGCTAACCTCACCTTGCCGGGCATTTGCCAAGAAAAAATACGATAATCATCAATAATTAGTCACATAAATATAATTGCATAAATGATCATAAAATGTGTAAGTTCATCTGGAAAATATGCACGGTCTGATGTGTAACGACAAGAAGAGCGACCTGCTAACCTTACCTTGGCGGGCACTTGCCAAGAAAAAAATACGATAGTCATCAATAATTGGTCATGTGAATATAATTGCGGAAATGATCATAAAAATTAGTAAATAGCATTACAGTGTGATAAATCGTAAAGTATGTTCACTCAATAAAGGGTTTTATGTTGGATAGGTGGTGGTTTCCTTTCGATTTTCTGGTTCTCAGAGTTTCGACGTGTACAACATTGGGGTGAGGAATGCTGCGAATTCGATATGGACCTGCGTATAGAAGTTCAAATTTACTGCACTTACCTTTTATTTTGTTGGATAAATAGTGTGCACGTACTAATATCTTCTGTCCCACGTGAAAGTCTCGGCGTGTACAAACCTGTTTTTGCTGTCCTCTCCGGCGCTCTGCGGCACGCTTGATGCTGTTCAGCGCAATGTCAATTATTTTGTGGTGTCTTAGTCGACCTGCTCTAGGAAAGTTTACTAATTCTTTAATTTTGTTTGGTGGTTCAACGTTTTTCAGTATAACAGACGGAGATAGCATAGTGGATTCATTTGGTATGGAATTAATTACATCTTGGAAGGAGAATATGTGTGTGTCCCAATCAATATGTCTTTTGCGGCAGTATATTCTACACAGTTTACCAATTTCTTTCATTAATCGTTCACAGGGGTTCGAAGAAGCATGGTACTTGGATAAATAGATCGGAGAAATGTTTCTAGCTCGTAACATGCGTGTCCATATAGCAGAACGAAATTGTGATCCATTGTCAGAAATTACTTTCATCACATGCCCTACATGAAATAGAAAATGTTTTACAAATGCTTTCGAAACAGTTTTAGCAGTAGCTTTGCGTAACGGAGCGAAAGTAACAAATTTTGAAGTGAGTTCAACAGCAACAAAGATGTAGCAAAAACCTCTATTAGTTCTCGGAATTGGACCAAAAATGTCTACTGCGGCCATATGTCTTAATTTAACAGGTACATTGGGATATAATGGAGGAATATGTGAAGTGGTGTCGGACTTAGCTTTCTGGCAAATTTTACATGACGCTAAAACTCGTCGTATACGTTTTTCCATATTTGTAAAATAACAGTTCTGTCTCAGTATAAGAAAACATTTTCTGGCTCCGTAATGTGCGTAGCTGAAATGAGTGTACCAAATTAATTTGTTAACAAGTTCGTCAGGAATGCATAATAACCAATTGTTGCTGTCTGGATGAGAGCGGCGAAATAGAATGTCATTGCGTACAGTGTAGTGGTTCCTAATCGTAACATTATTTTTATCTTGCCAAAGGTGTTTAATTTCTTTCCACACATTGTCTTTACGTTGCTCTTGTGCTATGTCCTGTAATGACGATGAAATAAAATTTTCAAATGCAACTTGCTGAATGTACATGACACTGAAATTTGCTTTGCAGAAGTTGGTTGCTACGTCTTGCTGATTGCTGCTGAGAGAACGCGATAGTGCGTCTGCTATAACATTTTGTGTGCCGGGAATGTGTACTATTGTAAAATTAAATTCCTGTAAATACAGTTTCCATCTGCTTAATCTGTCGTGAGTGAATTTAGCCGAAAGTAAAAATTGTATCGCTCTGTGATCTGTGTAAACGGTGGTATGTCTGCCACAAAGAAAATGCCGAAATCTCGTAAAAGCCCATACAACACATAACGTTTCCAGTTCTGTAACAGAATAATTTCGTTCAGCAGGTGACAAAATGCGGCTTGCAAATGCGATGTTTTTAATTACTTTAGAACCATCTTCTTGAATTTCCTGAAAAATATGTACGCCTACAGCGGTGTTAGAACTGTCGGTGGCAATGGAAAAATTTCTGGTAAGGTATGGGTGCGATAAAAGTGGTGCATTCAACAAAGCTTCTTTCAGGTTCATAAATTCAGAGTGTGCTTGCTTATCCCATGACCAAATAGTGTTTTTACCTGTCAATTGGTATAATATAGGTGTGTCTAAAGCAGAGTGATGAATAAATTTACGGAAAAAGTTAATTAAGCCCAAAAAACTACGTAATTGTTTCTTCGTTGTAGGAACAGTAATATCACGTAGAGCTTGAAGTTTTTCCGGATAAGGCGCAATGCCTTCTGCTGAAATTACGTGTCCAAGAAATTTTATAGAAGTTTTGCCAAAGTGCGATTTACTGAGGTTAACTGTGAGTCCTTGTGCATGAAAAGTTTGCAACAGTTGTTCAAGAATCATATTGTGTTCAGACCAGTTAACTTCTGCGATAAGAATGTCATCTACGTACGTCGTAATTCTGTCTTTAAGTTCTGTCGGAAGTATTGTGTTCAAACCGCGAATAAAAGCTGCAGAAGAAATAGTTAAGCCGAACGGTAATTTACAAAATTGATAACAGTCACCAAAACAGAGAAAAGCTGTGTACTTTCTGCAATTCGGATGAAGTTGAATTTGCCAAAATCCCGATTTCAAATGTAATGTGGAATAAATAGCAGTACCATGAAATTTTTGTAGAAGTTCCTCTAAAGTCTGTGATCGATCTGTTTCATTAATAATAATGTCATTAATGTGACGTGAATCAAGTACGAGGCGAAGTGAGCCATCTTTTTTCTTAACAATATGTAGCGGACTAACTGCTGGCTCTGTAATTCCTTGGTCAAGCATATCCTGCAATTCTTTCTTAACCTGTTCTCTATGAATATACGGAATGGTATAATGCTTAGCTTTAAATGTGTCTTGCTGTTTGACTTGAAATTCATACATAAATCCAGACGTAGTACCAGGAATGTTGTCAAAAACTGGAGCTTGCTGTAAAAGAATTTTGTGTAGTTGCGTGCGTTCGTCGTCTGTATTTGCACTGCTCTCTATCAGAAATCATCTGCATTACGTCGTAGTCAGCTTCGTCTGGAGTATTATAGTTATGCACGTACGTATCCGTGAACAAAGTGCGATTACAGTCTATGTTACGTGTTGCGGAAATGACCTCTGTGCGGTTAATTGTTTGTTCTTCTGCAGATAAGGAATGCTGAAATTCTAAAGCCAATTGCACATTTTCGTCCTTCAACATTAAATAAGAATTTTGAAAATCAACCACTGCGTCGTGTTGTACGAGAAAATTAGTACCTAAAATTACGTCTGTTGTCAATAAAGGAACAATCCAAAAATTTGAGTGAAATGTGTGACCTGCAATACAAAATGATAAATGTGTCTGTAATTTAACGTCCACTCCTTTACTCGATACTGCTCCTTTTACTTTCGTTTTACCTAATGGTAATGTGGGATACGTATTCTCTTTGTTACACTCGTTAAAAGTTTCTTCATTTATTACTGACATAGGTGATCCGGAATCGATTACTGCTGAAAATTTAGGTGAACCAATTTTAATTTCGATGACAGGATGTGAAACGGTTTTCTGAATAACTGGTCTTTCCTGTAAAAGAGTGTCTCTGATGTCGTCAAAAGTAATTACATTTTCGTGAACAACATTCTGCGTGTCTAAAGTAGTGCTCGTGTTACTGGAAGATGCGACCTGTACAGTATCTAGTCAGATTCTATCTGACGTGTTATTGTTATCAGGAGGATGCTGTGGCATTTCTACTATTTGAACAGTTCTATTACTTCTTCCAGACGTATTACGCTCTGGATGATACCTACTGTCGGGTTCATTCATGAGAATACGTTCTTGTGGATAATCTTGCTGTTGGTATGACCGACTGTTGTTAGATGTACGCTGAAAATTGTCCTCATTATTTTTACGTCTGTCGTAATAGTCATTCCTATACGGTGCATTGCGATAGGAATTGAAATACTGTCTTCTTTGTACATAGTTGTTTCCTTCCTGCCGTGCGCTACTATTTGTTGGATCTGGGACTATACGTGCACGCGGCGAAACATTAGTTAGGTTGCCCTTGTGCATTACATTGTTGGTTAGGTATGCTAACAGGCTGATTTTCATGCTGTTGTGGTGGAAAACGTCTATTGTTACTAAAATGTGGTTCCTGTTGCTCATAATTTTGACGATACCGATAATTAAAATTTTGCCTGCTATCAAAGTTCTGGTGGTTGTCGTTCCTAAAGCGTCTGTTACTTTTGCTATTGAAACTACGTGGTTGACCGTAATTACTGTAAGTTTGCTGGCCATCGTTATTATATGAATGATTTTTGTTTACAAAAGAATAATCAGATTGTTGCACTTCTAAAAGCTGCAACAGATCTCTGAATGCTGAAATATTTTCCTTCTGCTGACCTGTTAGAAGTGATACTCTTAATGATCGTGGTAATTTGGAAATGCATAATTGAATAAGTGCAGATTCACTGTACGGTTCACTTGAGTACTGGTTTTGTTGCACCATGTGCTCAAAAAATTGCGTCACACTGGGAAAATTGGAGTTCTCATAATTTGGCAAACTAATTAGTTGATCTTTAATTCCGCGCTGTGTCGTCTTCGACCAATACGCTGACAGAAAAGCATTCTGAAACTCTTCTACCGAATAGCATTGTCTCGTGATCGGTCTCATACGAGTTGCCGGTTCACCTTCCAAAAAACTGCAAATAAATTCAAATTTATGCGTAACGGGCCAAGTCGGTGGAAAGGCAAAGCTAAATTGTTGAATCCAATCCAGTGGATGAATCTGTGTTCTATCATTTTTAAACACTTTAAATTTTCTTACTGACAGAAAATGTTTGTAATCGAAATTGTCCTCTCTGTGTGATGGAACAGGTTCAGGATTGTAAGAGAATCTGTTGAACTGTGGTTGTTCGGAAAGTCCCGTACTCTCTGTAGATTACCCAAATTATACGCGCTGCGCGAGTCTGACAAATGTTCGCAAAGTGGCGTCCGCTGTGATGTGTTATTAACTGAAATACTTTTCATCTCTGTTACTTCTTGTTGTAAACTTGACAACTTTCTACGCAACGTGTTATTAGATGAATCGATTTCATTGTCTGCTGTAAATTTTGAAATTCAGGTGTTTGGTTAAATGAAACCGGTGAAGTGTCGTCAGATTTGTTGTCATTATTACTTTCAATAGCATCAATACGACTGGCCAATTCATCATATTTTTCAGTCAGTATTTTAACCTGATCGTCGTTTTTAGTGTCAGTAGTATTAATCTGATTTTGTAATTTACGTGTAGTTTCGTTCAGTTTTTTACCGTCAGCTCTGACGACATCGGAATCCTGTGATAGTTCTAATTGTTCGAGTCTGTCGGTCACTGTTTGAAAATCGGTTGTGTATGTGTCTGTTTTCGATTTAAGATCCGAAATTTCGTCACGTAATTCTGTGTTCGACTGTTTGATGGTATTAATTTCGTCGGACACTGTGGCAATATTATTGTCTACATACGTTTTTGCCTTCGCAAACATTTTACGTTTGTCTTCTTGTCTCTGAGCAGTGATTGTTTCCATGACTTGACGTTTGACTTTATTTTGATCCAGAATAAATTTGCGGAAACGCGTATCACTGTTTTGTATGTGAAGACTAAGACGTTCGTTAATTTGAGTATTCTGTTGGTCGAATTTCGCGTCAATCTTTTCATCCACTGTGCGCGAAAGTTCTGCTGTCATTGCTTTAAACTCGTCGCGTAATTGTGTAGCTTTTTCAGAGCATTGTTTAGCGACTCCGCTAATTTCCGCTCTAAGTGTTTCTGTTGTAGATGTTTGCATTTCCCTTAATTCCTGAGCAACAGACCTAATTTCTTCGCTACTTTTTCTTGAACAAGCCTCAATTTCCTCGCGTAACTGTTCCTTAGTGTCATGACACTGCGCGGCAACGGCTCTAATTTGTTCACTAAGCTGCCTGCAATTATTGTCTAATTTTTCATTTAAGTATTGTTTGAGATTTTCGTTATCTTGTTTGTTCTGTTAAGTTGTTTGAGATCTTCATTATTGTTGTCTAATTTTTCACTAAATTTGTCTTGTTTTTCACTATGTTGTTTGTTCTCTTCAAGAATTTGGTTAACTCGTTGCAGCAGTAGTGCATACTTTGATCCGAGCCAATATTAACATTTCTATTCTCTGTGCTAATTAATGGTGGATCTGGAATTGTCTCGTTTTGTGTGACCATTTGGTCATTCAGTAATTTACAAAAACGTTTATCAGTCGGATGTACACTGTCAGACACTATTTCGGAATTAAATAAATCCGTCCTACTTTGGGTATCCTGTTCATTTTCATTATAAAAATTTGTCTGTTCGTTACTTGAATTTTCCAAACCGGGTGTGTTAAGCTGGGCAGCGCTCATTACAACAGAACGCCCCGCGTCATCGATTGTCGTCAAATCAACAGAGGACATAACCGAGTTCGTTTGTTCATCATTAAGACAAAAATCATCATGATTGGTGGCTGGAACGCACTGATTGTCGGTGAACGCAGGATTGTCATCATTACACTGCGTGTCACAATTACTATCGATCACATTGTTTAAGTTGGTAATTTCGTTCATAATACCTCGCGATACACTATTCACAGTCTTTCGCGGCATTTTTACAATAGTCAAAATTATTCACAAAACAAATAAGCACAAATACAAAAGGCAACAAACACAAATACAACAGAGCAACGAATTGCCGATGATCTGAGGAAAGAAAGTCACAAATTAGTAAAAGCGTTGCGCCAAATTGTAATTATATTTAAGTAAATAAGAGCAGATATCTGGCTACGTTTCAGAAGATTCTCAACGAAATACGATCCTGGACTGGGTGTCGCCAAGTGTAACCCCCCCCCCCACAAATAAATTTAAAAGTTAATATTTTGAATGCTAATGGACCTACAGCTAAGTGTAACCTCCCAGAGAAATTTAATGACAATGACAATTAAATGAAAATTAGCAATCTGACCCAAGTATAAGTTCCCCACAAAAATATTGTAAATAGGCCGTTTAGGTTTTTATATTGGTAACGCCACCTCTGTATGAAAATCACTGGCTGTGCTGTGTGCAGTCCGTGGCTGCTTTGAATTGTTGTAACACTCGCCATTGTAGTGTTAGGCAGCTGGCTGTGAACAGCGCGTAGCGTTGGCAGTTGGAGGTGAGCCGCCAGCAGTGGTGGATGTGGGGAGAGAGATGGCGGAGTTTTGAAATTTGTCATGAACTGCTATATATATACATACATACATATATATATATATATATATATATATATATATATATATATATATATATATGATGACTATTAAGGTAAATACAACGTTTGTTCTCTATTAATATCTTTCATTTGCTAACTATCCCTATCAGTAGTTAGTGCCTTCCATAGTTTAAATCTTTTATTTAGCTGGCAGTAGTGGCACTAGCTGTATTGCAGTAGTGGGAGTAACCAAGATTTTTGTGAGGTAAGTGATTTGTGAAAAGTACAGGTTAATGTTAGTCAGGGCTATTCTCTTGTAGAGATTATTTAAAGTCAGATTGCGTTGCGCTAAAAAAAAAAAAATATTGTGTGTCAGTTTAAGCACAGTCTAGTATAATTTTTCTAAAGGGGAAGTTTCATATGTCGACCCTTAGCCGAGGATACCTCACTGAAATCTTCTGATTTTTTTTTCTTGTAGTTTGTGTAATTAGTGTAGCTTTTGTTTATTGCTAGCGCGTAATTGTAGAGAATTTCCTTTGTAGTTGCAGTCTTTCATTGTCGTACAGTAAAACAGTTGTGGCATGCATGTAGATTTGCACCAAGTATTTCGCAGCTGCAATTAACTACATATTATTTTCAGTGTTATGTTAATGTGTTCTCTTATTTTTGCTCTTCAAATTGTGTTTTTCTGTGTTGTCGTGTGAAATACTGTGACAATAATGGCGTGTGAAAAACGTAACACTAGGCTCCAAAGCAAACTGAGAAATAATAGTGACGACGAGCGTAGCTTGCCAGCACCATTGTGTAATGAATTAACAGACGTTCAAAGTAGTAATTTGGTAACTGTGCATAGGGAAATGGAGCGGGCTGCAAACAATGGCGTAGGCAGTGAAACAATTAGTGAGCAGGGAAGTATTATCGATCGATCGGTCGGCAATAGCTCGGCTCAGGAATCCGAAATGACACGACACGATCTCACAAATACTGTAGATTCAGGTTTTGGATCCTCACCGTTTTCTCAAATAAGTCAAGACACATTTTCAAAACGTGAATGTTTCCGGTGCAAATTCACTGCCGAAAAGCACTGAGGAACATGTTCCAGACACCAGTGCATTGTTATTACAATTAATACAACAAATGGGACAAACACAACAAAAGCTTCAAAAGTTAGACACAATGGAACAATACCAGAGACAAACACAGCAACAGTTAGACACAATGGAACAAAATCTTCAAAAGTTAGACACAGTGGAACAAAATCAGAGACAAACACAGCAACAGTTAGACGCAATGGAACAAAATCTTCAAAAGTTAGACTCATTGGAGCAAACTCTTGAACAAACACGTGAGGATTTAACTACTGAGTTACATCACATTGAATCGAAATGTCAAAAAGTCTGTAATGACGTAAAAACACAAATTTGTGAGCATTTCCAACCTATTTTTTCGCGTCATGAAAATGCACTACAGAATCACGAAGCAGCCATAAAAGAACTGCAAACTACTGTTCATGAAAATCATGAGACCTTGCAAGCTAAATTTGACTCAGTTGCATCTACCGATTCGGTTACGCAACTTGCAAAAACTCAGGAAAACTTGAAGGACACAGTAGATTCGATATCAACACAAATGGACACTCTGAAACTTGGTTCAGAGAAACACACTGAGGAAATGTGTTCACTATCGGAGAAAGTAGCCGAACTTTCGGATCAGGTCATTAACTTATCTACAAAGGTAGATGATGATCTGAATGACACAAGACCTGTAGCCTTCACTGACACAGAAGAGTATAAACAAATTAGAAAATTCAAACAAAATCAAAATCAAATCAATACACAGTACAAAAGAGAAATCCGGGAAGTACAAGATCAGCTGACACAGGTGATACAAGAGTTGCGTATTTCAGAGGACACTCGCGCCCCAATACGGGAAGAGGGACATAGAAATACGGAACAACCACAAAATAATAACACAGGACACTTCGGAAATTATGAAAGAAATTGGCAAGGCACACCGAAATTTGAGATGGAACCGCCGACACGACGTAACAATGACCGATATGCTACTCGCCGACACGATGATTTTGACTATAAGCTGTTCATTACTACACGTAAATTCAAAACATTTAAGAATTCTGCCAACGACATTCATCCACAAGCGTGGCTCCATCAATTCTCTCATTGTTTTCCTCCCAACTGGTCGTTAGAACACAGATTAGAATTTATGTGTGGCTATTTAGAGAATGAACCAGCTGTAAGAATGCGATCGGTCATTCACGATTGCCACAGTGAAGGAGAATTTTACCACGCCTTCCTCTCAGCATATTGGTCTCAAGCCACACAAGACCGAGTAAAACATGGCATCATAATGATGAAACATTTCGTACAATCTGAATTCTCCAGTCTTGTGAAATATTTTGAAGACATGTTGCACAAGAATCAGTACCTGTCAAACCCATACAGCCCCTCAGAACTCATCCGCATTTGCTTAATCAAATTGCCTGAACATATACGACACATTATTTTAGCAGGACGTTGCAAAGACGACATTGAAGCTTTTCAGGGACTGTTACAAGAATTAGAAATTGACACAGACAGTCGCGGGATGCGAAAACAGGAAAATAATCACTACAGGTCACATCCGTCACAATTCCGTGACGACAGAAACAATAACTGGACACGACAAGTCTATTCTTACAACGCAAATCGTGACCAAAACAGACACCACCCATATGACAACCACTGGCGGAGTAATAATAGTTACAGAGAAAGATCGCATTTCCGTAGTAATGGCTATCACAGTGACAATCAGAGAAACAGACAATATGGGAACCAAAACAATTATTATCAAGGGAGGCAGAATAACTTCAGACGCAACAGTTCGGCGCACAGTTACGATTCAGGGAGAAATTCTCCACCACTTAACCGAGAAGAAAGAAACTACAGGAACTACCAACATGACGACAGACGATGTGATCGTAACGACAGACCTGAATTGCATCAGAACTGGCGGGATTTAAACAGGGCAGTTAGGTCTCCAAATCCCAATAACGACGCGCGCCAACAAAGAGACAGACAATGACTCGCACAGCAGGCAGCCGCGTGCGCCCGCTGGCTCCGAGAAAAATGACATAAGACGCTAGCCTTGAGAAAAATTTTAGCATTCTTTACCGATGTATACAACATGATAATTGCTTTGAAGTTGACACTCTGAGTACTAGGAACAGTAAAGGATTGCAGCACATTTCACATGTAAAACCGTTTATTGAAGGATAATCTGCTTTTTAACTTTGTCTTTGCCATAAAACTCTTCACTTCACATTTCTAGTATGCTTTGTCAGACTTAAGAAACTGTTAACATGCAACAATGTTTGAAGTTAAATATCCAGTCAAGAACCAAGAGAACTTATTTAAACAGAAATTACGAATGCACTGTTATTGTGAACAGATGACACAGTGTTATTGTGTGTGTGCATTCTTGCTTGTTAGTTGCACGATTAAGTAACGACTATAAGGCTCACATACTTAGAACCATTTACCAGTACTGCTAATGAGATTTTAATGCAACATTTTGGTTTATTTGAAAATACATACTGAATTTAAAGTGCTTTCTGAGAGATACTAGATGACACAGATGTTAGTTTATGTGACAGCTACACGATTTTTATCACGACGTTAGTAATGAGTGACAATTTACAATGTTGCTTTTGCGGTGTATCTGTTTTATATCTGCACAGTTTTTCTGAAATCTTCTGGAAAGTAAAACAGGTTTTAGTAGTAACTTTTGTAGTATAGCTACAATGCGACAGGGTTTTCCGTAGCACAACAATACGTTACAGTACAGTACTTTCTTCATCACGCCAATAAGCATAATAACTACGATATCTATACGCAAAGCATTTCACTTTTGTGTATCATGAGGTAAGTACATTGACTTCTGCAGAACTTAGCTTTCGGAGGACGATAACTACGACACTTCCACAGAGTTTATGTTGCAACAAGACGCACATTTAGCGCTACAGGACACATATTTGAGCGATTGATTTTGTACTAAAAATATTTATTTTTAAAGATATTTGGAGTACAATGATACAAAGGTTTTCCGTGATACATTTCATTCCATTACTGTAATCTGTAACACATGAGGGTATAATTACATTAATCCTCAGGGGGGTACACACTTTGTGTATCATGTGTTTGGCAAGCACAAGGAGCCCTAGCTAATATGGTATTTGCTTATACAACTTTACACATCGGTACCATATTTCTCTAACACAGAATTACACAGCTATCTGATTATTTGACAGAGAAACAAACATTGTTTTTACTACGTCAGTGACAGATGTTTACGCACTTACACAGTTGGATAACTTCACACTTATGAAATTGTATTTTGTCTGTACTTTGTAAACTGTTCATATTTTTTCAGAACCATTGTGATACTATGAGAGCTTTGAATGATGTATTTGGTATGGGATCATGATTTTTAAAGTATGTTTGAGGTAGATGACACTATTGAAATGAGCAGAGAATTTTTTTTGGTTTCTTAATTATTGCAGAAAGCTACGACATTTTCAAGATTTGACTGAGGTGTTATGATGTTATTATTACGACGACGATGTGTATTATGCTATTGAGATATGTTTATGATCAATAAGCTGATGCTATATAAGGAATGTGATTACGTGTTTATATGTATATGAATAATGAATAGAAGTTAGGGACTATGGTTTGTGGAAAAGGTTGTTGGAAACCAAGAATCGTACTTTAAGAGTTATGAAATGTGTGTATATGCGTGAATGTATCACAATGCTGGCGAAAATTTTTTGGGCGCTGTTATATTTATAGGATTTTGTTTCTACAGATTTGTAACCCAAATTCTTGACCTGTGAAATATTTTTATATGAGACTGTCACTGTAGCGGAAACTGGTGTCGTAAATATTTCGGTAAGAAAGTTCAGTGACCACCTGCACGTTATGCATCGTGGGCACCCAGCTGAGCGGCCAGGTGTGTCAGACGCCTGGAGAAAAAGCCATTATTGCGAGCCCTTTTCAGCGGCACATGTAAAAAAAAAAAAAAAAGGGAGGCCATTATCCTCGCTATTGACGTTCCTTTGTAAATAGCATCGCAAAAACGACACGGTCGAACTTGAAAACATATGATTACACTGTGGAGCTCTTAATTTATGATATTTACAGAAATGCCTAATGAAATGACGAGAAATATTTTTACATCTGCACACCTGATTCTGACAAGCGTCTTTCTACAAGAGTTGAGAGAATTTCTACTAACTTATGAAGTGTCACATGACTATTGAATGATATTTTTATGCTTTGCTTTTCATAGTTGCTTATTTCATTTGATATCTAGTTTCGAGCTGTGTTGCAGCATTGCTTTTATAAAATAAAATGCATTTGCTAATGTGAACACTTTCTGTCAACAGATCTATTAAATAATAATTTTGTAATCCACATTCTTAAAAAAAGGAGCACTTGGAAAGGAAAGAACAAGAAGAAGGGACTAGTAACAGTAACTGCACACATTATTTTCTTTTCAAGTATATGGTAATATTTTTTTTTACAATAAGTGGTTGTGGTGCACCACTTTAATTACATAGACATTAAGATGTGAACAGACATTTCCCTTATCTGCATTGTTGTCTTTAGTGTACTATTTTTTTCTGCTTGAGCTTTGTCATGTTTAGATGCTGCTGCTGTTTGCCAGACATAGTGCTACTGAATTTTAATTTGTGTTACTATTCTAAGCCAGTTTACTACTGATTTATTTTTCTTGTTTGCTGCACATTGCCTTATATTAGTTGTAATATTGCAATTGCTTTGCTAATTTCTATAATGCTGCTTGCTTCGCAAATCTGCATTTTTTTTCATTGCTGTTTGCGTTAATTGTTTTGTGCTGCTGCATTGCCTCGTCCCTTAGTTTAATATCTGAGCTCAGTAGATTTAAGTTAGCTTAAGAGGGGGTAGACTATATAAGAACCTAACTATGGAGAATAGGGAAAGAATGCTTTGAAAGTTATATGAAAAAGATTTGGGCCAAAATGAGTATTGTACAATGAGAAATAATTATTTTGAAAGAAATATGAATAGAATACAGGAAGGAGGTTTAGATAGGACTTTTTGGGAATAATGATGAACGAAGGGAGATCTCCAAGAACAAAAAAGGTTTTGTTCGCAAAATACTCCAGTACCAAATGTTATATTGAAAACAAACCCTGTCCTTTCCCCCTGTGTTATTATGCTATGTGTTTGTGTACCCTTGTGTATTTCTTTTCTTCCTGTCTCTGTGTACTGTTTCATAGAAATTTTTTTCTGTTCTAGTACTAAGCTACATTCACTATGATGAGGAATACTGTTATCCTCAAATATAATTTGCATTAATAATATGTTATTTTCTTTGTAAAAATGTTTATAGACATTATTTATTCTGGTTTGTTGCTCACATGTGAAGGTGATGTTTCAAAAGTTCTTCTGATCTTTATGTGTTTACTTACGTCATAATTCCTGTAACACTGATGTATATGTTATTTTGATTCTTTTGTAAAGCCCCTATTCCTACAAATGTTATCTGTATTATTATGTTTTTAATGATGTATTTTGTACCTTTGTAATTGTATTCTCATGTTATAAAATTGTAATTGACACCTGTTTATCAAACTAAGTAACTTGTAAGCATTCATTTCACTGCACACATTTCTGCTGGTCATAGTATATGGACAATATGTGAGAAGTAGGGACTGTTAGTGTTTGCACGTGTGTTAATAATTCAGCAAGGGACTGGATAACAGCATTGCTGGTTCTAAGGACAATTCCAAAAACTTTGTGAGTGCACAAGTGGTGGTTATGGACTTGCTATATTAGCCGCAAGACTTTTCAATGATGATTGTGCTCCTGCACAGTCACAACGGATGGCTGCTGGCCATCTCTACAAGGACTACAGTGGGTCTACTGATGATCCATCAATACCATTATTTCTACAAGGACTGCAGTGGGTCTGCACCTCTGGTGGCCCACCAATACCGTAATCTCTACCAGGACTACAGTGGGTCTGCTCTGTGATGACCTACCCACCAATACTCTTCAAAACTTCAACTGACTCCGCTGTGGGTTTGCTCTGTTGTGGACCATTACCTGTCTGCATGTCGAGTCAGTACTGTCTTTCCGTTGGAAGGACAACACTACTTCTTCAAGACTGCATGGAAATCCACTACTTCTGTGTGCAATTTCTTTTACTAATGAGACTTTGTGAAAACAAAAAACTGTAATTACTATTATGATGAATGATCAGGACTATCTTTATGGACTGTGAGAAAATTTTAGCTTTTGACCAACATTGTATCAATAAGTGTGTGCATTTGATTTCTTTGTTATTGTAATTACGATCATGAAAAATTTTAACAAATATGTATTGGCCAGTGCCCAAAAAAATTTGTTAAATTTTTTGTGGGTAGTATGGGGGCTATGTAAGTAGGCTGTTTAGGTTTTTTTATTGGTAACGCCACCTCTGTATGAAAATCACTGGCTGTGCTGTGTGCAGTCTGTGGCTGCTTTGAATTGTTGTAACACTCGCCATTGTAGTGTTAGGCAGCTGGCTGTGAACAGCGCGTAGCGTTGGCAGTTGGAGGTGAGCCGCCAGCAGTGGTGGATGTGGGGAGAGAGATGGCGGAGTTTTGAAATTTGTCATGAACTGCTATATATATATATATATATATATATATATATATATATATATATATATATATATATATATATGATGACTATTAAGGTAAATACAACGTTTGTTCTCTATTAATATCTTTCATTTGCTAACTATCCCTATCAGTAGTTAGTGCCTTCCATAGTTTAAATCTTTTATTTAGCTGGCAGTAGTGGCGCTAACTGTATTGCAGTAGTGGGAGTAACCAAGATTTTTGTGAGGTAAGTGATTTGTGAAAAGTACAGGTTAATGTTAGTCAGGGCCATTCTCTTGTAGAGATTATTTAAAGTCAGATTGCGTTGCGCTAAAAAAAATATTGTGTGTCAGTTTAAGCACAGTCTAGTATAATTTTTCTAAATGGGAAGTTTCAATATAATTAATGATAATGAAATCTCAGTCACAATGAAAACACAAATAGACCGAAATGTCGATCTTTAGGCCCTGTTCATTAATTAAACTGTAATCCTTACCTTAGTAAAACTGCATCTGCTCTTATTTTTCGCCATAGCTTGGAGGAAATTCATTGCAAAAATTTTGAATTTAAGGGAAACTTTTCCTTAAGGAATAGCAAGGGAAATATTTCTTTCATTAAAGAATTCTTTGTTAAAAATTGCTTTGAAAACAAAATTATTATTGGGGGGAATCTTGCACAAATTAGTTACATTTAATTTACATTATTAGCTGAGCGCAATGCTGCGTCATTACCTTATTTAAAAATAATATACCTCGTCCTGATTCTTGACCAGTGTGCCATGTCGACGCCCGCCGACTCCTCACACAATAGCTACGACTATCTCTCGCGCGCTACTACCACAGACTAGTAGCTCGCAACTGAACTGTCTCGTAACTCGACTGCAACAGAACTGCTCTCTCGCGCGGTCAAGCGCAGACTAGGAACTCTGGTCAAAGATTTTATCATGCCTCACCATCGCTGCTACCGAGTACATACACGTTTCAGGGGCAAATTAGGATTCTTATCACTATTCATTGTTTATGAACTGCATATTAAAACTGAAGAAACTGCAAAAAGGTAGGAATTTAAGGAGATAGGACCTGGATAAACTGAAAGAACTGGAGGCTTTAGAGAGTTTCAGAGAGAGCATTAGGGAACGATTGACAAGAATAGGGGAAGGGAATACAGTAGAAGGAGAAGGGGTCGCTATGGGTAGCTTCGAGAGACGAAACGTTGAGGCCAGCAGAGGATCAAATAGGCAAAAATACGAGAGCTAGAAGAAATGCTTGGGTAGATATTGAATTTAAATGATAAAAGGATAAAATATAAAAATTCAGTAAATGAAGCAGGCGAAAGAGAATACAAACGTCTCAAAAATGAGACCGATAGGAAGTGCAAAATGGCTAAGGAGAAACGGCTAGAGGACAAATTTAAGGATATAGAAGCATACATCACAATGGTTAAGATCGATGCCGCCTACAGGAAAATTAAAGAGAACTTTAAAGAAAAGAGAACCATCTGTACGAATATCAAGAGCTCAGGTGGGAAACCAGTCCTAAGCAAAGAAATAAGTGCATAAAGCTGGAGGAAATATATAAAGGGTCCATACAAGGGGGATGCACTTGAAGGCAATATTATGGAAATGGAAAAGGACGTAGATGAAGAGGAGAAAGGAGATGTGATGCTGCGTGAAGAATTTGACAGAGTACTGAAAGGCCTAAGTCGAAACAAAGCCCCTGGAATAGACAACATTCCGTTAGAACTACTTATAGCTTTGGGGCAGCCAGCCTTGACAAAAATCTTCCGTCTGCTGAGCAAGACCTATCAGACAGCTGAAATACCCTCAGACTTCAACAAGAAAATAATAATAACTATTGCAAAGAAAGCAGTAGCTGACAGGTGTGAAAATCATCAACTATATGTTTAATAAATACCGGTTGTAAAATAATAACACATGTTCTTCACAGAGCAATGGAAAAACTGGTAGAAGCCGAACTCGGGAAAGATCAGGTCAGATTCCTGAGAAATGTAGGAACACGGGAGGCAATACTAACCACACGACTTCCCATAGAGGACATGTTACCGAAAGGCAAACCTACGTTTATAGCATTATTGAAAGCTTTTGACAATGTTGACTGGACTACTCACTTTCAAATTCTAACAGTGGCAGGCGTAAAGTACAAAAAGGAAAAGGTTATTTACAATTTAATCGGAGACCAGATGGCAGTTATAAGAGTCGAGAGGCAGGCAAGGGAAGCAATTATTTCATCTGTGTACTCAGCAAGCAGTACAAGCAGCAAAAGAAAAATTTGGAATAGGAATTAAAGTCTAGAAGGAAAAAATAAAATCTTTGAGGTTTTCCAATTATATTGTATTTCCGTCGTAGACGGCAAGGGAACTGGAAGGTCGGTTGAACGGAATGGACGGTGTCCTGAAAGGCGGATATAAGATTAACATTAACAAAGCAAAACGCGGTAATGGGATGTAGTAGAATTAAATCAGGAGATGCAGAGGGAATTAGATTAGGAAATGAGACACTTAAAGTAGTAGACGAGTTTTTATATGTGGGCATCAAAATAACTGATGATGGTCGAATTTGAGAGGATATAGAATGCTAACCGCCAATGGCAAGAAAATCGTTTCTGAAGAAGAGAAATTTGTTAACATCTAGTATAGATGTAATTGTCAGGAGGTTCTTTCTGAAAGTACTTGTGTGGAGTGTGGACGTATATGGAAGTGAAACATGGACGATAAACAGTTTAGACAAAACAAGAATAGAATATTTTGAAACGTGGTGCTACAGAATAATACTGAAGTTTAGATGGGTAGATAATGTAACTAATAATGAGGTACTGAACAGAATTGGGGGGGGGGAGTGGAATTTGTGGCACAGCTTGACTATAAGAAGGGATCGGTTGTTAGGACACATTCTGGGGAATCAGGGATCACCAGTTTAGTACTGGAGAGAAGCGTTGAGGGTAAAAATCGTAGAGGGAGCCCAAGATATGAATACCGTAAACAGACTGAAAAGGATGTAGGTTCCAGTAGTTACTCTGAGATGAAGAGGCTGGAAATGGATAGAGAAACATGTAGAGTTGCATCAAAGGACGTCAAATTTGTGATGAAGTGGGGATTTTCCCGTACGACCATTTCAAGAGTGTACAGTGAATATACGGAATCCGGTAAAACATCAAATCTCAGACATCGATGCGTCCGTGCAAATATCTTGCAAGAACGGGACCAGCGACGACTGAAGAGAATTTTTCGACGTAACTGAAGTAAAACCATTCCGCAAACTGCTGCAGATTTCAATGCTGGACCAGCTTGTCAGCATGGGAATCATTTAACGAAACACCATCGATATGGCCTTAAGGAGGCAAAGACCCACTCCTGTACCCTTGAAGACTGCGTGGCACAAAGGTTCACGCCTCGCCTATGCCCGTCAACAGCGGCTATCAGTTCTTCTTTTGAACTGAATCTTCGTCCACGAAGAAAAATTTACAGTTTTGGGAAGAGATTGAAATCAAGGCGAGTGTGGCAACAATTCATATGTTAGTACGTGTAATTTTGCCATGGCGACGGCACATCTATGCGGGCGCGCGTTAAGAGTCGCGGCACCCATATTGCAGATACTTTTTTCATTTCTAATTCTCCAGTTAAAATGTGATATACCCTTTCAAATGACACCTGGCATCCTCCATGACCATTTTGTGCACTTTTGCAATGATTTCTGGAGTAGTGACACATCTTGGCCGACCACTGCGCGGATCATCATCTAAGCTCTCCCGACCAAATTTAAATTCATTTTTCCACTTGCTAACATCTGAATATGAGGGAGCAGAGTCGCCCAGTGTATTCTGGAAATCGGCATGAATTTCCTTTGATTTCATACATTTCTTTACTAAGTACTTAATCACTGCTCGAATCTCGATTTTTTCCATCTTCGCATTTTCACTACGCAGGAACAACAAAAGAACAACGTCACTGCCACAGCTCTCTTCCACGATCACCGACGTGGGACGTGTTTACAAGCAACAGTCCAGCGAATAACACGTGAACAACCCGTTGCGCTAGAGCTGGCCTCTCATGGTGATTCCGAGAACTTTTCAACGCACCCTCGTATCTCAGTTTCCCAGGGTACAAAGGAGTTTTCAGTTTTTTTAGTGGACCAGTTAACAGTAGTTGAGTATATCTCTTAGGAGCCCTATTCACAGTATGAGTAGGAACTATGTATTCTCCACGCTGTGACAGTTCCTCTCTCCGACTTGGGGAGGTCGGCCACGTATACACACTCTCCTGACAATCGCATCGGACATAGCATACCGGTTCAGTGGCGTATATCACCTGCAACAGCTCAAACTATCGACGTTCCATAAATTCGCTAACCTAACGCTCAGCCTAGCATTAAACCCTAGAACCCCTCTACTATTCACTAGAGGGAACAGGAATACCTGGAAAAGAGCCAGACGGTCGTTTGTCTTTGTATACCATTCAATAACGCTTAGTCTTATTTTGTAAAATCCTCAACATTTATTTTGTCAATTACCACTGATTAACAAGAAAATGATCACTGTACCCTAATCTCCGAAGACTCTCCTGCAACATTTCACAGCTCTACAATACTGTGGAAATTGCACGACTTAAATGAAACTCTACATGCGTGAGGAATGTTGTAGGTTCAGTCTGCGAAAATAAAAAATCTCTCGTGCTGTACCTCCACACTTTACCTGCATGGTACAGAGCTAAAAGCAACCGAAAGACTGCGTTTAAAAGCGGTACAGCACGAAGAGAACATGGGTTCCGCAGGGTGTCGTACGGTACTTGAAATGGAGGAATAACACCAGAAATAGAGGAACAACACCACAAATAGCGTCCATTAATATCCGTTTGCCGGCTCCGTTTTTCCGACCGGCAGAGGCGCGCATCCCCTGTTTTTTTCTTTTTTTCGGAATAAAGTGAATTACGGCTCGCGGCGTAACGGCAGAACGCGGCGGATGAAAACGGCGAATGCTGGCCGTAACTCTTCGGAGCGCCGGTGGGCGGTGGGCCCCCTAAAGCACTCACCCGTGCCAAAGGACTCGGCCTGTTTTGCGAACACGTGTTCCCGCGTTGCTGTCTCTTCCTCTAGGGCTATTAATCAGGACGAGAAACGCCTAAGCAGTATTCTTTCTCCCGAAGTTACGATATTCTCCCCAAGAGCGGTGAGACTAGTTCTTTTGTTTCTCGCTCTTCACCGTTTATTTGATTAAAATAACTAAGAAAAAACCTAGGTGTAGCAAGTCAGTCAGGTAGCAGTGAGTGTCTATTTTCGCAAATATACACTCCTGGAAATGGAAAAAATAACACATTGACACCGGTGTGTCAGACCCACCATACTTGCTCCGGACACTGCGAGAGGGCTGTACAAGCAATGATCACACGCACGGCACAGCGGACACACCAGGAACCGCGGTGTTGGCCGTCGAATGGCGCTAGCTGCGCAGCATTTGTGCACCGCCGCCGTCAGTGTCAGCCAGTTTGCCGTGGCATACGGAGCTCCATCGCAGGCTTTAACACTGGTAGCATGCCGCGACAGCGTGGACGTGAACCGTATGTGCAGTTGACGGA
Organism: Schistocerca nitens; assembly: GCF_023898315.1. Classification (NCBI taxonomy): domain Eukaryota; kingdom Metazoa; phylum Arthropoda; class Insecta; order Orthoptera; family Acrididae; genus Schistocerca; species Schistocerca nitens. The sequence goes on from NC_064618.1 coordinate 589,824,220, forward strand.
CTTTGAGCGAGGGCGTATAGTGGGCATGCGGGAGGCCGGGTGGACGTACCGCCGAATTGCTCAACACGTGGGGCGTGAGGTCTTCACAGTACATCGATGTTGTCGCCAGTGGTCGGCGGAAGGTGCACGTGCCCGTCGACCTGGGACCGGACCGCAGCGACGCACGGATGCACGCCAAGACCGTAGGATCCTACGCAGTGCCGTAGGGGACCGCACCGCCACTTCCCAGCAAATTAGGGACACTGTTGCTCCTGGGGTATCGGCGAGGACCATTCGCAACCGTCTCCATGAAGCTGGGCTACGGTCCCGCACACCGTTAGGCCGTCTTCCGCTCACGCCCCAACATCGTGCAGCCCGCCTCCAGTGGTGTCGCGACAGGCGTGAATGGAGGGACGAATGGAGACGTGTCGTCTTCAGCGATGAGAGTCGCTTCTGCCTTGGTGCCAATGATGGTCGTATGCGTGTTTGGCGCCGTGCAGGTGAGCGCCACAATCAGGACTGCATACGACCGAGGCACACAGGGCCTACACCCGGCATCATGGTGTGGGGAGCGATCTCCTACACTGGCCGTACACCACTGGTGATCATCGAGGGGACACTGAATAGTGCACGGTACATCCAAACCGTCATCGAACCCATCGTTCTACCATTCCTAGACCGGCAAGGGAACTTGCTGTTCCAACAGGACAATGCACGTCCGCATGTATCCCGTGCCACCCAACGTGCTCTAGAAGGTGTAAGTCAACTACCCTGGCCAGCAAGATCTCCGGATCTGTGCCCCATTGAGCATGTTTGGGACTGGATGAAGCGTCGTCTCACGCGGTCTGCACGTCCAGTACGAACGCTGGTCCAACTGAGGCGCCAGGTGGAAATGGCATGGCAAGCCGTTCCACAGGACTACATCCAGCATCTCTACGATCGTCTCCATGGGAGAATAGCAGCCTGCATTGCTGCGAAAGGTGGATATACACTGTACTAGTGCCGACATTGTGCATGCTCTGTTGCCTGTGTCTATGTGCCTGTGGTTCTGTCAGTGTGATCATGTGATGTATCTGACCCCAGGAATGTGTCAATAAAGTTTCCCCTTCCTGGGACAATGAATTCACGGTGTTCTTATTTCAATTTCCAGGAGTGTATGTGTACCACGGAACGTTCATCTCAGGAATTTGTAGTATAAGAGGAAGGTCTGATTATGAAAACTTTTCTCGGTACGTCACTGAAAATAAAAATACTGTTTACTATGCAATTCTGTGACGGGCGAGACAAACGTTCAAAGACTGGAAACCTGAGAAAAAAAAGATATGACTGTAATGATTACTCTCAACAGGTATCAATCATGTATTCACGTAATTGTGATTTTACCAGGTATTAATATCGTGAGGCACGGTACATCAAGCCATTGAAGCCACTGCTTACGTAATTGTTCGAAGGTAATTGACCGATCAACCTAACATGATTCTTACCTAAGAAAATATAAGCAAAGAATGAAAGGAAACGAGCTCAGACTGGTTCGGCACAGCGTAACTGAATAGGTAGCGAAAGAATACGTAACGTGTTCGGTCGGTCTAACCTCGAACAGTTCGTCACCAATCTTTTCTGCACGGCCTCTGAAAAAAAGATTGAAATTTTCATACAAAGTCATGGCTATTATGATAGGCTATTATCAGGTTTGATACTATAATTAAATTCCAAGTACACGTTTCAAAAAAAATACCGTGTATTTTATCTAAAGGTATAATACACAGAAACGTGTGCTTATTTTGCAACAGCCAGAGAAGAAAAGACGCCATTGAAAGGTGAGAAGTAAACGAAATGCAACATTATTTATTTTACAGCAAACGTTATAAGTAGTTCGTTCCCGTCTGGTCCCTTTAGCAATAGTCCCAGACGGAACGATTTTATTATGATTTTAATAACAAAGCCTATTTTTACCAACAAAAATAAAAACAGATATTCACAATATATCAGAGTATTAACATGTTTCTGCCGATATTTTTCATCTCAGTTAATAGACGCGGGCCGGCCGCTGTGGCCGAGTGGTTTTAGGCGCTTCAGTCCGGAACCGCGCTGCTGCTACAGTCGCAGGTTGAAATCCTGCCACGAGCATGGATGTGTGTGATATCTTTGGGTTGGTTAGGTTTACGTAGTTCTAAGTCTAGGGGACTGATGACCTCCGATGTTAAGTCCCGTAGTGCTTAGAGCCATTTGAACCATTTCATAGACGCGGACGGATATTCAACCCGGAGCCACGTGACCAAAGAACCAAAGGAGGGACTGCGCCTGTTTTTGTTCATTTGCACATAGTTGATGGGTAGGTTTTACTTAACAGTAAGTTAGCCTTGACAGTACAAGCTATTGATCTTTAACAATTTATGAGTTATTTTAAACACGCAGGTAAGAACTTTGCAAGATAAAATTTTTCACACACAGCCTACAGTGCTTATATAAAAAACAAACTAAGACGGAAATACAACCAATTCCCTATGCAAAATTCCAGAATGGCTGATTTTAAGGAAATGCCAACAACAACCAGTAACGCTGGCTTAAGGAAATTACCACTAACACAACCAATGATGCCTGAAGGGCTACTTAAAGAAATGCAATTAAAAACGCAATAATTAACTAGTACTTGAAATGTTAATTTGGGAACAGGCCTGAAGGGCTATCTGAAACACACGCTATTTGAGAACAAGGTATTTGACTGAATAATTAACAAGACACTTTTAATAGAAGCAAAAGGTTTCACAAAGGAATCAGAGTAATGGTTAGACTTTAAAATTTCCGTATATTATAATTATAATCGGCAATAAAATAACTGAACATTTGATCCTCAACTCTAAATTAGGGCGAGCTGATTCACATTTCGCTCATACATGGCCTGGCCGGTACAGAACAGCCGGCTCTTAAACCACCAGTTTAGCGCGGGAGGATCCAGTAGTCTACAACAGACTAAAACATTCATTTACCAGCCAGTACTGACAATTAAATACAATAATAACAGAAATGAGAACGTAGACTGCATTATGCTGGCCCCACAGTAATAAGTTGGCTCAGCATGGAAACATTTTTAACTGATACACAAATTCGCGACCCTAGCCGCCAGTTAAACACACGTGAGATATCAACACGCCAGACAAGTCCTATACAGCAAACACTCTCTCGGTGAAGTTGTTAAAGAAAGAGAGCATAAAATATCTCAATATAGTGAGGGGCAGAGTGAGCCTACACAGAGATGAAATCAATAAACACAGTCCGGCAATTCAAATTGCGTAACGTCTAATCAGAACGGCTGGCGATAGCGGAAGAATCTTGAGGAGGTGCCACAAACTTTCGTTGTAATCTGCAGAAGCAAATAATAATTATGCTCACCTCAGCTGCAGGCTGCTGAATTCAATGCTGATCTTGCAAAACCGGAATGGATAGCCCCTAACGAATCCCAAGTGTGCGTCTCACACAAACACAGAGGCCTTCATTCCATAATTCCTTACGGGTTGCAACTAGTACTTTGCACTCTGCCCACAGACCCTACTGAAATCACCACAGGCAGCGGCGTACGGCGTACTCGTTCCTCTCCAGGAAGGCCGGGCGTGTTTACTTCCCGCTAAAAGCACACACCGTGCAACCCACACGCTACTACGTGCCAGTCCAATCCACCACTCACTGCATGACCTTTCACATTGATAGCCAAGGCACGACTCTCTACTGCACACCACACTCCACCAACGACTCTCTCCCAGCGCTCACTAGTCGTAAATAGGAAAGAAGAAAAAAAAAACTAGCCAATACTGATGGCGATCAGCGACCAGGCTCGTCACTCTTTACACGCTTCAGAAGTCATGATGGACAATGTATATATCTACTGCATGGCTAGCATGTATAGCAACGGTGATAGGGCACGGATAAGACGTCGAAAAATAGGTTTCGTCGCACTTTCGGGGGATGTATAAGGTAAAAACTGTGGGAGGAAGATACAGTTTCGAATACGTCCGACAAATAATTGAGAACGTAGGGTGTAACTGTTACTCTGAGATGAAGAGGGTGGCACAAAGGAGGAAATCGCGGCGAGCGGCATCAAATCAACTTGATGACTTAAAAGAATGTAAATGGATAAATACACACATGAACAAAATTTGTGAGCTATTCAAAGCGTAACTTAAATGAGTAACAAAAATGGAAAAAGGTCATTAAAACAAAGGTTAAGTTCTAACCTGTACTCCTTCTTTAAGACTCACCATGCTGCTAATAGAGGTGAGATGCTAGTCCTTCACCGTCCCACCAGTGAATGAGAATTTTTACAACTTGCCTGCTAATCCTTCAGAAGTGGCAGTTTCACATATCCTCTCTGGGTACTGCAGCCACCTCAGGAACAAGCTACCCTACGCTCTGTGCCAAAGTAAAAAAATGGTTCAAATGGCTCTGAGCACTATGAGACTTAACTACTGTGGTCATAAGTCCCCTACAACTTAGAACTACTTAAACCTAACTAACCTAAAGGCATCATACATTTCCATGCCCGAGGCAGGATTCGAACCTGCGACCGTAGAGGTCGCGCGGTTCCAGACCGTAGCGCATAGAACCCATCGGCCACTGCGGCCGGCCCAAAGAAAGAGCTATCTTTCTTTTAGGAAAAAGCTAAAGCACTCTGTTGTATCACCCAATAAAGTTTCCCCAAAAATTAACGTCCGGTTTTCAGTCTGTCAAACAGTGCAGCAAATGCTCCCATCTCTTTCCCACTTCTTTCTCATTTTATTTCTTACCTAATAGTGGCACTTTCTTTTCCCGCCTCTTGACTAATTGTGTTTTGTTATTTCCTATCGAGGTATGGCAGTGATATGTTGTTGCCCTATCCACGGACATTTCCAAATGTTACGTAATGCCGTAAGTTGAGGGAAAGCATAAATTAGGTTGTAAAATATCAGGCAGGAAATTTGCAATATATTTACGAAATCCGCCCTTAATATAACTTCGGATTCGAATGCTGTGAAATTTAAAAAAAAAAATGGCTCTGAGCACTATGGGACATAACATCTGAGGTCACCAGTCCCCTAGAACTTAGAACTACTTAAACCTAACTAACCTAAGGACATCACACACTTCCATGCCCGAGGCAGGATTCGAACCTGCGACCATAGCGGTCGCACGGTTCCAGACTGAAGCGCCTAGAACCGCTCGGCCACACAGGCCGGCTGAAATTTTCAAGCGAGCAGAACATCAGCACTCAGGAAGGTGCGAGGCAACTATCTTTAGGAACCACAATGCAAGAAGAGGAGGAACGTCCATTGGAGGAGCAAGGCCGTTAAATTCATATCACGGGGAGGGGCACAAGTGGCGTCTAGAATGTTCTATAGGTTTGACATACGGATACTTCCGGCGAAACTAAAAGATGACGCGCAGTTTTGGGGGAGAGACGCGGCTTGGCCCCATGAGATTGGACTCGTTCCTGTCCCTGGAATGGGAGTGACACTAAATAGTTCATCGGTAAAAGTACTACTTGGATAAATAATATACTTACAAAAATTCTCGTCATAGTTTCTCCATGTGAGACTAAGAAATAGTCACCATTGGAGACAACGAAAGTATTTTAATCAGGAGTTTTACGAAAAGCGACTAATCTAATGTCATATCTGGTAAAAGGTTTCAAATAGGAGGAGCGTCCCCTTGTTTGAGGCCAATCGTGGTGAAGTTTATCTAAGCGCAGATCATGTCCCTGCAGGCAATCTAACATGAGTGGCAAGATAGATTTGATTTGTAATCTAAGTGTAAAGACATATGCAGTCATTTAGGAAGTCACTTTGATTGGGGCCACAAAAGTTTTATTTTGAATGGTGACAATAACTACAAACGAATGAAGCTTATGCCATTACACTGCGTCGTTGCTTTCCATTGCACTCATAATTAAGGCTGTGTTCGTTACCTTGCGGTGCGTGTGTTCCCAGTGTCGTCGAAGGTATGCACAGATTACCTTATGGTCACGATTGAGTGGCAAACGTGGAATTAGCGGCTCCCGTAAAGGATCCGTGAATCTGGTGTGACGTATACGTCTTTCATCTTCGATGTCTACTAGCTCAATTGGAGGAGAACGGTCTCAAGGACATAGCGTGTCTTTCACTACACGAGTTTCGGACGTATTTGCCGGAAAACCAACATCTTCCCTAGACTATTAGTTAATTCAAAGTGTGCGCATGTGACACCAGCAGAAGCACAACGTCAGAGCTTGTGAGAAAGGTAGGTGAGCCTTGCAAGTTGCAACGTTGCTGGATATACTGACTCGCGAACGAAACAGGCCCTTGTGATTAGTGTGTGAATGTGTGCGCTCGTAGCTCAGCCGCACCACTTCGAAGAATTCTTCTTCCAAAAGCCATTGTGTTTTTACCTTTCACCTAACTTGTAGCAATCGATGTAAAATTGAGATATGGTGATCAAGTCAAACTCTTTCTCTCCCTCTTTGATCCTCTCGCTAATGTCCATTACTGTTAGCTCCCATAGTTCAGATTTACCTTTCTGCAATTTGTATTTATTGCTGTAATTTTGCCTAGACTATAGCAATTTCAAAATGTTATATTCTATATTTCATGCACGATAAAATTTACTTGTCATTATATATTAAATGTAAAATACGTAAAATCCAAGGTTAAGTGTAAGAGAGGTTCTGATGGTCTTAATACTGTCAAATGAAGTAAATCAGCGCCGGCCGGAGCGGCCTTGCCGTTCTAGGCGCTACAGTCTGTAGCCAGGTGACCGCTACGCTCGCAGGTTCGAATCCTGCCTCGGGCATGGATGTGTGTGATGTCCTTAGGTTAGTTAGCTTTAATTAGTTCTAAGTTCTAGGCGACTGATGACCTCAGAAGTTAAGTCGCATCGTGCTCAGAGCCATTTGAACCATTTTTTGAAGTCAATCAGCAATTAATAAATGTACTGAACAGCAGAATTGAAGGAACACATTTTTGAAATCTCGTAATTGTCTTCCATCGCAATGCAGACGTTTCAAATTTGGCTGAAACACGCTTATGACCGACTTCTGTAACGGTGCACCACAAAGTCGCTATAGAGGCGTGTCGACGCATTCAGAGTTTACATTAGCGCCAAATTTCACCACAATTCTTTTCAATGCCACTGTGGACGAGTTAAGTGATGGGAAGATCGTCACAGCCCGTCTTATCCACATTTCACTCCTCCTTTTGACTCTTCTACGAATGGTGACACACAGAGTTGAAAATATACGGTTTTCTTAGGGCGGCAAAGGAAAAGATTTCAGAAACACAGAGGGAGGCATAATGGTTGTCAATGAAACAACTGCTTTGAATATCTCAGTTCACTGATTCAACTATCGTTACATTTTAGTGTGTATTCCTGTTTGAAAAAATCAAAATGTAGGATTTATTTTGAAAAGCCCGCGAGCCATGTAGAAGCAAATATAGTTCGCCTTGGCGATATGTAGCCAACGGTCAACAGTAGTGTGGTTTGAGCGACTTTTGTCAAACATAACCAGTACATTCCATACTTAATTTAACTATAAAAACGCAACACTATGGGCCGTAAAGTCATAGCCCTTCAGACGTACACGTGGTGCACATTCGATCGCGATGGACCTATCACTACTTCAGGTAAGTAAAGCCAGCTTTTATCCTTTTAGAATTAATCAGTAATGCTTATCTTTAATTCTAGTAGCTTTCCATGTATTTTATGCATTCAGTTATGGTGAGAAGATACACCAATCGACATAAGCAGTGGTTTCTGCCTCAGCACCTCTTAATTTTAGTTGTACAAAGTAAGAAATTCCCAATGTAGCAAGAGATCCCCCGGGTGCTACTTAACCTACCTATCTTTCTCTCTTTATTGCAGCTACTAATAATATTATCGACTTGAAATGTAAAGTAGTTTTAAGAAACAATCATAACGAAAGAAGTGGAAGTGGGAGTCGAAGTTTTAAACGAAGAGTCCTAAGTTAAGTGGAGCATATTTAATTCTTTTTATATTTATGACAGATGACGTTCAGAACTAAAACATCAATTTCCTAAAGCAGTCGAATGTTACCCTCTAAAATTTTCGAGAAAATACACTATGAACTTTCCCAAGTGTGTGTAATACACGAATGACAGATCGATAACGCGTCAAGCAGTGTAGCCCTGTAGTACGATGGTAGCCTTTCATGCGAAGGACCAGCGTTCGATTCCCACGTGGGTTGTATGTTCAAAAACAGGTGGATACTTGATATATATTTTTAAATACAGTCACATGCTCTACAAGCATTTCCGTGAAGCGTGAAATACATAAAAGTTGAAGAAAAAAAAGGAACAGTGCTCGAGACTGGCAATTACAGGTACGAGTAGTTTCGGCCATTAATTTTTTAGATTTTTTCGTTCATTTCGAATAGTTATGTCATATAAATATGTGATAATTAGCGTATATTTAATTGTAATTTTTATGGAAAATGCACGTCTTCTTATTTCCAATTATATATCAAACGCAAAAATCCAGTTTTCATTGCAGATATAGATCCCTAACCACCGATACCTTATAAATAAGGTGGTTTAAAAAAAGAAACCCATTTCAAATAATTTTTTTACGACTTCATGTACCCTATGCTTCACGCAATTGTCAGTGAAACATGAATCTTTGTTTGAAAATTTACAGCTGGGAATCGATGGCCATCCATGTGGCTGTCGGAGATCCTGTCACAGAGCCACACAGCCCATAACAACAATCAACTTGCTTTACGGCGTTTGACAACTTCGGAGAAATTTACAGTGGAGTTTTTAGGGAATTTATGAGAGTTCCATCGATCTCTAGGTAACTGATATTTAATTCCGAAATTCAAATACCATACATATAAAAAATTATGAAACTCCGATTACCGTATGGTCTGTTTGTTAGTTTCCGATGTAAACTTGATCTGGCGTCAATTAGTAACAAATATGATCTAATAAGACGAGACTTACGGAGGAGCTGAGAATGTTTAAATCACGTGGAGTGTAAAAGAGTTCCCCGTATGTCTGATATGCAATGAATCCGTCTAGGTTCCAAAAGAATTTGACACCAAACAGCATTACGAGGCTGAACACGCAGTTATGATTGACAAGTACAAGGGACAATTTCGACAAGACCAGGTGGACGATCTTAAAAAGGAAACTTTCTGCTCAACAGCAGATATTAACAAGGGTGAATTTAAAGTCAACATGCTACGTGAAAACGAGTTAGGCAGTAGCTCTGACACTGGCAAAAAAATCAAAGCCATATTCAGATGACGGAATCGTTAAGGAATTCTTAGAGCCGTCGTTGAAATTGTGTGTCCAGAAAAGAAAAAGAATTTCTCAAACTATTACTAGACGTGAGGACGGCATTGGAAGACAAATTGAAGATTAAAAGATCTTTTCATCTGATTTTATATTATATTCTCCAACTTTGGATGAATTCGCAGATGTGGCGGATACCACCGAAGGGGCGATTTATGACAGGAGTGTTCATGCTCATTTTAATAGAACAGAAGAATTAATGCCATTGTATCCACTTAAGGATACAACGAGTCACGTGATTTGTTGGAACCAGTTATACTGACTTTAAGTCGCTTTGTATTAAAACTAACAATCTGTCGGGGCTAACAACGGATGGTGCTCCAGCAATGATTAGGAAACAAAAAGGTTTAGTTCAGTTGATTTAAAACGAGGCCTGCAAAGTTGGCAATCCGTCGATGCTAAGCTTTCATTGCATTTATGTGCCTACTTCCTCAAAACTGACCATGTAGTGAAGATAGCTGTCAAAACAGTGAAATTTATTAAGTCAGAATGATTGAATCACCTTCAGTTCCAAGAATTTCAGAAGTCTTTGGATTCAGAGATTAATAATATTTCGTATTATTCAGAAGTAAGAGGGTAAACCCGTGCGAAAATGTTGAAAAGAATGGTTGACTTAAAACAAGAAGTACAATCATTCTTTGATAGCAAGTCAAACAAACTCCTGCAGTGAAGACAAAGAATGGCTTTCCAAGTCTGCGTTCTTGGTCGACAGCCGGCCGGAGTGGCCGAGCGGTTCTAGGTGCTACAGTCTGGAACCGCGTGATAGCTACGGTCGCCGGTTCGAATCCTGCCTCGGGCATGGATGTGTGTGATGTCCTTAGCTTAGTTAGGTTTAAGAAGGTTCTAGGGGATTGATGACCACAGCAGTTAAGTCCCATTGTGCTCAGAGCCATTTGAACCATTTTTTTTTCTTGGTCGATATAACTAGTTACCTAAAATGATGTTAATACTTGACTCCAAGGAATGATCATATTTCCACATTCCAAATTAAAGTAGGACTTTAGGAACAATAGTTGTGAACAAAAAACTTCACACATTTTCAACAATCAGACGTCACACAGGTGTAGCGATTAAATACGCTTCTTTGATATCTGAGCTGAAATACGAATTCGAAAACCGATTTCAAGATTTTAAGAAACATAGTCTGCTTTCTGCTTTGTTTCCTACGACATTCTCTGTAGACATGAGTTCACTACTGGAATATGTACAAATGTAATGCTGCTAAATGCAGTGTGATGGACGTTTAAAAGAGAAACTAAGTCAAGTTGGTTTGGAAGAGTTCTGTAAAACATATCTGGACAAGAGGAAATATCCAGAGTCTTACAAAAATGCTTCAAAAGTGATTTCATTACCTGGAAACAGTTTCATCTGTGAACAGCTTTTTAGTGAGAACATGCATTAGTGATGTTTGTCTTAAAAACTCTTTGCGTATTCAACTTCCGTTGACGTCAACATTCACTCACCTACTTCAGTCTGGCCAAGCCAGACACCTCGCTAACATCGGATTTCGCTAAATTGTATAAAAAACATTATTTACTCACATTCGTTTTATTACCTTCAAAAAAATAATATTTTTTGCTTGGTTTTGTTCACAAAACAAAAATTGTTAATGTGGCCCGCGGTGAAATCCCCCTTAAGAATTTGGCCCGCCTGGCGAAAAATTTGGGTCACCCCGGGTATATACATTGATGATGTATTGATTTAAACATACAGCTTACTTAAGACGCTTAATATTTGTACGGGTGTGACAACGCCGCTATAATACGCTGTCGGTAGTGGACCTCGTGCGCCGAAGGTGGGTCGATAATAACCAGCGAACAGAACCTCGTGAGAATAAATGAAACAATGAAAACTCGCAGTGCTAGTCAATCTACGGGAAGTAGAGAGTCCGAAGACACTTAGCGACGTGCACCGAAATAAACTCAGCACTCGGCAACAACATTCGGCACGAAGCACAAGGCGAGGTCCGCGAAGGTTGAACTCACCATAAGCAATGGCCCGCTCGGCGTACTGCTGCCTGCAGGTGAACACATACGTATATTTCTGTCCAGGATCAAATTTTGATACATAACCTCACTAGCACACTCTACAAATAAGTCTCATCATTCTTCAGATTAATGTAATTTATGTGTAACTGTAACGCACCTCATGATGGGAACTTGCTGGTGAAAGAAGTCATTGCCGGCCGCGGTGGTCTTGCGGTTCTAGGCGCTGCAGTCCGGAACCGTGGGACTGCTACGGTCGCAGGTTCGAATCCTGCCTCGGGCATGGATGTGTGTGATGTCCTTAGGTTAGTTAGGTTTAAGTAGTTCTAAGTTCTAGGGGACTGATGACCTACGATGTTAAGTCCCATAGTGCTCAGAGCCATTTTTGAAAGAAGTCATTCAGATAAATATCAATAAAAAAAGTGTCTGGAGGAGTAGTAGTAATTCATAAGTTTATGAGCAAATATTGTGTCATTAGAAGAAATAAGTCGTCTTTCAAATCTATTTCACTGGATGAGACTCCAAGTGTCTAACCATTTAGAACTACCCTATAGTAACAAATGCACCTCATCCTTCATTTCAGCAACGTGGTGATTAGCTCCCTCTACATAATGGGAAATGATTCAAGAGATCCGGAGGAAGAAAGGTCAAATGTGGGTGTTAAAGAGGTGAGGAATATGTTCAAGGAAGTACATGGGTAGATACAGGAACCTGCAGCGTCTATTTTGAGATGTAAGGTGTCGCAGCTGGGCTTATCTGCCCCGACGCAATACCCTTTATACCAAACGTTACACCGAGCGAGATGACGCAGTGGTTAGCACACTGGACTCACATTCGGGAGGACGACTGGTTCAAACCCGCGTTCCCCTCATCTAGGTTTTCCGTGATTTCCCTACATCGCTGCAGGTAAATGCCCGGCACGGCCGACTTCCTTCCCCATCCTTCCCTCAGCCGATGAGACAGATGACCTTGCTGTTTGGTCCCCTCCCCCGCATCACACAATCGACCAATCAAACGTTATAATATCTGAAAAACAAAAACCGTCGTCTTGCCACTCTTGCATGTAATAATGAAGCTACATGTTGTGCATATGAAACAAAACTAAATTACGCAAATGATCGTTTGCATTTTCAAGAAAGTGCCTAAGTTGCTCAAGAGATCATCCAGTTTGCAGCAGATATTACCTTGTTTGTATCAAAAAAAGAAATCTTCCAAAACCGAAGGTGACGAGGAGAATATACCATCGGGAGGGTAAGAAAGCCTTCATGGTGTGGCAATCTCTAGCATTCACCAAATAATTTGCAATAGCTCTTAAAAAATTGTCGCCGAAAGGAACACTCCGACCCATGTTAAGACATCTGGCTTGATCATGGGAAACTGCAAAGGAAAACGTTTATTTGAACCTTCAAGTGTCCGAAGCTTGATGGCTCATAGAAACAAATATATCAATCTCAGCAAGCTAAAGAATCACCATCCTTGCCCAAACTTAGACCATCACTTGCAATTAAAGAGCAAGGTTCAGCTAAAATCCGACTAATCCCAAATAACGTATTACCTAGATATTCCTTACGGTTACAGATACTCCAACACAATTAGTGTCTAGTATATCCATCGGGATACTCACTCCAGTTTGAATTTACGATTTCGCTGCTACTACTTGTGGCTTCAGCCATCTGCTTGCTACTTGTTCTATGTGGACATTAATGACTTTAATCACTGAAATTTTGGAACCTCACGTTGGGCACTCCAGTAGTTAGCTAATACAACATTATTAGTTTCTTTTCCTGATCTACAGGAACGAATGTCCTCCCCTGTTATTAAAAAGTTCATATGCACTTCATTTGACTTAGGAATGTAATTAATAATTTAACCTTTTTACAGGTCCCTCTAAACTAAAAAAATCTTTAAACGTAAGCTGTAAGGTGTGTGCTTCGCCGGCGATGGGCGAGGCATGACAGAATCTCTGACCAGAGAGTAGTTTATTGTTAGTTGTTGCTTGTCGCGAGTCTGCGCTTGTCTGCGCGAGTCGGCAGTAGTAGTCGGTCGGCTTTAGTAGCGAGTCGACAGTAGAAGTCAGTCTGCGCTTGTCTGCGCGAGTCGGCAGTAGTAGTCAGTCGGATACGGTAGTAGGTAGTCGGCATGCGTCGGCTGTGTGCTCTGGTCGCGACTCTGGTCAGGACTCTGGAGGATGAGTATTGTTGTAGAAGGTAAAGAAGCAGCATTGTGCGTATTTAATAATGTATGTTGATTGTAATTTAATTTGTTCAAAAAAATGCCCCAACAATAATTTTTTATAAAGTAACTCTTTTAAAGAAAAGTATTCATTTCAATTTAAAGAATTTTTCCACTCTTTTGAAGAAAAAGCATTAATTTCAATTTAAAGAATATTTCCTATGCATTCCTTCCAAGAATCAAAAGAAAAAAAAATTATACGCCAGCATTGCACGAAGCTGTGTCGATAAATAAGAGCAGATATAGTTGCAGTTTTTATTGAGGTAAGAATATTGGTTTTGTTATTCAGAATACAGGGCCGAAGGTCAGCGCTGCCGTCCTTATAAAATTTACCAGATATTATTATTTCTGTTAGGAGGTTACATTTCATTCATGGTTCATTATTTAATTAATATTATTGTTGGTTTATGGTCAATTTTCATTCCTTAATTTTTGTGGGGAGTTTAAGCTTGGCTCCATTTCACATTATTTTCATTTATCAAAATTTCCTGCGGAGAGGTTACAAAGCATTTCGGAAGTTTTGATCACAATAAAAATCACATTACTATTTACTAATTATTGATTTTGGTAGATTAACATTTCACATCTGATCTGTTAAATAAAAAGTTTGCCTTCGATTAGTGTGAACGTATTAGTACGCTATGTACAAAGTGTTACAACTTAAAAATAATAAAAGTTTTACCTTGTTGACCAAAGAATCTGTCCATGTATAATGTTGACTGTAACTTCAGTATTACTGAGTGTATCTCAGGTGTATAGAAATAAAGAGACAATGTCAGAAGTCGGTACTTTTCAAAAGCATACACTATTCATAAAATTTTTAAGATTCTGTAGTGGAGAATTCGGCAGGGCGTTAGTTCGTCATACCAAGGGTCCCAGGTTCAACCTCTGTTCATACCAGTTTTTGTACTGCAGTACGTTTGAAGCTGTTATATGGGACATGTCCCTGAATTGTAAAAGGAGTGTAGGAATGTTATAGATCTACGGCGGTGTTGCTATATACTTAAACCCAGGACAGTTGGTACGACAAACTAGCGCACTACACGACATATGGTCAGAGTTGGTCTTTCCCTGTGCTCCTAAGTTCATGTGTTATACTTACCGTTTACGCACGCTCTCCTCGATGACAGCACACAGCACAAACTATATCGGAGTTCTGGTAGATACTATGCCAAGATATCACATTTGGTATCGATCTGACTTTCTGATATCTGAAGGTTTTGGTGTACGTGTAACATATCAGTTGTAAACGATGATCAGAGAATGGCTGTTAACATTTAAAACAATCGGAAGAATAACCTTTGTGAAGTCTTCCCCATGCCCATTGTGATTTATCTCTTGTGACCGTCAGGTAATGCACACGGGCGCACTGATATACGTTAAAAATTGTTAATTTCGAGATAAAATTTATAAACATTTGAGATAAATACGAAAGCGTACATGAAAATTATGATCGGAATGTAAATATGAAATTCACAGAACTGTGTCAAAAATACATGAAAACAAATATTAACAGATAGTAGCAAATGAAAGAACGGTTAAAACAAGAAAAGTACTTTCTACATTTCAAATAAAAGAAATACTGAGAAGAGCTTTAATCGAACATTAAAGTTGTTCATAAATGACAACCAAACGCCAATGTTCGGCCTTTGTTTTGCCGACGTCGTCTTCCCTCCCCCCCGCCCAAATCCCCAACCCGCCAAGTAGGTGTGTGTACAGGAGTCGATACCGACGGACGAACATTGTGGTGTGTGGCGAAGACGCCAGTTCCATGTTGGGAATGTAGAAAACGTTCATGATTCGTCCATCAGCACACCGATGCTTTCAGAGCACCAAGGTTCGAGCATGTAAAGAAGCTCATCGCCAAAAGTTAAAATAATACTTCATACTGCACTCGGCTTTGCTCATTGTCTGTTACTTGAGCAGAACTTTTTTTTTTACTGTAAATTCTATTTCTTCCACTATTTAGAGCAAACATCCCCCTGTAAAAGATGTATAGCACTTTCATATTATGGTTAATATCTTGCACCGAATGCCCCTCTGAGCCATGTCCTCACTGAAAGCTGTCTTATTCTGGGATTATGTGCGTTCCCTAAATTGCCAGTGTAATGTTTGGCACAGTTACTATACTTAACTTTGTGCACTCCTGAACTAAGAAATCCGTCGCGTTTGGGACCAATTTTGTGTCGAAGACGTGGTTGTAAAGTGTTCGTTGTTTGGCATCCTATATCTATCTCAGTTTTCGAAAGCATTGCTCAATTTTTCATGACACTTGGTTGTTGTATGTATGGCAACACATTTAGTTTATAGCTTTGTTTTGTCGTTCTTAGCCAACTGCACTGTTAACAGTTTGTGATTTCTTCAGTTTTCTAAGTTTGCTATAAATATTAGTGAAATCAGCTGTTCTATATGCACTAGCTTTTGCAATCTGTTACACAATTTCTGCCACAAGAGGCGATGGATCACAGAGTTGAAAAAATACGTTCTTCTGGTGATGACCAGGTCAAGATACTTAATTGAGGGATCGTTTTCTAGTTCAAGAATAAAATTAATTTTGGGATGCATGTCACTTAATAAGCTCGCGCAATCGTTTATGCTACATTTGTTACTTTTCAGAAAATTTTTTGAGATGCATGTCACTCAATAAGCTCGCGCAGTCGTTTATTCTACATGCGTTATCTTTCAAAAAATGTAAGTGTCATCCTATTATCGTTTATAATAAACGACTGTCTTATATATAATGTAGTGTATTTTTGAAAGAGTTTGTTTTCAGAATATTACTGAACATACCGGCTCAGTTGCCAGCTAGACTACTGCCAGCAACGAGCCCATTTTTTAGTGATACATCTTTAAACTAAACACAAAATATACGTTAACGAAAGCATTATCAGCTTTACCATCTTGAGGACAGCAGTAATCTTTTTATACGACAATTAATCTGCCTTTAAAATACATACACATTCTTCATATTTGTGCAAAACCTGGAGATGTTTAGATACGCGAACTTTGCATCACCTGGGATTTTAACTTCTGCTATCGGCTTAGCAAGTTCGTAACTTATCCTTTACGCTAATTGAGTGTAAAAGAATGTAAACTTCCATTTATTTTTTTTATTCAGCACCTTCTTTAGTTAATAGTTGGTGTAATTAATATTTTTAACAATCAGCCTAATAAATTTATCCCTCTTTTACTTTAACATCTTAGCTGCAGGATACACGGATGAGTGATTTTGACAGACTTCTTCTCTCTTTATGTAAATAAGAAGTTGGTGCTATTTTCCTTTCCAAGGGTACAAAAAAATGTAGTGAGGTAAAAATTTTAATACGATCTTTCTTAATCTCGATGATGCCATTTAATTTAAAGAAGGACTCTGTTTTCTTAATGTAGCCTCTAACAGATACAACAACAGCTTTGTTGACCATTTCCGACATTAGTAATGGTAATTTCCTCGGTTTATAGCTTATTATTAAAGTTATCCAATGTCTAAATGTCTTTATTAGGTGACTTGTTAGGGTTATGTGGTTCTTTTAGAAAATTTCTAATATTAAAAACGGTATTAGTTGCGCTGAATGTATCCATGTTAGCTACTTCAGTGGCTACTTTTGTTTTGGCAATAATTTCTTTAATTTTATCCGGTTCTGGCTCACAACAAACAATCTACAGTAGACTTTTATCTAACTTTGCATGTTTCATAAGATGTTCTCTTTCTTCTGTTTCTTACTGCAGTTGACTATTTATAGTTGACAGATAAAAATTGCTCAGGCCATGGCTCTCATCTCGAAAGACTTTTACAGTCATCAGTCATCTGCAGTATCACAATAATTCATTTCTGCAATGTATGAAACTATCGTACATTTCAAGCAACATATTCCTCGCTTCTTTACATAGTTTTAGCTCCACATAACTACCGTACCTTTATCGCTCATTCGGTTTTTTTTTTTTTTCTTTTTAGTCTTCTGTCTGATTTCATGCGGTCATTCACGAATTCGTCTACTTTGCCAAGTACTTCATCTCAGTGCAGCTCTTGCAACCTACGTCCTCAATCATCTGCTCGATGTACTTCAATCTCTGTCATGCTCTACAGTTTTTACCGCCTACAGCTCCCTCCAGTACCAAGGAAATTATTGATTATTGCCTAACGTCTTAACACGTGTCCTAGCATCTTGTTCCTTCCTCCTGTCCGTGCTTCCAGTACATTCATTTCCTTGCCGATCCTGAGGAGAATCTAGTCATTGGATACTTTATCAGTACATCTAATTTTTAACATTCTTCTGCAGGACCACATCTCAAATGCTTACATTCTCTTCTGTTCCGGTTTTGCCACAATCTATGTTTCTCCACTAGACAATGCTGTGCTCCAAACGTTTTCTCGGCTAGGAAGGCCTTTTTTCCAGAGCTAGTCTGCTTTTTATGTCCTCTTTACTCTGTACGTCATTGGTTACTTTGCTGCCTATGTAGCAGATTTCCTTAACTTGGATTACTTCTTGACCATCAATTCCGATGTTATGTTTCTCATTGTTCTCATTCCTTCTACTACTCATTACCTCCGTCTATATTCTGTAATCTTTAGTCTGTTCACTTTCACTGAGGTCAGCGAAACTTATCACTGCTATCCTTTCACCTTGAATTTTAATTCCGCTCTTCAGCCTTTATTTTATATGCATCATTGCGTCTTCGATGTATAGATTGAACAGTAAGGGCGAATGCTACAGTCTTGTCTTACACGCTTTTCAATCCGAACGCTCTTATTATTCCCTCTTGGCTCTTGCGTATCTTGTATAGTACCTGTCTCTCTTTATAGCTTACCCCTATTTTCCTCAGAATTTCGAACATCTTGCATCATTTTACATTGTCGAACTCTTTTTCCAGATCAACAGTTCCTATGAAAATGTCTTCATTTTTCCTTAGCCTTTCTTCCATTATCAACGGTAAAGAACGGCCCATCAGGTGCCTTTACCTTTGCTAAATCCAAACTGATCGTCATCTAACATACCCTCAATTTTCTTTTCCATTCTTCTGTATATTGTTTTTGTCAGCAACTTTGGATGTGTGATCTGTTAAGGTGGTTGTGCGATAATTCTCGCACTAGTCAGCTCTAGAAGACTCTGGAATTGTATTTTTTTTTTTTTTTTTTTTGTGGGAGTCACATCGTACATCGCCTACCTCTCTACACAACAACCTGAATAGTCATTTTGTGACCACTCCCTTCATTAATTTTAGTAATTATGATGGAAAGTTATCTATACTTCTGCTTTATTCGATCTTAAGTCTTCCAAAGCTCTTTTAAATTCTGATTCTAATACTACATCTCCTGACTGTTCTATACTGACATCTGTTTCTTCTTCTGTATGTCATAGAGATTTTGCCTCTCATGGAGGCCGTCGCCGTATTTTGACCTATCCGCTCTCAACTCTACCTTTAACAGTGGAAGACCTATTGCACTCTTAAGGTTAGCACCTTGCTTTAAATTTCACAGAAGGTTGCTCTACATTTCCTTGTGCTGAGTCAGTTCTTCCGACAGTCATTTCATTTTAGATTTCTTCACACATTTCATGCAGTCATTTCGTCTTATCTTCCCTGCACTTCCTATTTATTTGATTATTCGGCGATTTGTGTTTCTTTATGTCTGAATCTCCCTGTAGATTTTTATTTTCTTCTTTCATCGATGAGCTGAAGTACTTCTCCTGTTACCCATGTTTTCTGCGCAGTTACATTATTTGTCCCTATGTTTTTCTTTCCAACTTCTGCGATTGCTCTTCATAGAGATTTCCACTTCTCTTCAACTGAGCTGTTTACTGAGATATTCCTTATTTTACCGTGTATAGCCTCAGTGAACTTCAATGCTTAGTATTTCGATGTTCCACTTCTTTGCGTATTGATTCTTCCTTACTAATGTCTTTAACTTTAGCCTACTCTTCATCGCTACTAAACCGTGATCTGAGTCTATATCTGCTCCTGGATACGCCTAACAACAGAATCGGATTTCGGAGTCTCTGTCTGACCATGATGTAATCTGACTGAAGTCTTCCCTTATCTCCGTGCCATTACCAAGTATACCTCCGCCTCTTGTGATTCCTGAACTGAGTATTCGCTATTAATAGCTTAATGTTGTTACAGAAAGCAATTATTCTTTCTCCTCTCTCATTCCTAGTACTAAGCCCATATGCTCCCGTACCTTTCCTTCTACTCCTTCAACTACAACTGGATTTCAATTATTAGATTTTCATCTACCCTTACGTACTGAATTACCCGTTCAGTATCCTCATACACATTCTCTATCTCTTCATCTTTGGTTTGCGATGTCGACATGTAAACTTGAACTACAGGTACGATTTGCTGTTGACTCTGATGAGAACAGCCCTATCACCTGTTATTTGATGGTTGGAGACACAACATCTTTGTTAGAGATAGTCTGCAAAAACCAGTTTATACACGTTGGTCACTGATGGAATCGTGTTTACGATTTGAATCAACCCCCACAGCGTCAGTTAAGGCCTGAAGATGGTGTACTGAAGCACGGAAACTGGTAGCCTTATAAAAAATAACATCGTAAGGACGCCTGTAGGTGTTCCATTTTATTGTATAAGTGAAGTCATGTTCCAGTCAGATGGATGGTCACCCAACTATCACTGAACTGTACACAGTAACACACTCTGTGCTCTACCTTCCTATTCATAACGAATCCTACTCCCGTTGTAGCATCCTCTGCTATTCCCTCCTATGATAATCTGACCAGAAATTCTTGTCTTTTTTCACATTTAATTTTACTGAGTCATACTATACCTAGACAGGGCCTTCTTATTTCCTTTTCCAGATTTTCTAGCTCCCCTACCACGTCCAAACTTCCATGCCCCGGATTGTGGAACGTTATCCGTTCGCTGCTGCGTCCTCACGATTTTATTTATTATATTGCTACCAGTTTCGGTGCTTCTGTGCAACATCTTTCTCTCACGGTCACCTCCCCCTTGGCAGTCCCCTCCCGGAGGTTGGAATGGTGGACTATTCAGGAATCTTTTGTGGCAGTCCCCCCGCAGAGGTTGAAATGGTGGACTATTCTGGAATCTTTTGTCATGGAGAGGTCATCTTGACACTTTCCCAATTACAGGCCTTATGTACTGTAGATACACATTACGTGCCTTCAATACAGTTGTTTCCTTTGCTTTTTATAACCTCATGCCGTTGATAATTGCTGATTCTTCCGCCATTAGGGGTAGTTTCCCACCCCAAGGGCAAGAGAGTGCCCTGTATCTCTGTCCGCTATTCCGCCGTCATTGCCAAAAGCCATTGGCAGAATGAGAGGGACTTCTTTTGCCGGAAGTCTTCGGCTGCAAATGGTGATAATTTTTATTCAAAATCTAATCGGTGACGGGTTTCGAAACAGGGACTGAGAATGTTTTGACTACTGATGTTCTTATATAGTATTAAATCAGTATTCTAATCTTTCTGAGGTGTGTCTTTTAAAATCAGAACAGACTAGAATCTGTCTGGACAAACAAGAAGACTTTAATTTGGAGATGCAATAAATTCAATATAAAAATCGAAAACGGAAATTTACTTACGGAAACAGAAAACATTACACTAACGGTAGTGGCAGCAAGCTCACGATCAAAGGTTTTGAGGCTAACAGTGAAACACTAGAATAAGTACAAATAAGGTTGTCATGATTTATTGTTGCTGAACCGCTGAATATGTAGACTTTTGAGCAAGGTCGAACATAAGAGCCATTATAACATTCCTTATTATACCTACGTATGCCAGTGGATGAAAAATATTTAAAATGTACCATCGTAAACATAAAATGATAACCGAAAATAATGCCAGGTATATGACGTGCCATGATACATACTGGGTGATGATTTTCTCTGGGGTTTGTGTTGTCCTCATCATATCACCATCATCGTGACAGTGATTAAATTGAATTGCGTAAAAATGGGGACTTTTTACAAGTGCTGATAACCTCGCAGTTGAGCGCCCACAAGCCGAACATCATCATCAACATCATCATACTGAGTATGTTATTAACCACTCACGAACGAATTCCTTGCTCGATCTGTATTCGTCCCATCGGTGTCGCCATTCTAACTGTGTCCCGTTGTGGGTGGCGATAGAGAAAGCATGTTTCTTTCA
Organism: Schistocerca nitens; assembly: GCF_023898315.1. NCBI lineage: Eukaryota > Metazoa > Arthropoda > Insecta > Orthoptera > Acrididae > Schistocerca > Schistocerca nitens. The sequence goes on from NC_064618.1 coordinate 589,845,857, forward strand.
GAAAAATTCTCCCATTGTGTTACAATAAAAAATAAAAATAGTCTTTGATTCGGACTGCTACTAAATCCAAAGATGCCACTTTAACAGTATCAACTCTTATACTCGGCGTTAATTTAAACAAATCTGTATAGATGTTTCTGCCATATTTCGATTCATCTTTCAAAATAAGTGGTTGTAACTTAACTTTGTCACTGAAACATCTGGATAATGTGACTTCTGTACGTTGACAACAACCAGCAAGATGTGGCTGAAATGTCTATGCGATGGCGGTCGCGACTCTGAAATGTGACAAAATGTGGCTTGTTGAAGGTCATGCAGCTATGTGTCCCCCAAACTCATTATGGAATAATCTGTAGTCTGATATGTGATTTAATTTGGTTATTGTAACTTACTTGAAATGTTTTTCAACGGTTTTGGAGAGAGAGAGATATATATAGATAGAGAGAGAGATAGGACGAAGAAATTGGAGCTGCAAATGGCTGTATGGCAAGCGTTTCCAGTCAGAAGCCTACCGAGCAGCAAAGATCGTACATCGGCAGCAGTTGGCCGCTGAACAGCATACGGACTGCTATTCAACACATTGATCCCATTGTTAAAAGTGGTGGTACTGCCGTTCGTTTACCCGTTTCAACGGTTCCGAAATGTTTTAATTTGAGTAGTAGCACCATTCTGGTCAGAGTCGAGAACGGTTATATGACCGTGGGCCTTTCTTAAAGGCCTAATCGTGCTTCACGGCACGAGGTTCGATAAGTCAGTTTAAATGTTTGACTGCCAGTGAACATTGTGATACAGTCGTTGGGATTAACAATTTTCGGAATGAGGTAGTTGAGTTTCTACGGAATACTTTATGAATTGCTGTTAAATTACGATACTGTGTTGATCATTATTTGGGATATTGTTCATTACTAGGGCACTGTCTGGCCCAAAATAGGTTGTTATTTTCAATGACGGATTAACTGTAAAGAGTTGGCTGTGATTTTTTAAATCTGTCGTTGTTTCAAGATAGTTCGCATGTATGTTATTGGCTGTCACCATTAGCTCTCATTGGTACTAGTGGTCCTTTACAAAAGGCTCTCCTCAGGAAGAGAGATTCATGATTGTGACTGTTGAGTGTGTGGTCTAGTATTTAGTTCGTGGGACGACTCAAGTGCGAATATTGTTTTGTAGGCACTGAATAATTAATTCTGGAACGCGTGATTTGAAGTACACCGTAGTAGCCCTAAGGCTGACAAGAACCACACGATTTATGAAGGGGTCATACATACAATACACTCATTAATTTGAACCACGTTCAATGTTATTTCGCACTTAAGGAAAATCTGTGGCGCGTGACCAATTCTTATGAAACAGATTTGGGAAAAGTTGCGAATTTAAACGCCCAAGCCTAAAGAGGAACACGTTTGCTTGCCTCTATCTAAAGTGGCAGTGGTTCAAATGGCTCTAAGCACTATGGAACTTAACATCTATGGTCATCAGTCCCCTAGAACTTAGAACTACTTAAACCTAACTAACCTAAGCACAGCACACAACACCCAGCCATCACGAGGCAGAGAAAATTCCTGACCCCGCCGGGAATCGAACCCGGGAACCCGGGCGTGGGAAGCGAGAACGCTACCGCACGACCACGAGATGCGGGCAAAGTGGCAGTGCCAATAACTGTTTTGTCGCAGGATACAGTTCCTTTGTTAGTTGATTACAATGGCACTTGTACACGGCAACGTATCGTTTGTATTCACACATGGTGAATAAAGATATGATGGTTGTCTGAAAGGCAAACTTAGCTCACGACTTTGTCATTTGCGCCGGGGCTGATATAGTCCCTCTTCTTGATTAAAGAAAAAGCATGAGAACCAGAGAAACGAGGTGATTATAGATTAAGAGTCTATTTAAAAATGTTTGGGAGATCATAGTAGGAGAGACCAAATTATTCCACTCAAGGAATAACTCTTGTAAGAAACGCAGTTCAAAAACAAATTTTGAAGTTCAAAGGCAAATAACATTGTGTTACTCAGTTGTGGCTAACAGGTAATTTAAACAAAGAATTATCGGTAGGATAGGGAGGGACTATTCTTTAAAGAAAACAAGTATACATTAATCGCTCCAGTTCTAATTAAGAAAAGAAAAAGAAACATAAACGTATCTCTCGTGATAGGTGCTTTTAAAGCAACGCGAGTGATACATCGCTGACTTTACAATAGGTATATACTCGTACGTTCTTCTGTGATGGAAATTCCACTAAGCCAAGACAGAGGGACTAGTTTAATTTGGAAAATTGAGATAGGTAGGTATATTCGTTTAGAATTATCTTCGCGTTGGTAGATTGAAATAATTTTGACTGTTTCGTTACCATTTTATAAGAGGAATCTTACACAGAAAAGGAGGTGAATTAATTTCCGTGGGTTAAGTCAGAGATATATTGTTTTGCGCATAAAAATGGTGCACTACGCTATAGAAAATAGAATACGATAAATTATTTAATTTGTACACATAAGTTGGGATTTGTTTGAAGTTAGAGTGCATCTGAAAGTGAAGCTATTGATATTAGGTGAAACCGTATAAATAAAACATAAGAGGACATTCAAATTGTTTACGTACCAAGCCACAGTAGCTAGGACTTAAGTGACCATTATACAGAAACAGCTAGTCTGAACAGTCGGACGCAGTTTATTACGAAAATTCTACACATATCAAATCTAAAATATTGAGGTTTTGTTTTTATGTGGTCACTCCCGTTAAGCACCGTTGCAGCTATATGCCATAGGAATATATCTAATAGTACAACGTACTAGCAATTTCTTAAGAAAGAACCTAGATGGATCATTTATTGATTGTACATTGGTCAGATATGGAAGTAAACTAGAGTGCTGCCTATTTCCCTTCGCCGCGTTACTCCTCTCAACAAACATTAACTTACATATAAATATTACTTCCAACAAAAACTAAAATACACATAAATATTTGGACTGCTGAAATAGCTACAAATGTCCGTGTACAAAACTCTGAATTCTTCACTAACGTTAGTAATCAGCTTTCAAATTATCGCTGCCCCAACTGCATGCGTGTCTTACAGAACATTGCTACGTACTTCTTAATAACGGACGAAGCGTTTAAGGCAACTGGTCGAATAAAGCTGTAAATCCGGGTTCGTGTTCCTGCCCGGCACAAATTTACATTGTCGTTATTCTAATACACAGCCGAAGGTGGTTCACATTTGACGCTGATTTCACGTTGGTTAAAATTTCAGGGAATTTGGTACTGAGTAATAAAAGTTCTGGACTGATGTTCCTTGAAACATTACACCGTTTTCAATTTAGTAGCGTATAAATCGAGGACTAAATTTTACGTACAGTTTTCCAATGTTTTGTATTCTCGGGAAAAAGATGAGACAGCAGAGCTAAAATTCCTTATCAGCACTACAAGAAATAAGAGAGACACAGTATTTATTACTACTGAAGAACGTTTTGCAGAGACCACAATCCGATCGCCATATGACTGGGCAAGTGTTCCACAAAAATAAAATAAAAATATTAATACTAATACACGTATTTGTAACAAGGATAAGAACTTGCTACTGGTGCAGAGGTTTTATAATATGTATGGACTTCAGAAAAGAAGTTACTTGCAAGTAACATATACGTGACACTATTTTCCAAGATAGTCACCATCTTGGAACAACACACTAAACGTCCAGCTCCTCCACGACAGAAATACGCTTCTTGGTCACAGATCCTTCCTAGTCGCTGCGTAAACGTTCCCTTGGTTAAAAAAACTTGCCGAAAAAGTGGAAATCCCATAGTGCATCACTCACATCTGTGCGGTCTAGATGAAATTACTGGCACCATTTTACTGCAGCTGGACGTGAGTTTACATTTGTCTCATTTATCTCAAGAATTTTACGGGGAATGTACTTGGAATTTACGCGTATTTCGCATAAGAATCATACTGCTTTGGCGTGCTTTAACTTTGGAATACGTTTCCCAATGTGTGAAATTTCACCCCCACAGTTTGTAGCACCATTGCTTCATATAAGTACTCGGCTGATATTGTACACAGCATAGTCAAGATTTTTAGTTGTGTAAATAGCTAAGAATTCTGTTAATTATTTTGGCGTTTCAAAACATTGTATTGTAACTGTACCTTGGATTTTATATGTAACAGCCAGCGAATGTAATAATTTGAAAAAAACTCTGTATACTTTACTGGTCCATAAGCAGGGCAGCTAAATGGAAAGCCTATAGTAACGCCTCGCCGCTACGGATGTAGTTTGGCGGGACTGGGAAAGGTGAACCTGGCGCACAAGTCTTTGATTCCTTTGTGGCGAGTGACGTAGTCGAGTTCTGACGGTGATACCGAGTCATTAGCTGCAGCCTCGGTCAGCTGTTGTGGCATGAATTGAGGCATGAAGAGCTTGCAAGCATGTAAATTAGTCTCGAATGGAATGTAAAGTGCCCTATCGACCATGGTGTCATTACTTACCCTGTATGGTTAAATTTACGACGGCAAGAAGAGCTATATCACGGCGCGGCTACCATCAAGAACCATGGCTTCTTTAGCGCCAATTATATAGCCACCGTAATTTGCCACAGGCGCTACCACCTTCAGCAGAGTTGTTATCTAAATATGTGCAGCCAATGGGCCAGGTGTTATGCATTGAATAATAACTTTTTGTGGAACTCATAACTTACTTGTGTACACTCTTGGTTCTGCACTTTCACATTCCGAGACAGGATCCTTTCCAAGTCAATTACGTCCAAGTATTCTGTTTTCATTAAGCTGAAAATTTTAGCCGTAAAACATTTTGCAGTTTCTATTAACTATGTGGAGAATAAAGTTTGTTTTTTTCTGTACCGCAGGAAATGATTGACTCTACACAATTTTTCATCTTGACGTTTCCCAAAGTGTATTCATAAACAAAGCTTTTCATTAAATAAGAATCTGCCAGTGCAAGAATAAATTACAGAATTATATCGTGCTTGTTGCTGCCTGTAAGAAAAGCTGTAAAATACAGCAGTATTATTTCATTTTGAACTGATCTGGAAGGTTGTAACTGTTTCTTCCTTTGTATAAGTTCTTTTAAAGTGGTTTACAAAGCCAGTTTGACATGGAGTCCAGTGAGAGACTAATTTCTAGGTCCCCTATTTAACAGTTGAACTAATTTTGTGTTACTGGTTATACTTGAAGTTGTTACTAAAAATATTTGCCGTTTCCGCAATTTTGTGTGTTACCATTTACAATTGAAGATGGTTCTTCAATCCATACCTGTTTAAGGGACTTATGTGACAGATGAAAGTAAAGGCTCTTTCTGAGCAAATGCCGCAACAACTATGATCATTTATTCTACACGAAAACGCTTCTTATAAATAATAGCTGTACTGCCCATTCGTTCGACGCTCAAGTCGCCGAAGTGGCGGCAAATAGAAAGAATTGCACCCGGCGAGCGGTCTACCCGGCGGAAGGCCCTGGTCACACTACATTTTTATTTATGTCCATTCATATTAACTTCATGGGCGAATTTCTGAAACGCATAGTAATCAGTACTGTTTAAAATCATGATGTTTCTTGTGATACGCCGGCCGAAGTGGCCGTGCGGTTAAAGGCGCTGCAGTCTGGAACCGCAAGACCGCTACGGTCGCAGGTTCGAATCCTGCCTCGGGCATGGATGTTTGTGATGTCCTTAGGTTAGTTAGGTTTAACTAGTTCTAAGTTCTAGGGGACTAATGACCTCAGCAGTTGAGTCCCATAGTGCTCAGAGCCATTTTCTTGTGATAGTTCACTCTATTGCCAGTCAGACTTTGTTAGTTGGTTCCTATGTCCTGCTGTATTTGTTCATTACGCTGCATAGTAGTTTTTCTCCCTAGCAAGTGTTATTGTGAGACACTGTGTAGTGTATTTTATGACTATTCTAAGTTCTGCATAAGGGTTGGCTGTTGTATTGTTTGTTTGGGGGAGTTACTGTGTAATAGAGAGAGTAACTAGGGCTGAAGAGATTATTAAGGGTACGAAGTAAGGTTAGTTTGCTTATCTGAAGTTTATTTCCGCTTTGTCATAAAACGCAATACCACATTGCCTAATTAGGCTAGCGACCGCGTATGTGTAGTAACAGTTTACCTTCCTACTGGTCGAACGTCAGCTGAAAACGCGTTTGCTTTGCTGTTGTCTCTGTTTCACATACTTCGTGGTTACGAAATTATAGTCTGATCCCTTGTCATTAGCTACTGTCATGGTCAGGTAAAACCCTTCACAGAACGTAAAATTATCGGTGACTGCCAATTTGATAAGGGACGTTAGCGTTTCACCTGTTACCTGGGCCGCAGCAGAACTACACTCCTGGAAATTGAAATAAGAACACCGTGAATTCATTGTCCCAGGAACGGGAAACTTTATTGACACATTCCTGGGGTCAGATACATCACATGATCACACTGACAGAACCACAGGCACATAGACACAGGCAACAGAGCATGCACAATGTCGGCACTAGTACAGTGTATATCCACCTTTCGCAGCAATGCAGGCTGCTATTCTCCCATGGAGACGATTGTAGAGATGCTGGATGTAGTCCTGTGGAACGGCTTGCCATGCCATTTCCACCTGGCGCCTCAGTTGGACCAGCGTTCGTGCTGGACGTGCAGACCGCGTGAGACGACGCTTCATCCAGTCCCAAACATGCTCAATGGGGCACAGATCCGGAGATCTTGATGGCCAGGGTAGTTGACTTACACCTTCTAGAGCACGTTGGGTGGCACGGGATACATCCGGACGTGCACTGTCCTGTTGGAACAGCAAGTTCCCTTGCCGGTCTAGGAATGGTAGAACGATGGGTTCGATGACGGTTTGGCTGTACCGTGCACTATTCAGTGGCCCCTCGACGATCATCAGTGGTGTACGGCCAGTGTAGGAGATCGCTCCCCACACCATGATGCCGGGTGTTGGCCCTGTGTGCCTCGGTCGTATGCATTCCTGATTGTGGCGCTCACCTGCACGGCGCCAAACACGCATACGACCATCATTGGCACCAAGGCAGAAGCGACTCTCATCGCTGAAGACGACACGTCTCCATTCGTCTCTCCATTCACGCCTGTCGCGACACCACTGGAGGCGGGCTGCACGATGTTGGGGCGTGAGCGGAAGACGGCCTAACGGTGTGCGGGACCGTAGCCCAGCTTCATGGAGACGGTTGCGAATGGTCCTCGCCGATACCCCAGGAGCAACAGTGTCCCTAATTTGCTGGGAAGTGGCGGTGTGGTCCCCTACGGCACTGCGTAGGATCCTACGGTCTTGGCGTGCATCCGTGCGTCGCTGCGGTCCGGTCCCAGGTCGACGGGCACGTGCACCTTCCGCCGACCACTGGCGACAACATCGATGTACTGTGGAGACCTCACGCCCCACGTGTTGAGCAATTCGGCGGTACGTCCACCCGGCCTCCCGCATGCCCACTATACGCCCTCGCTCAAAGTCCGTCAACTGCACATATGGTTCACGTCCACGCTGTCGCGGCATGCTATCAGTGTTAAAGACTGCGATGGAGCTCCGTATGCCACGGCAAACTGGCTGACACTGACGGCGGCGGTGCACAAATGCTGCGCAGCTACCGCCATTCGACGGCCAACACCGCGGTTCCTGGTGTGTCCGCTGTGCCGTGCGTGTGATCATTGCTTGTACAGCCCTCTCGCAGTGTCCGGAGCAAGTATGGTGGGTCTGACACACCGGTGTCAATGTGTTCTTTTTTCCATTTCCAGGAGTGTATGTCTGTAGGCAACGCGCCACTCTTATAGTGCTGTGCTCTTACCGTATGGCGACATGCGTAGCTTACTTTCTAAAGTTCCTGCGTGGCACAGTTTATGGACAACAATAGATCTTCGTCGCTGTGCGACGTGGCACATTGGTTAGGTCCGGTTGCTGTATCATGTCTCAGGAGCGTTCTGATTTCATTTTTCAACAATATGGCATGAGGCCGCAAGTGTACCGCGCTGCCTCGACCTATCCTACACACAGAGCGCTAGGGCCGCTTCAAACGAACCACCGAGGCTTCACAGGGTGCTGCTCGGCGCGGCGCTGCTGGGAAGAGGAACGGCTCCTTTGTTCGTCGCGTTGCGCCGCTTTCATCTGCAGCTATTTCCCTCCCTCTGCGTATAGGTTCCGTCATGAATTCTGATGAGCAGGATGCCTCTCCTTCAATTCTCTGATAAATAAGATAACAAAAAAGTAGTAATTTATTTCCCGAAGGAAAACCGATTTACTAAACAGTATGGCGGGTACAAATGCCAAACATATACGTGTCATCAAGGCAGCTGACTGTTGGTCGCTTTATTAGAGTAACATAATGATTTTCTCGTTTTTGTTGCTGATCATGTGTGATTATCAACACAGATTCATGTTCAGTGACATTACAGCAAATGGAAGATCGCCAGACTGATCTGAGTTCATGCACTGACTGCTTCATCAACATTTCGTCAAAGCGGATAGTTATATGAAGGCTGCGATTACCTTCCTCTTGTTGTTGTTGTTGTGGTCTTCAGTCCTGAGACTGGTTTGATGCAGCTCTCCATGCTACTCTATCCTGTGCAAGCTTCTTCATCTCCCAGTTCCTACTGCAACCTACATCCTTCTGAATCTGCTTAGTGTATTGATCTCTCGGTCTCCCTCTACGATTTTTACCTTCCACGCTGCCCTCCAATGCTAAATTTGTGATCCCTTGATGCCTCAAAACATGTCCTACCAACCGATCCCTTCTTCTAGTCAAGTTGTGCCACAAACTTCTCTTCTCCCCAATCCTATTCAATACCTCCTCATTAGTTACGTGATCTACCCACCTTATCTTCAGCATTCTTCTGTAGCACCACATTTCGAAGGCTTCTATTCTCTTCTTGTCCAAACTGGTTATCGTCCATGTTTCACTTCCATACATGGCTACACTCCATACAAATACTTTCAGAAACGACTTCCTGAGACTTAAATCTATACTCGATGTTAACAAATTTCTCTTCTTCAGAAACGATTTCCTTGCCATTGCCAGTCTACATTTTATATCCTCTCTACTTCGACCATCATCAGTTATTTTACTCCCTAAATAGCAAAACTCCTTTACTACTTTAAGTGTCTCATTTCCTAATCTAATCCCCTCAGCATCACCCGATCTAATTTGACTACATTCCATTACCCTCGTTTTTCTTTTGTTGATGTTCATCTTATATCCTCCTTTCAAGACACTGTCCATTCCGATCAACTGCTCTTCCAAGTCTTTTGCTGTCTCTGACAGAATTACAATGTCATCGGCGAACCTCCACGTTTTTACTTCTTCTCCATGAATTTTAATACCTACTCCGAATTTTTCTTTTGTTTCCTTTACTGCTTGCTCAATATACAGATTGAATAACATCGGGGAGAGGCTACAACCCTGTCTCACTCCTTTCCCAACCACTGCTTCCCTTTCATTCCCCTCGACTGTTATAACTGCCATCTGGTTTCTGTACAAATTGTAAATAGCCTTTCGCTCCCTGTATTTTACCCCTGCCACCTTCAGAATTTGAAAGAGAGTATTCCAGTTAACGTTGTCAAAAGCTTTCTCTAAGTCTACAAATGCTAGAAACGTAGGTTTGTCTTTTCTTAATCTTTCTTCTATGATAAGTCGTAAGGTTAGTATTGCCTCACGTGTTCCAACATTTCTACGGAATCCAAACTGATCTTCCCCGAGGTCCGCTTCTACCAGTTTTTCCATTCGTCTGTAAAGAATTCGCGTTAGTATTTTGCAGCTGTGACTTATTAAACTGATAGTTCGTTAATTTTCACATCTGTCAACACCCGCTTTCTTTGGTATTGGAATTATTATATTCTTCTTGAAGTCTGTTGGCATTTCGCCTGTCTCATACACCTTGCTCACCAGATGGTAGAGTTTTGTCATGACTGGCTCTCCCAAGGCCATCAGTAGTTCTAATGGAATGTTGTCTATTCCGGGGGCCTTGTTTCGACTCAGGTCTTTCAGTGCTCTGTCAAACTCTTCACGCAGTATCTTATCTCCCATTTCATCTTCAACTACATCCTCTTCCATTTCCATAATACTGTCCTCAAGTACATCGCCCTTGTATAAACCCTCTATATACTCCTTCCACCTTTCTGCCTTCCCTTCTTTGCTTAGAACTGGGTTGCCATCTGAGCTCTTGATATTCATACAAGTGGTTCTCTTCTCTCCAAAGGTCTCTTTAATTTCCCTGTAGGCAGTATCTATCTTACCCCTAGGGAGATAAGCATCTACATCCTTACATTTGTCCTCTAGCCATCCCCGCTTAGCCATTTTGCACTTTCTGTCGATCTCATTTTTGAGACGTTTGTATTCCCTTTTGCCTGCTTCATTTACTGCATTTTTATATTTTCTCCTTTCATCAATTAAATTCAATATTTCTTCTGTTACCCAAAGATTTCTATTAGCCCTCGTCTTTTTACCTACTTGATCCCCTGCTGCCTTCACTACTTCATCCCTCAGGGCTACCCATTCTTCTTCTACTGTATTTCTTTCCCCCATTCCTGTCAATTGTTCCCTTATGCTCTCCCTGAAACTCTCTACAACCGCTGGTTCTTTCAGTTTATCCAGGTCCCATCTCCTTAAATTCCCACCTTTTTGCAGTTCCTTCAGTTTCAATCTGCAGTTCATAACCAATAGATTGTGGTCAGAATCCACATCTGCCCCTGGAAATGTCTTACAATTTAAAACCTGGTTCCTAAATCTCTGTCTTACCATTATATAATCTATCTGATACCTATTAGTATCTCCAGGATTCTTCCAGGTATACAATCTCCTTTTATGATTCTTGAACCAAGTGTTAGCTATGATTAAGTTTTGCTCTGTGCAAAATTCTACAAGGCGGCTTCCTCTTTCATTTCTTCCCCCCAATCCATATTCACCTACTATGTTTCCTTCTCTCCCTTTTCCTACTGACGAATTCCAGTCACCCATGACTATTAAATTTTCGTCTCCCTTCACTACCTGAATAATTTCTTTTATCTCGTCATACATTTCATCAATTTCTTCATCATCTGCAGAGCTAGTTGGCATATAAACTTGTACTACTGTAGTAGGCATGGGCTTTGTGTCTATCTTGGCCACAATAATGCGTTCACTCTGCTGTTTGTAGTAGCTAACCCGCACTCCTATTTTTTTATTCATTATTAAACCTACTCCTGCATTACCCCTATTTGATTTTGTATTTATAAACCTGTAATCACCTGACCAAAAGTCTTGTTCCTCGTGCCACCGAACTTCACTAATTCCCACTATATCTAACTTTAACCTATCCATTTCCCTTTTTAAATTTTCTAACCTACCTGCCCGATTAAGGGATCTGACATTCCACGCTCCGATCCGTAGAATGCCAGTTTTCTTTCTCCTGATAACGACGTCCTCTTGAGTAGTCCCCGCCCGGAGATCCGAATGAGGGACTATTTTACCTCCGGAATATTTTACCCAAGAGGACGCCATCATCATTTAATCATACAGTAAAGCTGCATGTCCTCGGGAAAAATTACGGCTGTAGTTTCCCCTTGCTTTCAGCCGTTCGCAGTACCAGCACAGCAAGGCCGTTTTGGTTAATGTTACAAGGCCAGATCAGTCAATCATCCAGACTGTTGCCCCTGCAACTACTGAAAAGGCTGCTGCCCCTCTTCAGGAACCACATGTTTGTCTGGCCTCTCAACAGATACCCCTCCGTTGTGGTTGCCCCTACGGTACGGCCATCTGTATCGCTGAGGCACGCAAGCCTCCCCACCGACGGCAAGGTCCATGGTTCATCCTCTTGTTGGTCATTATACCATCTTTCTCACAATTTCCTTTCAAAGAGTTTTCCGATGGAGTCTATGTACGGCTGGAAAATATGTTGAATGTATATATGGCATACAGCAATTTCAGTGCGGCATGACTCATGTTGACATAAAGCGTTACCCGGATCTTGGCCGGTCGACAGCGTCACCGAGTACAAAAGCCGCTGGAATCAAATGTTCCACAAGGTGTGGCCCATTGGTGCTTCTACGCTGCCGCCGGCTGTAGTCCGCCAATGAGTGCCAAGAAGCGCGGAGGCACTGTATGTCGAAAGGCGCTCATTTCAACCAATGCTTTGCCGAGGGAAGCACTGCTGAGAGGGGCCTTTGACTGTTGTCCTCATCAGCGTATTCTCCAGGTCTCTCATCCGTTGAGACTCGGCTGCTGGGAGACTGGAATGCCACCACCCGCTAGCCACTACAATTGATAAACTGTAGCGTAGAGTTGTACCCGAATGTCATCTCAGCTGAATTCAGCGGGCCCAGCCAGGTTGAAGCAATTAGTGACGCGTTAGGTGGCAGCTTCGAGTTCTCAGTACCGCACCCTGCATACACCAAAAACACCTAACTTACAAACTTACTAACGTCTTCATCGCACGAGACTACAGTCGTTGGGGAAAAAAAGGTGGAAACACAGCTTTAAATGAATACTGCTAGCAAAGGCTGCAGGTTACTCTTTTGTAGTTGAACCGGAATAGCACCTGCGCAGTGTCCCCAACGCGTTACAAGGGTCAGTCGTCGTCAGAACAGTATTCAGTGTAGTTCTGATGCATTATGTCAGGGCTAAGTGAGTTCGAACGTAACCGAGTTATTGTTTCTCATATGTTTGGTACTTCTGCAACCTAGACAGCCGAAGTGTTTGGTGTTTCAAAAGGCACGGTATCAGAGATTTATACCTCATACAGGAAAAGCGGAAAAACGTCATCCGTTAAATCATAACGCAGACGAAAATAAGTTTCAAATCCTTGAGACAGGCCGTCACTGAAGAAGATTTTGACAAAAAATAAGAGGATGACATCTGTAATATGCCACTGCTGAACTGAATGTCGCACTCATAATTCCGCTGAACTCCAAAACAACACGAATGGAACACCATAAGCTAGGAGCTGCAAGGCGTGCTGGAATTTAAAAAATCAATCATCAGTGATGCAAGTTCCTGTAACAGGAAGACATGATGTCAAAGCCATAAAACCTGGACTCTGAAGGAAAAACGTCATTTGGTCGGATCGCTCTCCTATTATTTACCTACGTTTGACCGAGTTAATATCTAACGAGTGAAACATGGTGGTGGTCCGGTGATAATTGGTTCAGCCATATCGCGGTATTCCTCGGGCCCATGCTTACTCTGTATGTCTGCACTACTGCCAACGTTCAGGTCCTCCTCGTTGTACAATATTTCTTCCTCAATAGTAATCGAGTTACGTCGAAGTATTGACCTTGTTAAATCGGTGTATAGCAGTAGCTTTTCGGCTGTTTATCAGAGACTCAAACAATTGGTGTATGTGACCGATACCTAAATGTTGTAGAGGGAGTAGCAGAGGGAGCTGAGCTGGAGAGCGGAATTGCGGACAAAGCAGCGAGCACAAGCGTGGAGTGGCAGTCTGCAAGTAACTGTAGTAACCAAAGGAGAGCCCACCGAGTCGAGCAATACGCTACCGTTGGGCACTGACACACGCTGCGAGGAAAGTGATAGACTCCGCAGCTGGTGGCGAGGCGGACATTGCACGGACGGAAGTTGTTTCGTTTTTGTTGCTCGTTTGCCTTGTTTCGCCTGTGCGTAGAGTGGTAAGGCAAGCGAGGACATAGCGATATGCAGCTGACCTTTGATTACCTGTTAAGCAGACGGTATTTGAATCTGGGTAATCGGCTATGTAATAACTACTAAAGCGATGTTTTTGCTACGTGACTATGCTCGTGAACATAGTTAAGGTGTATTATAGTTCTATTCCACATAGTTAGAATACGACAGTCAAGGGAGTAGGACTCTTGCCCTAGTGTAGTTGACGATTGGTAATTTGATAAACTGTGTTCAGTTTTGCTGTAATATTTCTGATTCCTGCAAAGTCAGAGAGAAAGGGTAAAATCTGAAGTTTTGAGAAACAGACTGGTCAAACAGGTGGGTAGTGTGTACGAAGTAAACTGGTTTTTACTTTCAGCTTTAAGTTAAATGTTGAATGTATATTATATATGATTTTAAATGAGTATATGGGCTTCTTAATGCCAAGAAAGAATAAATTTTCTGCCTTAATGTAAATCTAGTGTGTTAAGAAGAAAAATGGTTCAAATGGCTCTGAGCACTATGGGACTTAACATCTGAGGTCATCAGTCCCCTAGAACTTAGAACTACTTAAACCTAACTAACCTAAGGACATCACACACATCCATGCCCGAGACAGGATTCGAACCTGCGACCGTAGCAGTCGCGCGGTTCCGGACTACAGCGCCTGGAACCGCATGGCCACCGCGGCCGGCAGTGTTGTAAGAGCGTAGTTGTTGGAAGTTGAGTGTGATTTGTAAAACTTTAATAAGACAGTTAACAGAATTTGAGATTTTATTTTACGAAGTTGTAATTTTTATTAACTGGTGTTATACATAAAATTGAAAAGAGAATTAACTTGCGTAGACAATATTTTCGAGAATTAATATTTTGTTAAGAATAGCGTAATACGATAGAACACTGTACAACTGTGCAGCAATGTTTACCGTTTGGTTGGGCTATTGAACTTAAATAAACACATATAAGAGTGTCTTTTGATATTCAAAAATGGTTCAAATGGTTCTAAGCACTATGGGACTTAACATCTGAGGTCATCAGTCCCCTAGACTTACAACTACTTAAACCTAACTATTCTAAGGACATCACACACATCCATGCCAGAGGCAGAATAAGAACATGCGACCGTAGCAGCAGCGCGGTTCCGGATTGAAGCACCTAGAACCGCTAGGCCACAGCGACCGGCTTTGATATTCAGTAAACCAGCAGTACGTTCTACGCCCCTAAATCTCTCTGTGCTCCAAAAGTTAGAATCATCCACGACTGGTTTTGTGACCACGAAGACAAATTTTCGCATGTTCCTGCCCGTTACAGTGACCATATCTCAATGTAATCGAGCCTTTGTGGTTTCCTTTGGAGAGAAGGGCGCATCATCGCTGTCCACTCCCGTGATTGCAACGTGAGCTTGCCTCCCTTTTGTAGGAGTGATAGTATAAAATACTCTTCTAAACCACACAGAACCTGCATTTATCTATTCCCAGACGACTGAGATGTTTTGAATCGCAAAGAATTTCCTACACCACATTAGACAAGATAATGTGTTGCATTTTGGGTATTTTAATTTTTTTTTCATCTCCTGTGCATACGCACTGTAAGTAAAATTATCTTACTATCCATCCTGGTATATCCGTTTCCATTGCCATCGTTGTAATGAAAAATCATCTGTGGAGGAAGCCACCGAAAGAAAGAAAGAAAAAAAAAACTATATCGATAAGGTATCACAAACTCATTTAGACTTACAATGGACCTCTGTATACCTCTGTAGCATTTATACAGCACCTGTGTTAGTCGCAGTGTCTATATGAGTTGTAAGGAAAAGGAGTGGATGGAGTAGGAACCCATAGGCGGATTTATCAGCTGCCGACATTCTGTTTTTCCCCTCTGTATCCGCTGAGCAGGTGTGTATTCGACGGGTGGGCACTGAGTAACGCACCGCCGTAAAATATTGGAGAATCTATTTAGAGATGTGGCGGAGCCAATTCAATTTGGCGAGGCGGCGCGCTTGCCGGCTGAGTTAGCGCGCTTGTGATAGCGCGGTCCACAGATAGCCGCGCCGCGCCTCAGGTGGGACGCGTTTGCTCAAAATACGGCGCCCCACGCTGCAATTTGACTCGCCGTTTCGCCTCTGGCTGCGATAAGCTGTAGGGAAAGTGGTTACGGCTCGACTGGGACGCAGGAGTGGAGGCGTTGTACGCAGAGAACTAAGGCACCCCGGTGTATAATACACGCCGCTTTTGCTGTCGCGCCTCTGGTAGAAAAGTTCGGTTATGGCTGACTCAACAGCTGCGTTATTGCAAACTGACGGTGACGTTGAGTGCGGTGGCATTACAGTAACTATTTTAACAGCGTGGAAAGTTCTACATTAAAATTTCCCAGATAGAGGGCGATCTAAAATGTAGCCACATGCTCCTTTGTTTACCGCTCTTCGCAGTGGAAACTGTTTGTAACTGGGTCAATGTTAAACCTGGACTCAAAATCAACTGAAAAAGGCATGCCTTCGCTTTTAGTCGCATCTTGGGCACTAGTCTACTGTCGAGACAATCACATAAATCATTACCGTTTGTAATATTAGTCGATTGTGTGCTACACATACGAATGACAACAGAAGGAAATTTAAGCTCTTACATCTCATAGAAAACAAATCAATTAGAGGCAGAGCACCAGGTGGAATTATGGAAGAGTAGGGATGAAAATCTGCGTTGTCCTCTTTAAAGGAACCATACCACGATTACTTTAAGCGATTTAAGGAAATTATGGAAGACCTAAGTCTGGAAGTTTTGACAGTGATATGAATCGAATTCAGCTCGAATCCAAATCTACTATGTTAAAAGGTAAGAATGTAGTGCATACTGCCGAAACCAGAGGTAATTTCTTTTATTCAGTGCTAATTCATACCACCACGCCAGGCGCTGAGACCACTGACGATGACGACTACAATCTGGCAACATTTCTTTCATACACTTGTACGCCCATATGATTCTGTACGCAGAACAGGGACTCGTCTGGAAAGATGGTCCAGAGTTCTCACTTGGCACCCCCCAGTGGGCATGTCACTCTCTCCTGCCTCGTCAAAGAAAGTCACAACTCACAACAATTGTCGCAGCGCTTACAGTCCGCAAATGCCCCAGGCGTCGTCACGCTGTCGTGTGGAAATGTCCGTCCTCTCTAGCACTAGCAGCGTGGGGTCGCCGATATTCTCCTTAGCGCTGAGTAGAGCCCTAATGAACACGTCGATTTCATATTCCCGTGACAGTGGTGGTCCCAACCAAAGTAAGTATCAACGTCGCGGAGTAATAAACCACTTTCTCTATCGGTGCCGACACTGCCACTGTCGATTTCCACCGCGCTTCTGACATAACATTATTAATAAACGCAGTTATGCGATTTATGAATGATAACCTTCGGGCAAAGCTCTTTCCTTGCACACAGAACATAGACGACGTTACTCCAACGAGTTTTGGACATTTGCACTCAAACGCTAATTTGCGTATCTATACCTGTACAATACTCTGTGCCTGATTAAACTTTCTTGCGTGTCTCTTTCATGGTGGTGTAATTTTAGCAACCAGCAATGACATATTAGAAGCAACAAAATGCTCTTACGGATGTAGCAGCATTTTCTCGAAACACTGTAGTGTTCCGTTGGATTGTATTGATCAAAGATGTTTGACAATATAAGATCCATCTTAAATATGTTTACCGACATCCCATGATATTAATTTCAAAGAGACTCTGTGCTCTAACTGCTCATTAAACTCATCTAGCACGTTTTGGCAAACTTCGTATGCTAGGCAAAAGCTAACTTTGGATGCTTCATGAACTCAAACTGGAATCCCTGGAGGGAAAACGACGCTATTTTCGGAAGACACTACTTGGAGAACGGGCACTTGAGACCGATTGTCGGTCGATTCTACTGCCGTCAGCGTATATTGAGCAGGACCACGAATATAAGACGGCAGAAATTAAGATTCGTACGGAGGCTTTTAAATAGTCGCTTTTCCCTCGTTCTCTTTGCGAATGGAGCGGGAAAGGAAATGACTAGCAGTGCTATGGGGTACCCTCCGTCATGCACGGTTGTTTTTGGAGTACGTACATAAATGTAGATGTAGATATCCTTAATGATGACTTTTTGATGTCTCTCTTAGTAGATTTAACGTCTATCCAGCAAACCTAACTGACAGAATGTGAATCTACAATGGGTTGCTATCTGCATTACCTGGCTGCCCACCTTTCCCTCATTTAGCAGGTTTGTGGTGCTCGTTACACGCTCATTCAGAATGTTGCACAAGAAATATTTGTCGCTACTAACAACGTTACGGCACATCCTAATCCGGTGTTACTGATCGTCAGGAACAACGAAAACTACCGTATTTACTAGCGGTGTATGCCTCTCTCTCATTTTTCATTTCGATGAGTAGGTTACTCTAAAGGAATGACGTCGATTTCTTTAAGATGTTAGAGAAGCCTCCCTTATTTGCAGACAAAATGTGAAGTTGTCATTAATGTAATTTTAATTTCCCTTCTTGTATTTTTCGTACACAGATCTTATAAAATAAATACGGGAAAGAGGAAACAGAAGAAGGGCATCGGAAGAAGTTCTTCCTTTAATGGTAGACAAAAGTCTGTATCAGCGTTTAATGGATGCAACAATGACGTAACCACGTAAATAAAAATGTCTGTGTCAGTGAGTCAATAATTTTGGAACTTTTAATTATTATCGAGTTGCAGAAAATTCCATAGATTTATGCGCGAATCCTAACAGTATACTTGGAATCACATTATCGGCATATTAAATATAACGGACGGCATTTCGACTTAAATGTTTCAATATACTGTTCATTTCATGTAGACTTCTTATGAATTGGTCCACCAAATAAACAACGACTTCTAACTTGGTTTGCATTGCGTAAACGTTTCCTATGAATGCAAAGAATCAATTTAGGTACTGCCAGAAGTCTTCTTGCTCCTTTCTGACAAGTACTGGCATATACATTTGAGGGACATCTCAACTGAAGGAATATATTTCTGCATAATAATTACGTGGCATATATATTTTGGTCGCCACAGCTGCACTATTTTGAATGATTTTACTTGAAACGACTCACTGTCTCACAAATAAAGTGATCCACAGTTAGTCTCCCTGGTCGCTGTCTGCACTCCAACACCAATTTCCTTGCCAAAAATCTCGCGTTAAATGGATAGTAGAAAATTCGTAGTGGAACAAGAACACTCTACGAAAGTAAAATTCTTTCTTTGCTCTTTTCGAGGTACTACAACCAAAACAGAACTTCTAAGAATTACTGATTTTAATGAATTAACATACGTAAAGTCGACGTAAATTTCTTGTTCATGGCATTATTTGTAGTTGTTAGCCTTAACTCCAGGTAAAACTTGGAGGTTATGTTAAAAACAGACTGACTTATTACGAACGAAGTGAAATTTGGGACATGGCAGATCTCAGAGAAGCAAGCAGTCCCTTTAACGCCCTAATACGTCAGTTGATTTTTAATAATGTCTTGTCTTACCAAAGAAGATAGTCATTTGGGACATCTGATGCAATAAAATTTATAGATATCTCAAAACCGTATATCATTCCGTTACCTTAGATGAAAGAGAAGGGGACATTCTTCATTTTCCTACACATTCCACTGAATAGTTCCACTAACATTTCCTATGTTATAAAGTAATTAAATATTATATTTCTTATCTGCTGGCAAAGACAACGCAATAACGATAATTTCGTATTGCTCAGTGGCCTGGTGCAAGTCTTTCAATAGGACGCCACTTCGACGACTTGCGTGTCCCTAACGTACCTCAGTTATTCAATCAGGGAAAAGGGACCTACACTTAAACGTCAAAGCCGAACCACGTGTCGTTTCTGGGTAATCTCCTAGTCACGAGAGATGTTTGCTAGGTTAAATGGCTGAATGAATAATCCGTGGTCCGAACGGGATTCGATCACGTGACCTTTCGGTTCCCAGGCACTTGATTCACCGCCAGATCATAAGGCCCCACAAAGTCATTATCATCAGTGGCAGGAAATACTGCATATATATTTTGCAGTGATAGAAACCATCTACCAAAATTCAATGGAACATTTTTTTTTACAAAAAAAAAAAAAATTATGAGATCAAAGTGTAAGTAAAGTCACTTGTATAGAAAGGCAGACAAACAAGAAGACTGTATACGTGTAACTGAAAATTGCTCGTATTCTTTTAATGTTTACAGTAGAACGACTGGAAGCCTCGCTCTACTTTATACTTTAATATGACCTTGTTCAAAATTCGTAGAAGGAAGAACATTTTCATAGTGTGCATAGTAATTGAAAGGTAGTTTAACAGGTGCCAAACCAAGACGTAACTGAAACCTTACTCCTTACAAAAGGTTCGTGCAGGTATTTACTATATGTGTATATGAATTACATCTGTAGCTGTATTTCTGCCGGTGAAAATGTGTTTTCACTCTACACTTAGTAAATGAGAATGCTCTGAAATAGCAGAAATAGCAGAAATTCATCTCTGAGTGTCCGTGTCCCCAATCACTTGTCTTGAAGTTCAACAACATGAACTTACACAGATAACTGAAAGATTCATTTAAATAAAACTCTCATCCCCACTGAAGACAATGTCCTCTTGCCTTTAACGCTACATTACTAAACTGAAGTAAAATTTACGTTTGAGGTTCTTACCAAACCCGTGGTTCCCGTCAGCTTGGTATTCTCATTACAGGATTAAGATAGGAAGTTTTGTGTATCACACACCATTATAGATCTTGTAATTAACTAGTGCATAAACCATTAAATGATGAATTTCTTTGAATAAGGTATGGATTAGTAAAATTTACGATGGCTTAGTAACAATGTAACATTCTCCCCCCCCCCCCTTAGTGTTCTCGGCTTATATTTAGTTAAAGCGAAAGCAGTAGATTCGAGACTGTAGTTCCTAAGTGAACACATGTCGAGATTTGAAGATCTGAACTCGAACAAAGATCGAACGTTGCCACGTTAAATAAGAATGAAAATATCTCTCGGAAAGAAATCAAATGTTCCTCAGTATGAAAAAGTACGAGCCGTCCAATCACATAAATGCTGCGTAAGCAAGAAACCAGCAACCATTCCACCCTACTCCAGAAAAAAGTTGATTCAGTGTGTCTATTTCATCATCAGAAGACAAGGCATCTGTGCGACACAGATAAGCAGATCCTTACGGTAACGCGCGTTTGTCCTGTTCTCCACTGACCACGCGGCTACAGGAATCTCTTCTGCAGCAAAGTCTTACGATCGTGTGGACATCTGAGTTCGCGCGACTTGCTCAGAGTTAACCTCGAAGTCTTCACCCAAAGATAATCTACCTTAGCAGTGGAACAGAGAGCAGACTTTCTGACAGACAAGTGCCTTTCGATGCGCAAATTACTACAAGCACGGAAGGTGTCTAACAGCACACGACTTTCTTTTAAAGGATAAAACCATTTATATTCTAAAATGTGCCAACTGCTCATTTTGTAAAAAGATGTTTGCTATTCAACTATCAGCAGGGGTTTAAGCTGTCAAATTGATTACGACATGCAGAATAAATTATGTGAACATCAGATGATATGTGTTACAACACAAAGAACACTGGGATTTAAGTGCCGACAGAAGCCAAAGTGAAATTTTATTAAGTATTGGCTACCCTTACCATATGAAGATAGCATGAAATCCGTTTATGGTCTACTGAAATTAAATTATTGAGTTACGTGAGACACTGCATTCTGAGATATAAGACAAGAAAGGAAGATATCAGAGCCGAGTTAGTTATTTATTTATACAGTTAATGAGATAAAGAAAGAAGTTGGTAAAATGGCTACAACGTATCGATTGGATACTAGAACACTAATGAAACTAATATGTAATTACGAACAACATGAAAAACGAGATTCTGGAATATCACGGAACACCCGGCCAGACTGCAAAGCTTGGGGTTAGGGTGGAGTGGTGTTTGGTATAGAGGTTGTGCAGATGTGGGCTTATTTTACAGAAACATTAATTAATGGAAGAAACGAAATTCGTTCGTAATGTATTTTTTATTTTTGATACAATAATTTATGACACAGTCATAACCGGTGCCCCTTCGAAGAGCATCTTCAGGTGCTATAACTGGCATTTGACGATTGTGTCAAAAATAAAAAAATAATACCTTACATTAATTCATGACATACATATATCCACACAAATAAGGTAACGTGAACAAAATGTTCCACATAATAAGAAATCAGCGGCATTTTTTCCACAGCTAATCCTTGTGCAATAGGCAACAGACAGCAATCCACACATATTACAAAAATATATGTTTTTATCTGTGAGCCACATCTTCTCCGAAACCAATGGACCGATTTCAACCAAACCTATCACAGGTGGAGGGAGGGGGGGGGGGGACGACGATAGAAAAGAAACATATCCCTCGATGAGCGAATACCAAACTTTATTAACTCAGTGTTTCAGAACGAGAGCACTTAGTTACTGGCTACAGACCTTACACATACTTTCATATCTTTTTGTAACTTTTGTCCCTGACAACTGCCACGAAATCATGAAGGAAAGTAGCTTATCACTAACTATATTTTCACCATTCTTGCAGTAAAACTGCCGCATCATGCGCAATGTTTTAGTCTATTGGTTGTATACTACGAAACACATTTTACAGACAGCATTTATGACGTCGTAAATATTTGGCTGTGTCAAACCGAAATTATTGGGTGAAATTCGCTAGAGATACAGATGAATTGTGTGTACAAGTATTGAAACTGATTCGTAATTATTTTTTTGAAGACCCGTGTATATTTGTAATCATTGTTTGTTCTCCTGAAAGACGAATGGAAATATATGACCTTGCATCTCTGATAACAATAGAATTCTGATTGAGAACAATAAGAAACAAAAACTAATTACTCTTCCTACAGATCATAAAGAAATCAGTTCTCAGGTATGACTTCTAGCTTTAAAACATTCTCTAACAACTCCTAACGACTGTTCTACATCGTCCCAGTACGCTAAGGACGACCTACCTCGTCTTTAGTAATGTACCAAAAATATTTCGAAAGCAATACTGCGAGCCGTGCAGAGCGCAACGCATGGTCACGATAATTACAAGAACTACTGCCATATTTTATATATAGAGAAACTGAATGACTATGAGAGGTTTGGTCAATTAGCCTTAAACGGTGTAAAAAAGTAAAAGAAAACAATAAAGACTTTAATTTACTATATCTGCAAAATATATTATTTAAAAACATGCAAACTTTACACGGACTTCAATTATTCTACAATGTATGTACTCAATAAATACGTCTCTGACCACAACGAATGTACGAATATTACCCTCAATGTACGCATAGAAAAATCTGACAAAATCCCTCCACAGCGCAAGCAAATAACGACAACGTGCAGAAAAAAGTATATAACCAAAAATCCTCAATTAATAGCGAAGTCTCCCCAGGTGCAATCAGCACGATCACGGCAGGCTGCGACCTCTCATGTCGCGCGGCTTGTCCCCACCGCCCGCTGCGTCCGACCTCTTACGACTCCTCTGAATTGTTTGCTCGCTCGCTCGCTCCTGCTCGTGATGATAATATTTATTGAACAGAAGATTCCTACGCGAATTGAGAAAAGATATCTATTTTTTAGAAAAAGTATTACCCTCTGACGTTTGAAGTTTATCACATTTGTGAAAATGCTTTTATTAATTTATATGTGCTACATGATACGATTCAATGCAATGAATACAATGCTTATACAGTATTTAAGGTGTTTAATCCATACTTCTACACTCGTATTGTTAAATACGAAAGTAACTCTGTCTGTTATGTTTTCACAACTAGCACTGAACTCTAAGGAAGAACATAGGCCACTCTGGAGTGCTAAGAGGATGACGTAGGGTATGGAACATCTTTTTTTACGTCTGTGAGCATAAACGATGTTAAACATTACTGTACAATGTGCACATAGTATAATGTATAGATACTTCGGTAGCATTATGTGTAGATGCCCACTCCTGGCCATGCCCCTCTGTACGCACTGCTTGGTAACGATACTGCACATTCCGCTGCATCGTGCAGTGGGACAGCTTAGAAACGAGGAGGCTGGGCCACACGTCACGAGCCATGCTTAAAAGAACATGCAGATACCTGAAGCCAGCTAACAGTATTAAGTATATTATGGCATCACTCATCGTAACAAAACTACTGATATGTTAGTGCAGACGCAGGTAACAGCCACTAGAGTAATAAAAAACGGAACCACTTAAGAAATATTACAAATATAATTCAGTTCAGATTCAGCCCCTCTGACTTATAAGACTCAATAGCAACAGGCAGAGAATAGAATGTTCATGCTGTCTGCCTACAGATAGTTACTTATGCAGCCAACTCAATATAGTTCAGTAATTTGAATCACAATAGAATCTGCCACTACTACCGACGATCACTATCATCTGCTTATTGTTACTGGGCATTAGGCCGTGATATAAAGTACAAAAACATTCCTCAGATCACGGCCTAATGTTAACAACAGAACTTATAAGATTATATTTGTCGGTGTGTCAGATATGTATGGTAACCCATTCTGAATATCAGATTTGCCTGCAAGTGCATGGCAAAGATACATGCACTCCAACAGTGAGTAAATCATCGTTGCATGACCTGAACTGGTGCAGCATTCAGTTACGTTTTGAAGGATTATAGGATGGTCGTCTGTGTGGCATTCAGCTGTGCAAATAGAGTGAGCCGTGGGGCCCTGAGCATGACGAAGGTAGGCTACACGGCCACACAGGGAAAGGCGCACGTTCTGCATCAGGCTCTGCCCGTTTAACCCCATTCACAGTGTTGTAAGTGGTGCCTCTAGTAGCTGGGTACGCAGCACTTGCTGTCTACTTGTCTTGTCCAGAGAAGTCAGTCTGGGTCTGCCTTTATCCAAGAGCTCACCTCAAAATAATGTGAAGATTCACCAGACACGACAAGTGGTTTCTATTCGACGTTACACTATAGCTTCTCTTTACAAAGTTGGAGAGTTGGGGTAGATTAGGGACACATAAATCGACGAAACGGTGTTTAATCGAAAGACTCACACCAAGTCACTTAGTCACATTAAATTATTGTCATAGTTTCACAGTATACGATAGCAAGAAGTGGCACGGGCGATTGGCTAATTTTGCAAGAAATGAGATATTTGTCAAATATTACCCATGTACACTGCATACGTAAAAAGGCCGGTCACAATATAGAGGGATCGAAAATCTTAATTTTTCTTGAGCAGAATTTGAAAAAATGACCTAAAGTTATTAGGGGTACATACGGCCAGAAAGTGCAGAACGAGAGGTCTTCACAGAGTAAAGGACACCACGGGGTCACTCACGATAGTTGAACAGCTGGGTGTCCTGTACGTATGCTCCAGTGATTTGGAGGTCTCTTCTATTTAAATAATATGAAGAGTGATACACAGTTATACTAAATGTTCGTGGTTCTCAAATGATTTTATAACCGCGATGGAGAGCGTGCGGACGCTCCATATGACCTTCTTTAGCCATCCATTAGCCGTAATGAACCATTCTACTTCTTTTCATTTCAGCATTTATACGAAAGTTTAGCAGCAGTTCATATTCAGACGCGAACTACAAAGGATATGTTTCCCAGGTTTCACAAAACAGTTGCCAGGAAATCAGATCTTCTTTTGCAGTGATTTGTGTTTTTTGATCGTCAGCCTTCTAATTGATTTGATACTGTTCACCATAATTTCCAATCAGTGTCAGTTTATGCTTATTCTACCATTTACATTCAAAGTGTTGGAAATATTGTAACTCTAGCTATTATTAATTCAGCCCAAAACATCCACAGTAGAATAAAAGTGGTTATACTGCCATACCTTCTTAAATGTGCTGACAGGGCGCTACAAATATCATCTTAAGATTGCGGCCCTAGAATAGAAATGCAATAACTCTATACAATACTGTAAGAAATAAATAATCAATAACATTTATTACGAATACGTTTACGAAATGATAGTATTTGTACAGTAGGATGCACAGCACTTTCTGTCCTGTAGCTACATACATACATACATACATACATTAATCCTTGTTCCATAGATCATGAATACGACATTTCGTAATGATATAGAACGTATCACTTCAACCATCTATTGAGTAGAAGGAGTTGTCATTCAGAAATTCTTTTAATTTGCTCTTAAATGTTACTATTACAATGATATCTAAAAAAACTATGTTGTCTCTTGTCACTACAGCCGAAAGTAATATTGCAAACACTCGTGAATGTCGTACTACTCCGTAAATAACGATTGCTAAGTCGGAATGTGGTCACGCAGGAACTGTACCTAGCTGGCTCCAGGAATTGAACTGAATTGTGTAACTGTTCGTTCAGAACTGAGTGTCCACGGTGCTTCGCTTTTTGTACCTGTTGGTGGAAGGATTTCTATGTACGCCAATAAAATGTGGCAGCAGTGTAGCTTACGGTGGTCAGTGCTGTCTTTGGCGGTTGCCCACACCGTCAGTGAGAGAGTAAGATGCTCAGACGGACGTAGCACAGAAGCAGAACGTGGTCCGGATTTGTGAGCATCATCTAGTGGCAGCCGCTCCGAAATGAGAAGCGCCATTCGATCGTCACTGATTGTGTGGCGCCGACCCCTCGTGGTATTTATTGTGTAACCTTTAACGCTGGTACAACACAAGGTCCTTAACTAAATGTCGCATAAATTCCGATCTGCATGGATGTCTCTCTTCAGCTTCTGTCCTCCTTGCCTGCCTGTTGTAGGGTAATATGGAAGTTTCTTTCCATATATTTTCATTTGTCCGAGCAGCCTGTTCTCTCCTTTAGCTAATGTCTGCAGCATATCCTCTCCTTAGCGTTTCAGCATATAACCTCCTCTTTCGTACCACTCGACTTAATTTTTGACGTCCTTCTGGAGGATCACATTTCAAACTCAATGACTCATTTCTTTCCTGATTATCCTACAGGTCACGGTACACTTTCATACATCATGGTTGAAAGGGACCAGATTACGAGAACAGACTTATATTAGTCAAATAGTTCGATTTTGCCTAGGCACTCTGCTAGTTGTTCGTGAAAGCAATTAAAATGCTAACTGTCCTTTAGAACGTCACGATCTATATGTTTAATGTCTTACAGTTCATATGATGCCCTTAGAATTTTGGTGACTGTGAGAAGTAAAGCATAAATATTGCACATTGTGCTGTGCGGTGTGGAGCCGAAGTCTGACCGATATCTCTTACTTTATGAACCTTTCTCGTACTCGTGACAGCTATTAGGGTCCGTGGAGTAGTTTGTGTGTATTGTAATGGAAACTAAACAATCATCTCACGATTATTATGGTGGGAATGTCTCAATAATACTGTGTTCATATAACACATGACAGTGACATACACTCCTGGAAATTGAAATAAAAACACCGTGAATTCATTGTCCCAGGAAGGGGAAACTTTATTGACACATTCCTGGGGTCAGATACATCACATGATCACACTGACAGAACCACAGGCACATAGACACAGGCAACAGAGCATGCACAATGTCGGCACCAGTACAGTGTATATCCACCTTTCGCAGCAATGCAGGCTGCTATTCTCCCATGGAGACGATCGTAGAGATGCTGGATGTAGTCCTGTGGAACGGCTTGCCATGCCATTTCCACCTGGCGCCTCAGTTGGACCAGCGTTCGTGCTGGACGTGCAGACCGCGTGAGACGACGCTTCATCCAGTCCCAAACATGCTCAATGGGGGACAGATCCGGAGATCTTGCTGGCCAGGGTAGTTGACTTACACCTTCTAGAGCACGTTGGGTGGCACGGGATACATGCGGACGTGCATTGTCCTGTTGGAACAGCAAGTTCCCTTGCCGGTCTAGGAATGGTACAACGATGGGTTCGATGACGGTTTGGATGTACCGTGCACTATTCAGTGTCCCCTCGACGATC
Organism: Schistocerca nitens; assembly: GCF_023898315.1. Lineage (NCBI taxonomy): Eukaryota > Metazoa > Arthropoda > Insecta > Orthoptera > Acrididae > Schistocerca > Schistocerca nitens. The sequence continues at coordinate 589,873,418 of NC_064618.1, forward strand.
ACCAGTGGTGTACGGCCAGTGTAGGAGATCGCTCCCCACACCATGATGCCGGGTGTTGGCCCTGTGTGCCTCGGTCGTATGCAGTCCTGATTGTGGCGCTCACCTGCACGGCGCCAAACACGCATACGACCATCATTGGCACCAAGGCAGAAGCGACTCTCATCGCTGAAGACGACAGGTCTCCATTCGTCCCTCCATTCACGCCTGTCGCGACACCACTGGAGGCGGGCTGCACGATGTTGGGGCGTGAGCGGAAGACGGCCTAACGGTGTGCGGGACCGTAGCCCAGCTTCATGGAGACGGTTGCGAATGGTCCTCGCCGATACCCCAGGAGCAACAGTGTCCCTAATTTGCTGGGAAGTGGCGGTGCGGTCCCCTACGGCACTGCGTAGGATCCTACGGTCTTGGCGTGCATCCGTGCGTCGCTGCGGTCCGGTCCCAGGTCGACGGGCACGTGCACCTTCCGCCGACCACTGGCGACAACATCGATGTACTGTGGAGACCTCACGCCCCACGTGTTGAGCAATTCGGCGGTACGTCCACCCGGCCTCCCGCATGCCCACTATACGCCCTCGCTCAAAGTCCGTCAACTGCACATACGGTTCACGTCCACGCTGTCGCGGCATGCTACCAGTGTTAAAGACTGCGATGGAGCTCCGTATGCCACGGCAAACTGGCTGACACTGACGGCGGCGGTGCACAAATGCTGCGCAGCTAGCGCCATTCGACGGCCAACACCGCGGTTCCTGGTGTGTCCGCTGTGCCGTGCGTGTGATCATTGCTTGTACAGCCCTCTCGCAGTGTCCGGAGCAAGTATGGTGGGTCTGACACACCGGTGTCAATGTGTTCTTTTTTCCATTTCCAGGAGTGTATATATATAGGTGCAGAACATGAAATAAAATATAGTGCACACGCACTGAGTACAGACATATGAACCAATGGCAAAATGTACACACAATGAGTACAAATGAAATGACATAAAAGTGCAGACGCACTGTAGTTCAGAATATATCAGCAAATCACAAAATGTATATGCAAGGAATAAAAATGATATTAACAAATGACATAAGTGCACACGCACTGTAGTACAGAACATATCAGAAAACCACAAAATGTATACGGAATGAGTAGAAATGATATTAACAAATGACATAAGTGCACACGCACTGTAGTTCAGAATATATCAGCAAATCACAAAATGCAATGAATACAAATCATGTTAACAAAATGACGAAAGTGCACACGCACTGTAGTACAAAACATATCTGAGAATTACAAAATGTATACGTAATGAGTACAAATGGCATAAAGTCCACACGCACTGTAGTACAGAATATATCAGCAAATCACAAAATGCAATGAATACAAATCATGTTAACAAAATGACGTAAGTGCACACGCACTGTAGTACAGAACATATCTGGGAATCACACAAAAAAAATGTATACGTAATGAGTACAAATGGCATAAAGTGCACACGCACTGAAAAACTCTCTAATATTTTTACAACACATAAACATATTAAGGAGTGAAGTAAAGTGCACATGCACTATAGAAGTCTTTAGTATTTTCAGGACAACTGATCTTGTTAACAAATGAAATGAAGTGCACACGCAGAGTATATGTCTTTATCATTTTACAAGAATTAGGAAAGGAATGGGAAGGATTGCGTCATGGTTGTAGCACTTTAGGTTGCACGCAGCTGCACTGAAAGTTCATATCTTTCTACAGAAGCACAACACCAAGTGAGGCAATCTGAAGCTCTTTTCCGAAGTATTAATCAGTGTAGTCAAGACACTGAAATGTCGTAATAATATTCCATGCTATCATTTTGGTGGTACACTAGGTACACCAAACGGTGGGACCATAATAACATCTCCATCGCTCAAGGTGGTGGACAGCATGTCGTGTCAACACCATGTTCTTGTAAATTAGACCAACGTAGAATTAGTGCAAAAACCAAATATAGTGCTCCATGATCATGAGGATAGACAGGACAAATGGATATTGCAGTAATTTCTGGTAATTAGGTCAGAAGGTGAAGGACATTAAGTTACGTAGTAGTCTTCATTGAGAATTACACTAGTCTAACAACTGATTTGAGTAATTGGTGGCACTCATCGCCCAGTTACTGAACATTTCTGTACCATGTATGTAGTATTACAGAATAATGTTCATAAAATTAACTGAATATAGTAACTATTGGCACTCATTGCCCAGTTACAAACCATCAGAAGTCATCATTGAAAACAGGAGCTAATGAATGGCATAGTATTCATAGTAGTTATAGTAATCATTGGCACTCATTGGTCAGTTGCAAAACATCAGAAGTCCTCATTGAAGACAGGAGCTAATGAATGGCATAGTATTAACATAATTCAGTTAATTATAGTAGTCATTGGCCATTTTATTACAATAATCAGTGGCATTCATTGGCCAGTTACAAAGCATTTTTTTTTGTAATCTTCAGAAGTCATTATTCAAAATGAGTTAATTATTGGCATAGCATTTATACATAATTAGTTTAGTTATAGTAACCATTGGCATCATATGTCATCTTATTACAATAAACAGTGGCATTCATTGGCCAGTTATAAACCAATTTTTTTGTATTATTCAGAAGTCATTATTGAAGTGACATACTATTCAGAGCTGATCAGTATTATTTCTTCTTCTTCATGTGCCGTCTCCTCTAAGAAGGTTGGCTGTCATCATGGCAATTTCTGATCTTGATTTGGCCGATCTAAGGAGTTCTGACGTTGAACAGTTGTACCAATTTTTTAGATTGTCAATCCAGGATGTCCGTCTTCTACCCCTCGTTCTCTTCCCACAAATTTTCCCTTCTAGTATTATTCGCAATATTTTGTAATTTACTCCCCTAATAACATGGCCTAAATATTGTAGCTTCCTTACTTTAATAGTTTTAATTAATTCTTTTTCCTTTCCCATTCTTCTTAGGACATCTTGATTAGTAATCCTCGATACCCAACTAATTCTAAGTATTCTTCTATATGCCCACAGTTCAAAAGCTTCTAAACTGTTCATGTCCTTCTTTTTCAATGTCCACGCTTCCATTCCGTATAATAATTTTGAGAATACATAGCATCTTAGCAACCTCATTTTTGTGTTTAAACAAATGTCTCTCGAACAGAATGCATTTTTCATCTTATTAAAGATACTTCTGGCCTGTCCTATTCTCGATTTAATTTCTTCTGAGCTTTCAATCTCCTCATTTACAATTGTTCCGAGATATTTAAATTTACGTACTTGATCGACTCTTTCCCTATTGCTTGTAAGATTTTCTTGTTCGTGTGTTTTAGATATCACCATGAACTTAGTCTTGCTTACGTTAAGAGTCAAGCCAAATTCTTCACTTTTTTCTGCGACTTTGTCAAGAAGTAATTGTAGATCTTTGAGGTTTCCAGCTAGTAGTACAGTGTCATCAGCAAACCTAACATTGTTAATGTTTAGCCCATTCACTTTAATGCCAGCTATTTCATCTGATAGAGCTGCCTGGATTATGTCTTCTGAATACATATTAAACAATAAGGGTGAGAGAACGCAACCTTGTCTCACACCCCTCTTTATTTCTATATCATTCGATAATTCATTTTCTACCTTCACGGTTGCGGTTTGATTGTAGTAGAGGTTGTATATAATGCGGATGTGTTTCTTATCAAATGTTTTCTTTTCTAACAATTCTATGAGATGATCATGACGAACTTTGTCAAATGCTTTATTATAATCCAGAAAGCACACATATAGTGGCTGGTTAACCTCCATACATCGTTGCGCTAATATGTTAAAAGCAAACAATGCTTCTCTTGTACCGAGGGAACTTCTAAAACCGAATTGTGTTTCACTTATACCTTCTTCTACTTTTTTGTATATTCGTTGGTGTATAACTTTTAGAAATATCTTTAAGGTGTGACTCATTAAGCTTATTGTACGGTGATCATTACAAGTTTTGGCATTAGCCTTTTTGGGTAATGTAACAAAGGTAGATGTCAACCAATTTAGAACTCTCTTAAACTAGTAGCATTATTTGGGACTGGTAATTACTTTGTTTGCTTTTGAGTTATTGCTGCAAATGAAGATGTATAACGTCATTCGTCATGAGTTAGCTGCAGCAATGTTATGAAACAAAGGCAGTATATGTGATCACATTTATAAATGATAGACACAACTGGGTAAAAAAATGCAAGTACTAGTACAGGTTTAATACGTAACAGGTTTAGTAAGTATCATGAAAAGCTTCTCTTGGAAAAAATACAAAATGGGTTATTGAGCTGAAAGAAGAAACGCATATTATGCTGAAAAGTAATGAACTTCGAATTAACAGGTAGTGAAATGCGTATAAAATATATATGTTCTCTAGCTGTCCTTTCCAAAACCTTCAGTCATCATACCATACGATATAACACATACTGTCAAAATGAACTGCAATAAATATTTAAATAACTACATAGCATCTCTTAACTAACAGCAAATATATAAACTTCATCATTATTTTCATCTGCAAAGAAAAAACTTCATTATCCATATTAGTATATTCTTCATCATTATTCATCACCGTTCATTATCATCTGCAAAAGAGTCACTTCATTATACAACTATTCCTTATTTCTATCATATTTCATCACTAAAACTAAGATGTGTAGTTCTGTCTGACAGCCTGCATCAATCGCCTCGTATTCTGAAAGAAAAAATTAGTTAAGACTGCTATTCTACGATGTGTATAGTATATTCTTGTTAATGCTTGTTAATTCTGATCCATTTACTCTTCATCACTAGGTATTGCATCCTCTTTCGTTCATTCCGAAGGTGAAATTCCCATTTCTGTTTATTTTATTTCGTTTACACGTTATTTCTTTCTGAAAATGATGAACAAAGATTAATGTCTTGCATTTAATTCGTATACCCATTAGATAAAACTGGTTTATAGTAACATAATTGAGCATACAGCATAGCATGTCAGAAAACGTAATATGTCAAAAACATCGACAGTGTTCAAAAGCAAAATTGTACACAGTGCATCACAATATAGCAGCAAAAAAAAGTAAAGTAAAGTAGTCACGATGTTGAGATATCATAAGGCAAAAATGTAAAAGTCAACTGGTGTTTGTTATACTTTAAATATTTCATAGTGCATACAAACAAAAATAGAAAAACAATCATACACACATGATAAATGGAAAATATGTATACGGTCTGATCTATAACGACAAGAAAAGACTTTCTTTGTGTTCAGCTTGTATGTTGTGTAGTTAATAGAGGCGAGAATTGTAGATTTTAATGGAGAGAGAATTTAATAAAATTAATATGTCACTAGATAGAATTGCATAATTATTCATAAGATACGTAATTTTATCTGGAAAATGTGCACTGTCTAATATGTAACGACAAGAAAAGCGACCTGCTAACCTTACCTTGCCGGGCACATGCCAAGAAAAATTACGATAATCATCAGTAAGTAGTCACATAAATATAATTGCATAAGTGGTCAAAAAAATGTGTAAATTCATCTGAAAAAATATGCACTGTCTGATGTGTAACGACAAGAAGAGCGACCTGCTAACCTTACCTTGCCGGGCACTTGCCAAGAAAAAATACGACAATCATCAGTAAGTAGTCACATAAATATAATTGCATAAGCGGTCAAAAAATGTATAAGTTCATCTGGAAAAATATGCACGGTCTGATGTGTAACGACAAGAAAAGCGACCTGCTAACCTTACCTTGCCGGGCACTTGTCAAGAAAAAATTACGATAATCATCAGTAAGTGTTCACGTGAATATAATTGCTAAGCGATCATAAAAAATTAGGAAATGGCATTACAGTGTGATAAATCATAAAGTATTTTCATTCAATAAAGGGTTTGACGTTCGACACGGGGTGGTTCCCTTTGGTTTTTGTGATTCTCAAAGTTTCGACGTGTACTACATTGGGGTGAGGAATGCTGCGAATTCGATATGGACCTGCGTATAGAAGCTCAAATTTACTGCACCTACCTTTTCCTCTATTGGATAAATAGTGTGTACGTACCAATATCTTCTGTCCAACGTGAAAGTCACGGCGTATACAAACCTGTTTTTGCTGTCTTCTCCGGCGCTCTGCGGCACGTTTGATGTTGTTCAGCGCAATGTCAATTATTTCATGGTGCCGTAGTCGACGAGATGTAGGAAATGTTACTAATTCTTTAATTTTGTTAGGTGGTTCAACATTTTTCAGTATAACAGACGGAGATAGCATAGAAGATTCATTCGGTATGGAATTAATTACATCTTGGAATGAGAGTATGTGTGTGTCCCAATCAATATGTTTTTTATGGCAGTAAATTCTACACAGTTTACCAATTTCTTTCATTAATCGTTCACAAGGGTTCGACGAAGCATGGTACCTGGATATATATATCGGAGAAATGTTTCTAGCTCGTAACATACGTGTCCATATAGCAGATCGAAACTGTGGTTCATTGTCGGAAATTACTTTCAACACTTGCCCTACATGAAATAGAAAATGTTTTACAAATGCTTTCGAAACAGTTTTAGCAGTAGCTTTGCGTAACGGAGTGAAGGTAACAAATTTTGAAGTGAGTTCAACAGCGACAAAGATGTAGCAAAAACCTCTATTAGTTCTGGGAATTGGACCAAAAATGTCTACAGCGGCCATATGTCTCAATTTAACAGGTACAATGGGATGTAATGTAGGAATATGCGAAGTCGTATCTGATTTAGCTTTCTGGCAGATTTTACATAACGCTAAAACTCGCCGTATACCTTTCTCCATGTTGGTAAAATAACAGTTCTGTCTCAGTATAAGAAAACATTTTCTAGCTCCGTAATGTGCTTAACGTAAATGAGTATACCAGATTAATTTGTTAACAAGTTCCTCAGGAATGCATAATAACCAATTGTTGCTGTCAGGATGAGAGCGGCGAAACAGAATGTCATTGCGTACAGTGTATTGGTTTCTAATGGTAACATTATTCCTATCTTGCCAAAGGTGTTTGATTTCTTTCCATACGTTGTCTTTATTCTGCTCTTGTGCTATGTCTTGTAATGACGACGAAATGAAATTTTCAAATGCAACTTGTTGAATTTACATGACGCTGAAATTGGCTTTGCAGAAGTTGGTTGTGATGTCTTGCTGATTGTTGCTGAGAGAACGAGACAGTGCGTCTGCTACAATATTTTCTGTGCCGGGAATGTGAACAATTGTAAAATTAAATTCCTGCAAATAAAGTTTCCATCTACTTAATCTGTCGTGTGTAAATTTAGCCGAAAGTAAAAATTGTATCGCTCTGTCGTCTGTGTAAACGGTCGTATGTCTTCCATAAAGAAAATGCCGAAATCTCGTAAAAGCCCATACAACACATAATGTTTCAAGTTCAGTAACAGAATAATTTCGTTCAGCAGGTGACAGAATGCGACTTGCAAAAGCGATGTTTTTAATTACTGTACAACCATCTTCTTCAATTCAGATACATCACATGATCACACTGACAGAACCACAGGCACATAGACACAGGCAACAGAGCATGCACAATGTCGGCACCAGTACAGTGTATATCCACCTTTCGCAGCAATGCAGGCTGCTATTCTCCCATGGAGACGATCGTAGAGATGCTGGATGTAGTCCTGTGGAACGGCTTGCCATGCCATTTCCACCTGGCGCCTCAGTTGGACCAGCGTTCGTGCTGGACGTGCAGACCGCGTGAGACGACGCTTCATCCAGTCCCAAACATGCTCAATGGGGGACAGATCCGGAGATCTTGCTGGCCAGGGTAGTTGACTTACACCTTCTAGAGCACGTTGGGTGGCACGGGATACATGCGGACGTGCATTGTCCTGTTGGAACAGCAAGTTCCCTTGCCGGTCTAGGAATGGTACAACGATGGGTTCGATGACGGTTTGGATGTACCGTGCACTATTCAGTGTCCCCTCGACGATCACCAGTGGTGTACGGCCAGTGTAGGAGATCGCTCCCGACACCATGATACCGGGTGTTGGCCCTGTGTGCCTCGGTCGTATGCAGTCCTGATTGTGGCGCTCACCTGCACGGCGCCAAACACGCATACGACCATCATTGGCACCAAGGCAGAAGCGACTCTCATCGCTGAAGACGACAGGTCTCCATTCGTCCCTCCATTCACGCCTGTCGCGACACCACTGGAGGCGGGCTGCACGATGTTGGGGCGTGAGCGGAAGACGGCCTAACGGTGTGCGGGACCGTAGCCCAGCTTCATGGAGACGGTTGCGAATGGTCCTCGCCGATACCCCAGGAGCAACAGTGTCCCTAATTTGCTGGGAAGTGGCGGTGCGGTCCCCTACGGCACTGCGTAGGATCCTACGGTCTTGGCGTGCATCCGTGCGTCGCTGCGGTCCGGTCCCAGGTCGACGGGCACGTGCACCTTCCGCCGACCACTGGCGACAACATCGATGTACTGTGGAGACCTCACGCCCCACGTGTTGAGCAATTCGGCGGTACGTCCACCCGGCCTCCCGCATGCCCACTATACGCCCTCGCTCAAAGTCCGTCAACTGCACATACGGTTCACGTCCACGCTGTCGCGGCATGCTACCAGTGTTAAAGACTGCGATGGTGGGTCTGACACACCGGTGTCAATGTGTTCTTTTTTCCATTTCCAGGAGTGTATTTACACCGAAGTGAATATATTTCTGTCTCGAATTACCTGATATTTTGCAGGTTATACACGTCACCAATTAAGCATTTATCGCTTTGCAGGTTTCTGGGTTTAAGACTTTGTCTCTGAGATCAAGTTTCACGTAAACGCCTACATTCCACCATGTTTATTTGGTTTGTAAGCACCAAGAAACTTATCTCTGACGATGAACGGATGAAGAGAGTTGGGATGGCTTTAGCCACGTTCGAAATAGGACTGAGTGGAAGTACAGTAGATTGAAAGAATGATCAGGTTTCCATGGTATGCGGACCGAGACTGAATGTTAAAATGATCTATTTACAGCTTTGATATGTAATTCTGTGCGGCATTTTAAGTACTTCGACAAGTTCACCCGAGGCACATCTCTAGGAAGGAGTGTACTTCGTTATCATAGTGTTTATAGCCCCTTAGAACTTCTAACGTCCGTCATCTTTATCAGTAGTTTCTAAATTCTTGTTTGATTACGTACCTTCTTCTGCATACACCTTACAGTGTAATATCTCATTTAGGAAGCTCTGTTTCCCCATTATGTAAGCTAGCATGTGTCGTCTTGTGTAATGTCGTCATTCTCAACTACACGTCTTCTCATGTAATTTTGTAACGATGCATTTGCTATTACTAACTGAAATTTGTTGTTTGTTTATTCTAGGGAACTTTCTCCTCTCTCACTCCTCCAACCGTAGTCTGCTGAAACTCTAGTTGTTTTTGTTCCCTTGTTAAGTCCCAATTATTAGATTTCCATAATCATGTTTACTACAGGAAATTTCCAATATAATTTTTGTGAGACCTTGGGTTTTTCATAGATGCACTAAGCACAGACAGTACGCCCTGAATGGGAATTTTGAGAGCTACCCTAAGTCTAACGAGAACAGAATGATGACCACAAACAGTCTGGTCCCCCACAGCGCTACCATCCATGGTAGAGTACAAGGGGAAAACTAAATATAATGTCTGCTTGAAAGGGATAATGAGAAAATATGCTCCGAAAATGTAGCGTTTGTGCCCTTGTTCCCAATTTCCAATTTCTGTGATAAGTGGCATCTTGGTTCTTTTATGATAAAAATTGCATGTAATTACGTGAATGGTTATAATTGCACGGTTAGTATAAGTAAAAACCTTGTTACGTTACTGACTTACATGCGTTGACGAGTCGAATCTTGATATTTACAAATTTGCGTGTATCGTAGGGAAAATTTGTCAGAGGCGTTATTGAAAAGGGTCAAATCCCCACAACATTCTAACTAATGTCTGGATTTGTAGCTGTTTGCAGCAAATAGCAGATCAATGTTACTAAACACAGCTACAATGTAATTTACTTTCTTTCTTAGCCTGAATATTCTGTAGAGGCTCATCTATAGCAAAATAAATGATAGGACAAATGGCACACTGAAAATTAGTAACTTTTTCCTATTATTGGAAGGTAGGTAAATTGTTTATAGGCGAAAGTACACTGGAAGTATCACCCCAGGGTGTGTTTCTGGTTCGGAAAAATTCCTTAAAGAAATGCTGTATGACGAAAATCTTTTGGCAGATGGGATACAATTAAAAAACAGATTGCTAATAACAATGTTTGTCGTCTGCTGCAATTAAAAAGTAAGTTCGTCAACAAATGTATTCCGGTCTATGTGTAAAGTTAAGATAATAAAAGTTCCGAAGATCTATAAGTTTTATATTCCGTCTTACTAGGTGAAACAATATCGTTATCGAATGGTTAAAAACTTGACATCTTACATAAACCAAACTGGGAATCAGTGGGTTTCTCATCGATGATATCTCGAAGACAATTGCACAGCAGTGTTGTAAAGATCTTGAATAGGGTGTTCTCTAGTGCAATGCCCCTGTACGCATTTGGGTCAAACTTGTTAACCTTTCCCTTGTACATCATTATCACCTTTGAACGTTTCCACCGATTCGATACAGATCCACGTCTCAGGCACTCAATGAGACGCGCTGTGGGAGGTATCACTAGTACAGTGAGCGTAGCTTTCAGGTGCTCGTCATAGACGTTGTCTGCGCCACCTGCTTCATTGTCCTTCGTGCTCATAATTGTGTGGATTGTTTCTTCTTCTGTGAAAAATTCTATCTCCTGCATAGGGGCTGGAGTCGCTGTGGGGCTTCTTGCCGGCGGCCGTGTGTCGGTAGTTTGAAGGACTGAGCTTAAATGTCTTTCCCACACTTCCATTGGGAAGCTCCCTGGTAATATTGTTGCTTCGGCTGAAGAGCCTTGTACGGTCTCTATCTCGCTGATTCTATTAGACGTTTTTCGTCTTCCTCCCAGAATACCCTTTGTGCTTCTTAATCTTGGATCCATACTCTCTCCTCAGCGCCGGCCGGAGTGGCCGAGCGGTTATAGCCGCTACAGTCTGGATCCGCGCGACCGCTACGGTCGAAGGTTCGAATCCTGCCTCGGACATGGATGTGTGTGATGTACTTAGGTTTGTTAGGTTTAAGTAGTTCTAAGTTCTAGGGGACTGATGACCTCAGCAGGTAAGTCCCATAGTGCTCAGAGCCATTTTTTCTCTCCTCAGCTTACTATAGCGGTCCAAGTCATCCCGTGGTTACGTTCTTCTGGCTATATGCATCTAACTGATGGTTTTCTGTCTGACTTCGTAACATTCCTTGTTGAAGAAAGGCCTTCAGTATCTTAGTTTAAAGTTTTTAATCTGAGTTTGTTGTGAATGGTGTTACAACCTGGCGGTTGCAGGTCTCTTACTCCGTAAAGGTACTGTCTCACCAGCACTACCGTTGGCCTCAGTTCCGGCTGTATGGTTTGTTCGCGGTAGCCAAAACGTACCCCAACTTTGAAGGCCTTCTGTTTCCAGCTCATCGCACTCGAATTCTACGGCTATTCCCAGTCCACTGAGGTGTCTGATGATTTCCTCTATTTTTGGTGTCCTGATGGAGTTCGCCCAAGTAAGACCAGGCGGTTCGCTCTACTGCTCGAAGCCCCGACTCTTTTGGGTGCATCGTGCTAACACGAAGGAACGTTCATTGTTTCCTCTCCCTTGATGTGGGAGATCAACGACGCAAGCTGTACATTGTCTCCATACCGATACAGAAATGACCTTAGCGAGCCGAGGGTAAAGCTTCATGCAATTTTCATAGACTACACCAAGGCGTTCGACACAATCAATAGATCCATTCTAATGAAGAAACTGGAAAACGACTTTGGTCCAAGACATTATCTGTTGCCATTCATTACACACCTTCTCACTAACCTTGGTGGAAAAACATGATGGTGTAGATAAGTCCAGCCTGACAGAGCAAACAGTTGAAGTGCTACAAGGTGACCCACTGAGCCCCTTAATCTTCATCTTAGCTACGGCAGACATCATTGAGACAATAAAACCCGACAATGTAAATCTACTTACGATGGAGACGACATGGCATTAACCTCAGTTTCTGAGAATGATCTGCAGAAAACCTTCAAACAGTTAGCGTACTGGGCACGAAGAAACGACCTAACGTTGAATGAAGAGAAGACAGTCTCCATGACCTTCAGAACATGAGGAAGACCTGGCACTTTCTACGTTGGAGAGACACCGCATAAGTCAGTCACCAGTTTTCGTACCCAGTAGTTACCTCTCAGTCAAAGAGAACAGTATTCACACGCCACATAAAATACAGAGCCAGCGCCGCAACGAGAGCCGTAAATGATATCAAGTTGTTAGGCAAAGTCTCCCTGGAAATAGCCCTACGACTGTTTGAACTCAAAGTTGAACCTGTTGCGATTTACGGATTGGAAAACATTTCGATTCATCTGAAGAAGGCAGATCTCGATAAAATAAAGATGAAGGCTGCTTACTTAAAAAGGGTGCTATGTCTCTCCAAATACGCACTCTAGCGTCTTATGCATGAGTTGGCCAGAGAGCCCTTCTTCACAGAAGAGCTGCAACTGAAGCACTTACTACCATTGACGAGAGCCTACCAGTACTTATTGACGGAACTACATGAGAAAAAACGCAAGATACGGAAGGATTTCTGTGTTACAGATGCCACGACGAATCGTGAGTGGACGCAGGGAGAATACGAAATTCCGCCAAGTAGTGACAAGACTCTCCGTGCATGTATTTCATCACAAACTGTGCAACAGTCACAGTTTTCACGAGCCCAGCACGAGTTGTATATGTGCGAGGTTCGGTGGCCAGTGTGAGGGATATCATGTGTTAAACAATAGGATGGCAACAGAATCGCTGGTGAAACTCTGTAGTGACTAAGAATAATAAAAGTGAATACAGAATAATTTCAGTAATTTACGCACTAAATGGCCAGTTTGGACGCAGTAACTCTATTATTATAAACAGAAAATGATGTAACCACACAGAAAACCATGAGGGTAAGGATCGTTTTTTTAAGATAGTGAACAATAATTAAGGATTATCTGATTACATACAATGTGTGTATCCCATTTAGGTTCGCAACAGACATGGTCCGATCTGTAATGTTAGTTTTCTGAGATCGTTATCTAGATAGAAAATTGCTGATAAGCTGAACACATTGTATGAAATGTTGTGAGAAAAAGTTCTAGAAGTGAAGATACAGTAATAGTAAATTGTCCAACCTTAAAATTTATTTTTGTGGTTTTCACCATTATAACCTCATTTCTTTGGTAAATATCTTATATAATACATCACGAAAAGTGGAAATCTCAGGTTACGTTTAAGTCATATACAGGAGATTACTAATAAGAAAGCGTAAAGGTACTCGACAACTGATTGCAGAGTTTTACGAGAAAGCAATGTGTATTACAACAGTAATTTTAGTTGAAATACGGACATAGTTTTATGGATTTTTAAAACTGGCTTTACAATTGTAGGAAACAGGTCAGTAATCAGTACCGTCCAGAATTACTGTACTGTCTAGTATGGAGCTACAGAGCAGGACATGAGATAACGCACGGCGCTGCAAAGAATGAATATCCGGGAGCAAGACAAAAGGTCATCAGAGGGACTAAATCACTTAAGGGACGCAAAGCCGCGAGTAAACATTCCGGGAACAAAGCGTTAACTGTGGCCAACGGTACGGATCTGGGACCAAAATCCACTGATTCTAAAATACCACCGCTCTGAGACAACATGTATCGAAGGATTAGATAAGGATTAGATAAGACTCGTTTTTATATACAGATCATACCAAACGAAAGTCAAGTCACCGCCGAAAATTTTTTAACAACAAAGTACTACGTGACCACTGGCTCTCATTACTGACATAGAAGATTAATATTCGTGTCTCCAAATAAGGATTGATTTCGGTCGTAATCACGTTTCTCTCCTCATTAGTATGAAATTTTACTAGTTGAACCAGTGAATTACCCTCATCAAGTGAGTACACACGAAACGCAGTCATTTTAACTTCTTGATAGCCTGTAGAAAGTGGATAACTTGTGATGAAAAATAATCTACCTTTCGTAGAATTTGTATCATCATCGAACAGTTCCACATTCATTACAAACTGCGCCACGTATAAGCTGTTGTCATTAGGAATTTGACCATTTTCAAACTGTACTAGAGTGGTTAGTGTAGGATGGACCGACATGTATTTCACTAGTTTCTCCTAGACATGAGTTCAAACTCCCTCTAATGTCTAAGCAAGGACTTAACGCTAATTTTTCACTTTGAACAGGAAATTCGTTGTACTGACACACAACTACTAATTTTTCTATCTCTTCTTTCTCAGTTTATTACATGCATTCTGATTCGATGTCAACTGGGTGGCAGCACTAGCAGAGGAGGATATATGCAGGGTGGTCCATTGATCGTGACCGAGCAAAATATCTCACGAAATAAGCGTCAAACGAAAAAACAACAAAGAACGAAACTCGTCTAGCTTGAAGGGGGAAACCAGATGCCACTATGGTTGGCCCGCTAGATGGCGCTGCCGTAGGTCAAACGGATATCAACTGCGTTTTTTTAACTAGGAACACCAATTTTTGTTATATATTGGTGTAATACGTAAAGAAATATGAATGTTTTAGTTGCACCACTTTTTTCACTTTGTGATAGATGGCGCTGTAATAGTCACAAACATATGGCTCACAGTTTTAGACGAACAGTTGGTAACAGATAGGTTTTTTAAATTAAAATACAGAACGTTGATACGTTCAAACATTTTATTTCGGTTGTTCCAATGTGATACATGTACCTTTGTGAACTTGTCAGTTCTGAGAACGCAAGCTGTTACAGCGTGATTACCTGTAAATACCACTTTAATGCAATAAATGTTCAAAATGATCTCCGTCAACCTCAATACATTTGGCAATACGGGTAAGGACATTTCTCTTAACATCGAATAGTTCGTCTTCCGCAATGTCCGCACATGCATTAACAATACGCTGACGCAAGTTGTCAGGAGTTGTCGGTGGATCACGATAGAAAATATCCTTAAACTTTTCCCACAGAAAGAAATCCGGGGACGTCAGATCCGGTGAACGTGCAGGCCATGGCATGGTGCTTCGACGACCAATCCACCTGTCATGAAATAGCATTTCAGTACCGCTTCAACCGCACGCGAGCTATGTGCCGGACATCCACCATGTTGCAGGTCGTGGTTGACGTTTCACATGTGGCTGAACACTTCCTGTTTCCTTAAATAACGTAACTACCCGGCGAACGGTCCGGACACTTGGATGACGTCGTCCAGGATACCGAGCAGCATACATAGCACACGCCCTTTGGGCATTTTGATCACAATAGCCATATATCAACACGATATCGACCTTTTCCGCAATTGGTAAACGGTCTATTTTAACACGGGTAATGTATCACGAAGCAAACACCGTCCGCACTGGCGGAATGTTACGTGATGCCACCTACGTATACGTTTGTGACTATTACAGCGCCATTTATCACAAAGCGAAAAAAGTGGTCCAAAACATTCATATTTCTTTACCTACTACACGAATATGTAATAGAAAATGGAGTTTCCTATTTAAAAAAAACGCAGTTGATATCCGTTTGACCTATGGCAGCGCCATGTAGCGGCCAAACCACAGGCGCCATCTGGTTTCCCCCTTCAAGCTAGACGAGTTTCGTTCTTTGTAGTTTTTTCGTTTGACTCTTATTTCGTGAGATATTTGACCCGCTCACGACCAATGGACCACCCTATATATATATATATTTCAAAAAATCATGACCAACCCTCAATTACAAATCTCGACATCCAAGGAAACCGACTCCGGTCTAGGCATCCTCCACTAAAGACCGCACAGGCGCTGCACCAAACCAACTTTAAAATGAATGACCGATGTAAAGAGGAATGGGACAGCAGAACAGGAGTAAACTGCCACAGTATGCCATGCATCTTTAGTAAACCAAAAGGATTTGATTTCCTTCGCAAAGTTTGGTTAACTCTTAATCGCATCAGAACCAACTCTGGGAGATGTGCCGACTCCTTACACAGATGGGTTAAACTTCCTCCGGGCGATTGCGACTGTGGTGCTGAGAGACAGACGGTCAAAGGCATATGAGGGTGACCCACAGGATTTCCTAATGGCGACCCAAGAAGCCATCGACTATATATTATCTAAGCTGGACGTTTGTTTGTGATTGCTCTTCTGTCAGTGTAAATTTACAATTGGTGGTGTCCTTACATACAAACTGTTATTTATTGTTCTGTTTATACATATGTGATTTTTTTAAAATCGTGTTGTTTCTGTAATTTTTACTGTTATATATATATATATATATATATATATATATATATATATATATATATATATATATATATATAAGTCGTGACGGGGGGGAGGTGGGGGGAATCACAACATAGTGTCCATGAGGGCATGATCATTGCCTTTTGGGCCAAGTGTGAAAGCATTTCGGAAACGGCTAATTTTATAAACTGCTCGCGTGCTGCCATGTCTAAAGAAGTCTACCGTGCATGGCAAAATGGCGTTATCCAAAACTGACTCCAAGACATCTGTGGTGCCCATGGGCCATAGACGACCCGGGTGAAAGACGGCTGCAGAGATATGTACGGGCGAACAGACGTGGAACTACTGAGCAACTGATCCATCAGATGAACCAAGGGGCCAACAACAGTGTCTCCTCAACGACCGTTCAGCGAACGTTGCTGTATATGGGGCTCCGGTGCAGGTGTATCTTTCATGCACTCATGATGACTGCTATTTATCTGTAACACTGCAACTGGACGTCCACTGAGTGGCGACAAGTGGCCTTTCCAGATGAAACACGTTTTGTATCACTCGGACAGATGGACTTTGGCATATACGGGGTGAAACATCTGATAGGAAACCAGGCCGGAGGAAGGAGCTTTATGGTCTGTGAAATGTTTCCGTGGTATTCCCTGGGTGTTCTCAACATTCTGGAAGACACAGTGGATCAAAGTAGGTATGCATCTACTCTTGGGAACCATGTCCACGTATACATCAGTTTGCTTTTCCTCCACACGGTGGCGTCTACCAGTAGGACAATGCAACGTGTCACACAACTCGCAGTGTACGTGAGTGATTCGAAGAGCACCAGTGTGAGTTTTCCATACTCCCCTGGCCACCATACTTCACGAATTTAAACCCAATCGAGAATCTGTGGGACGTCCCTGATCGGGCTGTTCGTGGATCGTGCAATGGATCCTGAACGGACAAACCTAGCGCACTGGAGCCGGTATGACTCCACATCTCACTCGGTACCTTCCAGAACCTCACTGACATTTTTGCTACATGTCTTGTAGATGTCCACCCTGCGAAAGCTGAGTATTCAGGCTTTCGACAGGTGGTCACAATAAGGTGACTGGACAGTGTGTAATTTACTTTGAAACATCTCTGTATATGCGTCACTGTTTCACAAAAGTAAGAACCAGTGCAACCTGTTAGTGGCATAAGGAAACACTTAAACTGTAATTTTATTTTATATTACCTGTAAATGATACATTTCCCTTGTATAATTAAAGATTTAAATAATATGTAAGTATTAGAATGTGTAGTATGAAAGACAGTATTCAGTCCTAATGTGTTGTTAATTTTAGAGAGAGTCATTAAGACATTTTTTGCTGTTAAATAAGGAGAAGAATAGTCAGTCAGTGGCCAGCCTTCTTTGCGTTCGGCTGTGTGTACACATGGTGCCCAGTAGAGCCTCGCAGGCGCGTGGCCATGCAAGTGGTCTGCACGTGACTGGCGTGAGAGAGAGGGAGAATACAGTTAGCGGATATTTCCGAAAATGATCAATGCTGCCTCACCTTATGCATATCCGAGTGAGAACTGTTCACGTCTATGCGAATCTCAGGTGTTCACACTCACTGTCACACAGGCTGCGAATTTGCAGTGTGTGCAAGTGCGACACATTCCCCTTTCCTTCTGAGTTGGGAAAAATTCATTCGAATGACGAATAACGAATACAGATAAAATAGTTATTCTTTATTTCTGAAGAAAAAAGAAAAATGTTTTTTCGAAACATTATTTACTTACTTAAGTAAAAATATTTATTCGTCATCTGTGAATAACATAAGTTAAAAAGTAATGAATATAAATTAAAAATCCAATGACATTTATTGTTCTACTTCTTTGTCATTTATTAAACATGTTTCATTTTTGTAGTTTTGAAATAAAGTTTCAAGCATTTCATTAGAGAGTTTCTTTGATTTTCTAGGATTTGCCAGTCCGACTCACTACAGGAAGTACGTTCTATTCC
The DNA here is from genome assembly GCF_023898315.1 of Schistocerca nitens. NCBI lineage: Eukaryota > Metazoa > Arthropoda > Insecta > Orthoptera > Acrididae > Schistocerca > Schistocerca nitens. Next base: position 589,891,749 of record NC_064618.1, read on the forward strand.
TGCAAAGAGGTTACCAGTTTGTGATGTGTTCTGAAATCGACTTTATTTCGGGATAACGATACAAGACTTTCAAATCGCAATCGTCTTGCAACTAAGATAAGGTATCAAATCCGCTTTGGCTTTGCGCAAATAATTCGTTGTGACACCACCTTCACCTATCAAATAATTTTCACAATAAAATTTACTTTCTACGGCGTAACATTTGAAGCTCGTGATGCGATTTCTTCGAGATTTATATGTCTTTAGTTTGTTGTCAGCCTCACTCGGTCATCGGCAGCGGTACAGAAAAACTTGTCAGTCATTGCTGCAATAATTGCGTTTGAGGCGGAAGATGTGAAAAAAGTCTTCCAATTGTCTCCAGGAACTTTGTCGATAAGATAGTTGCCAGTGAGCTGAACCCTTATGTACTCAGACTTAGTGGTTCTATCCTTATAAATCAAAGATCTCTGTAACCTCATAAACGCATGTTGGGTCGAAAAAATATTTCATCGTCTAATGGCAAGGAAAACAGATTAAGAGTATTTGAACGAAAAATTTTGAGAAAAATATTTGGACCCATAAGAGATAGGATCAGTGATGAATGGAGATTGCTAAATAACAATGAAATTTACAAATTATATGAAGACTCCGATATAGTGGCCAAAATTAAAGCCAAAAGACTGAAATGGATAGGGCATGTCATCAGAGCACCACCAAACAGGACCATCAAGAAAGTGACTGAAGAGATTCCCACCGGAAGACGACCTCTTGGACGCCCACGCATGAGATACTTGGACAATATTCAAGACGATCTCAGAAAACTAGGACATGACAGACAGTGGCAAATTACTTGTAAAGACAGAGCAAAGTGGTTCAACATTGTCCATTCTGCAGCAAAAAGCCTTCATGGATTGTAATGCTTAATAATAATAATAATAATAATGGCAAGCTTACTCATAAAATACTTAGAATCACTTTGGACGTCCAGCAGCGTTCCATAGCTGTTTTAGGACCCTTCAGTTCAAAGTCCGTTGGTTAGCTAACACTGCGTTTTCGATTTGTTCGATCGTTTTATTGCAGTAGAAACACGAACAAACTGCATAACAATGATAACCGGACACCTTTCTCTGATAACGTTAGCAGTCTTGGTGCAATAAAGGACAGTGTTGCATGTTAAGAGTTTCTGTTGGCTGCATATTATCATCGCCTGCTTACATAGAGTACTTTCGCATGTTCACGTGGGGAAGAGGCAAGTACTGGCACTCAGAGGGTTGGGTGAATTGCTGAATTGGGCCGCGTACGAGTAAATGGCGTTACTGCTAAGACCGTCCGCCTACAAAACTTTTTTATGTTGCATTTGTAACGCAGTAAGGCAAGTAACGCCATGGTCAACCTTAGGGTTGGTTTGAACACTGAAGTGTCATGGTGGTGTGCACTTACCTTCCTCAAGCTTTTGAATCGACTGATACAGTCAGTTAGAGGGGGTATCTACACTTCAACATGTTCTCCGGAAAGCGGTGCAACATGTCCCGTTATTTTTTCTATTGCTAGAAGTGAAAGAAGTCTTAGGTGAATGGAAAAATTCCAGGGATAACGTTTTAGTCTGGAACTGGATCCGTCGAGCCTCCACGCCACATTTCTGTACAAACCATTTATCGAATAGAAACCGCACTGAGCCAAGAGAACAAATAATAATTATAGAATTCTGCACATGAAGAAAACAAATAAAATATGCCTCGTTGTACGTCATTAATTAAGTAAAGCATAACGAATAAGTGTTTGTAAAACTTTTATCTGGGTATAACTTAATCACAAGCAAATTTGTTTAAATTATCTACTTGTTCGAACAATTATGCAGACAGATATTTATTCGAATATCGCCGTCTCCACTTTTCACTACACCTTGTGCTTTCTTCCCCTTTCTGGTCGGTGCAGTTACTTTTGATAGATAACGAATAATTTTAGTTCATTTGTCCGATTTATTCGTTATGGCCAGTCTAAAGTTTACTGGATTCGAAGTTGACAGTCATAATCAGTTGTCACACTCCCCGACGTACATTTGTTCTGTCTGAATAACATATCAAAGCCAGCGTGATTTTAGCTGTAAATCGTCACAATTGCATCTACTGGGCCGCAGCAAAACACACGTCAATGTACACAAAGTCTTGAATTTACTGAGAGTGAATGGGTTCAAAAAATGGTTCACATGGTTCTGATGGTTCTGAGCGCTATGGGACTTAACTTCTGAGGTCATCAGTCCCCTAGAACTTAGGACTACTTAAACCTAACTAACCTAAGGACATCACACACATCCATGCCCGAGGCAGGATTCGAACCTGCGATCGTAGCGGTCGCGCGGTTCCAGACTATAGCGCCTAGAACCGCTCGGCCACCCTGGCCGGAAGAGTAAATGGGATATGTGGGTTATCTTTTGGGGGTTTGATTGGGCCGCTGTTCTTTAACAGCACAGATACTACCGAGATGTGCCTAGGGAAACTTGAGACATTCATTTTACCTGTCATCGTGGAGTTTTTTGGAGACGTTTTACTTTCATCACGATGGTGCCCTACCCCACTTCCAAAATCGTGTCAGAGAGTGCGTAAACGAAAATCTACCCGCGTCATAGAAAGGCCGGAGAGTTGCTGTTGATTATCCATCACGTTCTCCAGACTTAATGCCACTGAACTTTTACTTACGGTGGACGCTAAAGTACGTGGTTTATTGACAAAACACGCTCGCATAAGGTGAACTTTGAGAATGCATCGAACATTCCTGTACAAATATCGCCGGCTGAGGTGGCCGAGCGGTTCTAGGCGCTATAGTTTGGAACCGCGCGACCGCTGCCGTCGCAGGTTCGAATCCTGCCTCGGGCATGGATGTGTGTGATGTCCTTAGGTTAGTTAGGTTTAAGGAATTCTAAGTTCCAGGGGACTGATGACCTCGGAAGTTAAGTCCCATAGAGCTCAGAGCCATTTGAACCATTTTTTGTACAAATATCAACCGGACACGTAGCAGTCGATATGTGGTGCAGCAGTTCAGCTACATCGTCTGTGTATGGATACCAACAGTGACTACTTCGAACACGATATATCACCGGGTGCCAAGTTTGTTTTGTTTGCAGATCATAGAAACATTGCAATGAATAGTGAATCAATTATAACCAACGGAAGTTCGGCTAGTGAAATTTTCATGGTCATTAATAAGTAGTTCCTAGGCAGAGCTCTGTCACTAAATCTTGAAAATCATGCTATATGAAGTTCAGAATTTGTAAAGGGCTTCCTGTCGTTCCATGCCTAAAATATGACGACAAGCAGTTGGCAGAGTTAAATTCTTGGAATTGCAGCTTTATAAGACATTTAACTTATAGCAGTATACCACAGAACTGTTGAAGCGCCTGAACAAATCAAATTTGTTATGTGAATGTTATCAGACTAAGGTAATATAAATACAATCACGCTAGCCCACTATGCATACTTCCATTCCAAAATGTCATATGGGATTATTTTCTGGGGTAACTCATCAAGTAAGCCTTAAGTTTTCCGAGCCCAAAAACGTGCTGCGAGCTCAAGACCGTCCTCCAGAGTGCTGTTTAAGGAACTGGGGATTCTAACTACTGCTTCTCAGTATATTTTTTCCTTAATGAAGTTTTTCATTAAAAATTATGTCCTTCTCGAACGAGCAGCTCAGTTCGTCGAATCTCTACTAGAAATAAGAATAACTTTCACAATGATTTAAAGTCACTTAGCCCTACCTTGATTCAGAAAAGTGTCCACTGTTCCGTATTATGCAATTTCGATAACATTCCAGCAGACATAACAAGTTTGACTATTAAGTTAGGTTCAATTTGCGAAGAGTTTGAAGGACTTATCGGTGGCTGACTCTTTCCACTCCATTGATGAATTTCTTATCAGAACTGACTGATTCCTGTACGTTATTTAATAGTATAATTAATGTGAATATTTGGTACAATTTGACTTCTGTACAAAATTTCTGCAGTACTGCGATCATTGTAAATAAGTGCAGTAAATTGTAGCAGTGCAGTAATAGCCTAGGAACTATAGGCACCTAAGTGTACGGAACATTTAATATTTGGTGACAAATTGTATATACTTTTAAACGTAAATATACTTAGTTTTTTTTACCGATTTCACATCCATAAAGGCAAATTCATTTCGGATCCATAGGAGATTCATTAGCATATATGTTCTTATTCTGTAATTATTTACTGTCTAATCTTATTCCCTAATATGTTCCCCATCCCAGAGGACATTCGCACTATCTGTCAACCATGTATCAAATGGAATAAAAAGTACATCTAATTTAATCTAATAGTTTCTATTGTTAAGGAGAAACTCCACCTTAGAAATCATCGTATCGTCATTCTGGACATATCTGCCTGACGATATTTGTTTCATCCAAGGAAAGAGGAAGAAATCACTGTGTGTGGTATTACGAGTTAGAGAATATTGCGGGATGGGAGGGTGCAGTAAAATTTGATAGCAGCATATATGAATATGACAACTCCCATAAACTCTTCAGGAAATTGCGGTAGTATGCTGCGGTTACGGTTTGCCCAGTACGAGCATAATTTGTTAGAATCACTCTGTGGTAGTACGAAAGTGCACCGAGCATCACACTGCCGAATGATTGCTGGGTATTCCCATTTTTCGGCGGCGGTGATGTATCCAAATGTTTCCACTGCCTGTTTTAGTTGTCCCTGGATCATATTGATGTAACTAGCACTCGTCCATGGGGATTAGGCGGATAAAAAAGTTACGTTGATTGGCCTGACAGTTACTGCTTTTCGCTGCTGCCTCGGTTCGGGGACTTTTTGATTGGGTGTGAACAGTGACAGATTGTAACAGTTTCCACTATCGCCTCCATTGCGATACGTAGTATACGAGTACAACGGCCTCCACGATTCACGGTTTTCACGGAGGAGTGATCACCCACATAGTTCTTCATCATTCAGACTTGTCTGACGACATTGAAAGCGTCTGAGCCATCAAACCAGTGCGTCATTTGATGATGCAGTGGCGGCTCGTGATTATACTTTTTGAATGTTCACAAATTTTTTGATTCAGGTAAACATGAAAGTGTGAAACAACAACTGCTGTGTAACAGTCATGATTAAGAACAAATTTATACAACAGCATCCACGGCCATTAATAATAGGTGTAGTAATAACAACGTATTAATGACGTCTGATCTTATCTTACTATATAGTGAGTTAAGTGGCATATGTGAGGACAGTGCTTCCATCTGACCGGCTCTGTGCAAACTGCCAACGAACGGTGATGAACTTCTGCCGCAACGTGCTACCACATAGCGGTACTGACATAATCTTGTAGCAGAGTGGTGAGGCCCAACTGTGCACGCCACGAACGGTGCACGTTGTTTATCAAATTTGTAAGTATTTGACCCATAGCAATTACGTCATGCCAGCAGATCGTGTGCAGACCTCCTTAAAACGGGCACGACTGAAGACGTGCTCGCCACCGTGATGTTTAATTTTTCAGACTCTAGAGGTGCAGCAGCACTGCAGGTATAAGTGTCATATGTTTCAGATTACCGCGTCTATGTTACATTTAACAGCATTCAAAGACAAATAACCAATAAATTCACCATGTTAAATTTGTTACATTTAACAGCATTCAAAGACAAATAACCAATAAATTCACCACGTTTGGAAAGTCAGGGTGTCCACGTCCTCTTGTGCTCTCACACAGCAGCCACCACTGTGGTGCATATCGTTCCCTTTCAGAAAGTCAACATATTGCAAGCGATGTTCCCCTTACACCGCAGAGAAACAGTTAACATCCGATACTACAATTTAAAGCGGGCTGTGCGACTATGTTTTGGCTTGTCTAGCGGCGTCCAATGGCACTGAGGCGACGGGATTTCAGTACGTACCATAGTTGCAGACATGTAGCTGCAAACCAACAGAACACTGATTGTCTAATCTTAGTTTTTCGAAGTGATAACCTTTAACGCATTGGCTGTCGTAGCTCATTCACCTAAGGATATGAACCGCACCGAGGTCTTTTTTACGTGTTTGTCGCTTTTAGACACATGGCCGATGAAGCTTTCTTTTTTTTCAATATCACTTCTGTTAGGCTATGGTTATAGGAATTATGCACAACCTTTAAACCAAACGAAGACTCATCTCTGTATTTCAGACGAATGAATTTTATTGTTTGGGAGAACAGAACAAAAATATACAGGATGCGGCAGAAGAGATGGTCGATAACTCACACATGGACAGTACAAGTCAAAAGTAGCTAAAAGCTCCAATAAACATGGGTCTGAAAATCAACCGTTTCCGAGGTACCGCATTAATCCGAGTTGGGATCCAACTGTAACCCCCCCCCCCTAGATACAGCGGTATTTACGTTGGTATATTAAGGTTTGGTATTGACAATCAGTTTGTTTACACATGCGCAACTTCTTCCCTTTCCCGTTCTTGCATTGTGCCGTACCGGCCTCACAATCAGTTACGAACGTGAAGGCCCCAAGGACGAAGACTACTCAGATGAACAGTACACAGACACACATTTCATATAAGGAAAGGAGAATGGCAGTGTCCTTGTGGCTACACGATTGTATGGAGAAGCGTTCCCTCTCCACAGGCAGCCCGACAGGCGTCGGCAGCCGGTTACATCAACGCCCTAGAGAAACCAGGAGATGCGCACATCATGTTCGAGAAGATCGACACAGATCCGTAACACCCGATGTTGAGGAAAGGGTGTTACGCATAGCACAAGAACGTCCGAGTACTTCAGCAAGGGGATTGCTACCCAAGAGCGTGTCCTGGGACATAGTAGTGTGTGGCGGATTCTACATCGGCTGGTGCTCTATCCACATTATTTACAGCGAATGCAAGCTGTTAACAGTGCCGTCCTCACTCCTAGAGAAAATTCCTACCAATGGAAGTAATAACAGCGAACCCTGACACCCCTGTTTGTAAGCAGTCTTCTGAGCACGGGTGAGGCTTGATATAACTGTGACGGAATTTTGACTGCCATAACTGTCACATTTGGACTGATTTTAAATCACAGTGCAACGCAAGCACCACGATATCAGCAGCGTTATTCGTTGAAAGTCCGCGTAGGAATATTCGGAGACCACATAACTGGCTCACACTTCCTAACACAGAGACTAAGAAAACAGCAGTACACGCGGTTTCTCCGAACTGTACTTCCAGATTTGCATGATGACGTCCCACTGAACCAACGCCTGAACATATGATTCAAGCAAGTCCATGCTCCAGGACATTTTCATTTACAAGTGCGCCGGCTTCTAGCTCGGACGTATAGTAAGCATTGGATAGGTAGCGTAGGCCTGAGCCATGGCCTCCAATGTCTACGGATTTATATCTCATGAATTTCTGTGTGTGGGGTCATGTCAAAATACTAGTCTACGTTACCGAGGTCAACGCTCTTGAGGAATTACGTTTGCGGATTGAAGAGGCCTTCTCCAATAAGAGAACTCCCCAGGACTGCCTGATAGGATTCGCAACTCATTTCGGAGACGAGTTCAGTGTTGCATTCAGACGCGTGGACAACATTTCGAACTGTTACCTCAAGGTTAGAGATACCGTGTGTTTTAAGACTGAGGAACCGCAACAGAAAATTTGTTGTACCTCGACAACGATTGATTTGTGGATCCATGTTTATTACAGCTTTTTGGCTACTTTTGGCCTATACTTTCCACATGCGAATTATTAACTTCTGTAACACCCTGTATAGATGCTGAACTCGTAATACTTTCAATACATTGGTTTACAAAATTCATAGCGGATGTTACAACATATTTGAATTAATTAATGTGTTGTCTGCCTTATGTGTGAATAATGAACAGACAAGCCTAGCATATGAACTTTTCATTCGGCTGTCACATATCACTGCCAACATTGAAGGGAAGTTGTCGGTAACCACATGGAAAATATAGAGGGGGTCCAACAATGAATTTCTGAACCCAAAGTACACGGCCTTTCCAGGACGCCTGGGCAACAATGTATCCATCTGAACACGATGTACGAGGGTAATCCCAAAAGTAAGGTCTCCTATTTTTTATAAGTACATAGACATGTATATTTGTACAATGGTTTACATAAGTTTACAGCTTGAACATTTAGCTATTTTTCGACTTAATCACCATCTCTGTGGATGCATTTTTGTAAACGCTGTGACAGGTTTTGTATGCCCATGTCACACCAGCTCGCCGCCAGGCTGTTCAGAAAGTTATGAACCTCTTCTTTCACCTCGTCGTCGGAGCTGAATCGCTTTCCGGCCAAATGTTCTTTTAACCCAGAGAACAGGCGATACTCACTGGGCGCCAATTCAGGGCTATAGGGTGGATGAATGATTATGTTCCACTGAAACTGTTGCAGGAGAGCCACGGTTTGCCGAGCGATGTGTGGGCGAGCTTTGTCACGGAGAATGTGTACGCCAGTGCTCAACATTCCTCTTCTCCGGTTCTGAATTGCCCCTTTGAGTTTTTTCAGAATCTCACAGTATCTGTCAGCGTTAATTGTGGTCCCAGTGAGTCAGCTCCGACGACGAGGTGAAAGATGTTCATAATTTTCTGAACAGCATGGCGGCGAGCTGGCAACCATGGGCATACAAAAACTGCCACAGCGTCTACAAAAATGCATCGACAGAGATGGTTATTATGTCGAAAAATAGCTAAATGTTCAAGCTGTAAACTGATGTAAACTATTGTAGAAATAAACAGGTCTATGTACATATAAAAATCAGGAGACTTTACTTTTGGGATTGCCCTCGTAGTGGTGTGTGCGAATTACACTGACAGACTGAAATATATGTAATAGTTTGGTGCGTATAGCCTGCTAGGGAAGTCACCTTAGCACCCAATGTGTTAAGTGCCGTTCAAAGTTAAGTCTCGTTTGTTTATCATTGTCACAGATTTCCAGTTACACTTACACGTGCACATCTGAAGCTAACTAGTAGGAGAATGCAAATTGTTGCGACACAAGTTTTCAGCACGAGGGTTTGTGCCGCGTTTTCAATGGAGACAGGCGAGTGCTCAACAGGTGCGGCTGTGGCTGCGGTGGGTCAGCGCGGCGCGCCGTAATTGCGCCCTAATTACATCCACAAAGTGCGGCGCGCCGGGCTTACGCGGGACCAGGCGGGCGCCCAGCGTTGTTAATAACCACCCCAAAGCTTTTCTAAATACGGCGGCGCGTCGGCACCGCTCCAGCGTCAGTTTCCGTCTGTGCTTAGTGCCTGAATTGTCCACTGCACTCGCGGACAAAATCCTTTTGCAAGTATTACGAATCTCCCACAACATGAACTCTAGGACGTTTATCCGTAAAGTTCATTTGTAGCATTTACATATTAATAAGAACGGAATTTAACATAGAAACTAATGTTTTTGGAAATTTGAACCACAAAAATTGGCTGTAAAGAATATGAGCACGGACCATCTAAATTTAATCTACACTGATGAAATACGATGTAAACGTACGTCCAGCTGCCTCTTCTCTTGTGTGTTTGCAAACAAATTGAGCCAACCTCAGTTAATATATACGTAAAAAGGTAAAAATATCGGAATATGAATTCTAAATGACAAAATAAGTGGTCAAACGAAATGTGTATGTCATACTGAGCTACGAGTGGCATTCCATAAATCATGCCAAATCTGGTATATCTTGTGATAATGCGGCAACATTAGATAATGATCTTGAGTTTGAAGCTCTTTTGTCTGTGTTTGCTTTAACAATAACATATATTTTTGGGTGGGGTCCGCCTTTAGGAAAACACAATTCTGTTCGTTGTCCCAGACATGTTTCACTGCAGTTGCAGCATCATTAGTGTTTATTATTATTATTATTATTATGGCTGTTAAACATAAGGAATGTTCTTTACTGTTTAAGTACATGTAAATATTAGTTTCTAAATCGTAATCACAGATTTTTGAAGAGTACATAAAATTATGTATTCATACCTTCTTATCACATGGTGTGGTTTTCCTGGTGTATTACGCTTTCACGCTGTCTGTTTTTCTTTACAGTTTCTCATCTGCAACTATATACAACTTAATGTAGGCAAAATATTTACTCAAAAATACTATTTCTAAACCATTATGGCTATGCCTGAAATTAACAATTTATGTGAAACGTTGTGTGTGTGTGTTGGGGAGGGGGGGGGGTTGTATGTGTCTATTTACATTATGTTTTACTTACGTCTCCTTTTTCCGTCATCTTCTTCACTGTCAAGTTCTGTATATTGCGTTGTCTTAGCTGGTAAATACCATATGTATTGTGTTTATCTGTACTTGTGTGGGGTGTCGTTAGTTTCCTCTGTGTTGAGTTGTCTGTCCTGTAAGCTATTTTTAGCCCTTGTTTTTTGAATATGTTGCCTATTCAATACACAGAACTTAACAATGAAGAAGATGACGGAAAAAGAAAACGTAAGTGAAACATAATGTAAATAGATATAAACACACACAAACTTTCACATACGAGGGTTATTCGGAAAGTAAGGAACGATCGGTCGCAAAATGGAAACCACAGTGAAAATCAGATGAAGTTTTGCACAGATGTGTTGGGCAGTGTCACTAGTATTCCCGTCGATCGCGTTACGTCGTTCTTTTTAGTTGTGAGCACACAGGGAGCACATAAAGATACCTAGAACTGTAGTGTCTGCCTCGAAGCACGAGGGCCTGCAGAGAAATTCCACCTAAAGCTAAGTAGCCAACATTACATAACTGTCATGCGTTTTCTTCTTGAAGACAATTCTCAGCCGCATTCTGCAGGGGCAATGAAGATGCTCCTGCATCTTTTTCAATTGGAAATGTTGATTACCCACAATATAGCCCGTAATGGTCTCCCTCTGACTTTCAACTCTGCTCACATGAACCGCTCACTATGAAGACAACATTTTGGCACAGACAACGAGCTGTAGGCCAGCGAAGAGAATTGGCGGAAAGCACTGCCGGCTGCCTTCTATAACGAGGTTATGGGAAAGTTAGTACAACGCTACAACAAACGTCTAAGTCGCATCGGTGACTATGGAGATAAGTAGCTGGAAGTTGTAGGTAACTGTTGCAAATAAAACAGTTTTGATTTTCGCTGTGGATTCCATCATTTTGCGACCTACCGTTCCTTACTTTCCGAATAGCCTTCGTAAATTACTGATTTCAGGCACAGCCATAACGCTTTACAAATCTTAATTTTTGCGTAAATATTTTGACTACATGAAGTTGTATATAGTTGCAGATGAGAAACTGTAAAGAAAAACAGACACTGTATAAACTTGATACACCAGGAAAACTACGCTATGTGGTAAGAAGGTATGGATACATAATTTTATGTGCTCTTCAGAAATCTGTAATTACGATTTAGAAAGTAGTATTTACATGTCCTTAAATAGCAGAAAACATTCATTATGTTTAACAGCCATAATATTAAAAAACGAATGATGATGCTGAAACTGCAGTGAAACATGTCTGGGACAACAAACAAGGCCGGCCGAAGTGGCCGTGCGGTTCAAGGCGCTGCAGTCTGGAACCGCAAGACCGTTACGGTCGCAGGTTCGAATCCTGCCTCGGGCATGGATGTTTGTGCTGTCCTTAGGTTAGTTAGGTTTAACTAGTTCTAAGTTCTAGGGGACTAATGACCTCAGCAGTTGAGTCCCATAGTGCTCAGAGCCATTTGAACCATTTTGAACAACAAACAAAATAGTTTTGCTGAAAGCGGACCCCACCCAAAAACATACGTTTTCGGCAACATTAGAGTTACACAGTGAACATTCAACCGTTACGGCAGTGTGTATATGAATTCCACCAAAACTAGGGTTCCTGCACAGGATGGTTACGGAAAGGTTGAAAAAACACACGCAATGGAACTCTGGATAAATTTATTGTACACGAGTGCAAATGGAACAAAAATGCATCAAAATAATTCAAATGGCTCTGAGCACTATGGGACTTAACATCTGAGGTCATCAGTGCCCTACAACTTAGAACTACTTAAACCTAACTAACCTAGGGACATCACACACATCCATGTCGAAGGCAGGATTCGAACCTGTGACCGTAGCGGTCACGCGGTTCTAGAATGGAGCACCTAGAACCCCTCGGCCAACCGCCGGCATCAAAATAGTCTCCCAGTGCATGCACACAGCGTTGCCAACGATGGGGAAGGCGAAGGATGCCATTGGCATTGCCATTGGTGCGTGATACATGCCGAAATGCTGCGAGGACATTCGGCCTTTACAAAGCGCCGCACCCCCCTCCCCCCCTCGATAGCTTCCACAGTTGTGGAATGAGGTCAAAGTCGCATGGACTGTGGTCTGTTCGGTAGAGTGGTGGGAGGCGGGGAAGGGGGGCATTCATCTTGTAGCACGGTCAACCTTACTCTCAGTGCTTCAGGCGGTGGCACCGAACGAGCCACGCATGAGGTCGCAATCTGTCGATTTATTTCGGTAATGTTTGCGTGGGGGTTAAGAACGTATTTGTTGGGACGATGACGCCGCACGCCCCCTCGAAATACTTAACTTATTGAACGACCCCAGGATGCCCTTTCGTACACGTTATGATGCTACGAAAGCAGTGTGTGTGTGGAACCAATGGATGGAGCGAGGATTACAGGCATCCGAAAACCAGTTGTTGAATGACAGTACGGAATAGCATGGAATAGCGACATCTTATGTGCAGGGCCGTAACATATAATGCGTCCACTCTGTTAGCCTCACACAAAGGCATTTAAACGAGTGGGACTCAAGAGGTTTTAGACTGCTGGTTCGTGTGCTATACATCTTTTTCGATTCTCAAGAAATCTCAAATTCTTAAAGCACAGCTGGCACGTGAAAGCCTAAAAAAGCTCAATAATAAATTTTCTGAAGAGAACAGCTTGAAACATTTTCCAGTGACTGGATCACAAGTTACTATGCATACTGCAATTTGCTTCCCTGTATTGTCGAGAGACAATATGGGAAAATGCCAACTGTAAAGGCCAAAGCTCTGGAACTCCACTGGATACATCTCCAGGACTTCAGGCAACATGGATGTGGGCCGGTGATTGCCTGGCCTGCATGCACGACTGACGAGGCAACCACAACGCAAAGCTATGAAATGGGGGGGGGTCGCTAATATTTCGCCACAGTCCTCCAAAATAAACATGTTTTGTTCTAGTCCAAGCAGATTTTAGCATGCCTGGGTTGCACTCCAAAGTGAAATCTCAAAGATCAATGAAGTTCAGTAATTGTAACCAGTTGTCTATTCTATGTTTCCATACGCCTGTTGAGGAGAAACGAGTCACCAAGAAGCTCACCCAGCTACAGTGCCACACGTTACTAAGGCGGCGTTTTGCTTCTAGACATTGTTTACTGTAAAAATTCCGTGAACGTAGATTCCTATAACAGTCAGAAAATATGTTGCTGTCACCCACATACATTTCACAAAAGACCATGAAGGGAAGATCAGAGAGATACTACATAGTATAAAGGCTTGCCAATAGTTTCACAATTTCACATTTCTCGACTGGAACAGTAAACAAAACCTTTTCCCGGCAAGGCTATTTCTATTCAGCAGGCAGATTTCACACATCGCGACAGGACAATTTCATTGGCATTTGCGAGTCCATTTGAAGGCCATCAAATCATAGGCATAAACATGCGTAACTAGTGACGGGACTACCGATTGGTTTTAGCAAACGATTGAATGAAATAACCAAATGAAACTAGTCTCTGCAGCCACGTCAGGTGTATGAATGCTTGTCCCTCACTCTGCCGGTATGGCTCAAATGGCTCTGAGCACTATGGGACTTAACATCTATGGTCATCAGTCCCCTAGAACTTAGAACTACTTAAACCTAACTAACCTAAGGACAACACACAACACCCAGTCATCACGAGGCTCTGCCGGTATGAGTGGATGGTATTATGACATATGATTGTTTGTACTCGGTTTCCCGGGTTTGAATTAATGATTTCACCTACATATTTTCCCGCCTTTTCGGCTATACATGGAATATGACTATGATTGCCAGTTTTGTTAGACACAAATGATATATCTTACTTCGAGGAGATGAGAGGTGGAAAAAAATATATTTAAAAAAATGAACTGATTTAAAAACTTATACATTTATTTACTTTAATACGGCTTTTCGTACTACTGGCACTAAATGCAGATTTTTGGATGGTCTTAAGACGTTAATAACTAGTGCTACAGCATAATTTTATGTTAAAATAAGTAAACAATTCATTTTTTATTTATATTTATTGAAGTTCTGTCCCTCTTTTTCCGTTGGTTTGCACTCAACACTGATAATTCTCTTGCGTAAATGCGAAGGTAGCGCGAACAAAAAGCATATAAGTCACAGTTTCCAGTTGTTTGGTAAGTTAAACAGTTGCTTTCCAAACATGTACTATCATTTATTTCACGAGCTTTATTTGTCTTCATTCGTTAATTTTCTTCGAATTTATTTCATCAGTGTAGTCTCAGAATATGAATCGTCTTTCGAGATACGATATATTGCACCTTATTAGTTATGAGGACTTTTTTTGTGCAGACACATGATGTCTCCCGATCCCAGACCACAGAGTGTTTCGGCATTTTGAGCTAGACATAATGTTCACCGTTCAGTTATCACTTATTCATAAACATGGAAGATAACCTGAACTAAAATCCACTTATTGGCTCTCAATAAAAAGCAAATATCGGAACGACAATAACATTAACGCCAGGCGATAACAGAGAGCAGTCAACGAAAATAATTTAACAATGCCTAAAGGATCGAATGTAACGAGGATGAAGTGACTCCTATTGTCTTACCCAGAGATCCAAGAGGGTTGGGGGGATGGGGATGTTAGTAAGCGAAAGTTGTGGAGCCTACTGACAATGATCGCTTAGAACAAGATTGCCTGTGAAAGTGAAGTTCCGCTATCTATGTGTGAATGTGAATAGAACTTCTTCAACCCCTTGAAATTCTATACCTGCTACTTCTCAGATGTAAACACGTTTGTGCGCATGTGTTTGATTTGTACGTCATATAATTTTTAATTAACGGACGTGTTACACCTTTCCGGTAACACGGAATGCAATCCGTCGCTATCACTTGTCCATGATCATTTCTTCTTCAAGTATCCCTAAGAACACTTTAATCATCTACTTTGTATCCGCTGCTATAATCAGCTTAATTAGTCACGTGCCATTGCACCTGCAAGGGATTAATCCACAGTAACATACGTTTGTCAGTAGCAAATGGTGAAAAGAGTGGTATCAATCAGAATAATGAGTGGATAGCTCAGTCAACGACAATAATAAAGAATGATTTCACTTGAAAGAACGAATATATAGTTCAATTAACATAAAAACTTCTGACTGGTTTCACTGAAAAGAAATAACGCGTAAATCTGACTATATGCGAAACTACAACAGACTAAACGGACTGTTCCCAATCCGTTGCTCGTAATGACTGGTTTCACGCAATAAAATTGAAGGAATAATCCTAACGATACGTAAAACGATAACCGATTGTAAATATCGTGAGTCCATTTCCTGCCTCACATTTTTCATTGCTCTGATACTGAAATCACATCTGACATCGATTAAAATAATGTGTAAGCCTATCAACTCATATTTTTTAATGAAAAGAAAGGGATAACGACAGTGCTTGTGTAGATCAAAGCTTTTCTAATAACTTGGAGTCGTTATATGAATGTAGTTTCTCTCTTACAAACTGGGGCACCCTTGAGGCAATAATTAGGGGCAACAATGTTGATGTTAAATTTAGCAATAAAATAATTTCTGCTACTCGTTACTTTCATTCGACAACATAAAATAGTGCAAGGTGTTTGAAACTCTAGCTAAATAAATATTCACTAGAGGTAAACATGGGTAACATATGGTACACATTTCATCTGAAGAGGAATGGACATCACTAAAAACGGCATTCACAGAAAATAGACAGGTAAGTACAGGTTCAAGTTACGTAGTTACGAAGAAATTTTGGGTAACGTAAGACATACTTCAATTGATCGAGGGAAGGAGTAGTTACAAAAAGTTCAGAAAAAGAAAGGAATACAGCAATATCAGTACCTTAGAAAAGAATTAACAGGAAGTTCAGAGGTGCTGAAGTGGAAGTCTGCAGCAAGAACGTAAGAAAATTGAAAGGGAAATAGACGTAGGAGGGACAGATGCTACATAGAGAAAATTCAAAACAACCTTCCGTGAAACTAAAACCAAGGGCATGAAAATTAAGTACAGGAAGGGAATTGCAGTGCTAAATTCAGAGGAGAAGGTGGGTAGGTGGAAACAGTAAACTGAGAAGGAAATGTGTGTTGACGTGTTAGCATGATATATAGTAGTCAATTTGGAAGATACAAAATTTGACAGATGTTTGAAAGACATACAGTGTAATATCTCCTAAGTGATAAACTACATTCCCTTTTAATTTCTAAATTTATTGCGGGAACTGGGAGCAAAATAAATATTGACGTTGGTGTGTAGAAACTACGACATTGTACACAACCTACCAGACATCGTAAAAATATAATCCGCAAAAATACCGATTTACATACTCATTTATTTATTAATTGTCTTCACTATCCTTCAGACTGGTTTGATGCGACCCCGATACAACCTCCTTCCCTGTGCCAACATCCTCATCTCAGAACATCATTCACGCTCCGCGTCCTTAATAATTTTTTGGATATATTCCAAACTCTGTTAACAGCTTTATTCGCAAATGCCTTAACAAGTGCTTTGTGTCGTCACCTGTCAGATTTCCCAAATATTTCTTTCCTCGCCGGTTCGAAGGAGAGCAAGAACGTAAGGAGATTGAAAGGGAAATTGACGTAGGAGGGAGAGATGCTACATAGAGAAAATTCAAAACAACATTACTTATCGATCCACCCAGTTTTCCACATTCTTCTGTAGCACCACATCAAAAATTCTGTGTTTCTTTTCTGCCTTTCCCATAGCCCGTAATTCATTTCCGTACAATACTGTGCTATATACACACACTCTCAAAAAGGTTTTCTATGAATTAAAGCCTATTTCGATACTAGAAGATACCTTTTAGCGAGGAATTTCGAATCTACCCTTTGCTAGTCTGATCTTATATCACCCTTCATTTGTCTGTGATACGTAATTTTTATCCAAAGTTATCGGAATTCCATAGTCTATCACGTGGTCCACAACTCTGAACAAATATTCGTCGTTAATCTCATTCTTGCTAGTCCTCCATTCATTTTGTCTTTCTTCGATTTACTCACATCCCGTTAGTCTGTTTATTCCATTCAACAGTTCCTGCAATTCTCCTTCACTTTCTATGAACATCTAAGACATTTCCATCGTGGGTGATTTTCCGAATATTGGTGACGATTTTAATTTTGCAACATCTGGCAACCTCACCCATGTATCAGGCTTAGATCACTACGCACGCAAGGGATACATGGCCAGTTGGCAAAAACACTTTTAAATCAAAGAGGAAATCATGTTAAAAAAATATCCAATAATTTCAACACGTCTTTATTAAAATATTAGTTACAGGCAAGTTACACAGAGAACATTAGACGAAATGACAGAAGGGGTTCCTCATTGTCTAAACCCAAACACGAACCTGGACCATCGGAGTTTTCGAATCACAATGGGTTTTAATTTTTCGTTCGATAGTTTTCCTTGGGGTATTAAACTCTATAGAATCTTGCCTGGCCGAATATTTTCTTTCTTTACTTTGTTAATAGAAATTTTAAGGTCCACTTCTCTCCATCTGCATTTAGTGGAACCAATCTTAGGAACGAACTTAGTTGACGTGCGCAAGAAAATGGATTCCCATTAATACAAAACAAAAAAATGAGTTTTACTCAGTGGGTAACTATCCCAATTTATCCCTTTCGGCAGGGAGAGATGGCTGTAGTGTGTGATCAACCATAGTGGACGAGAACGCAAAGAGAAGCAACATGACGGTATGCAGCTAGACCTATATATCTTTGACATGGAGCTTACCGTAACTACTCAGTCTAACTTACGGAAAAACGAAAATATTTTGACTTGCTACATAGCATTAAGATGAAAAAAAGTAATACTACGAAACACAATTCCTTTTTGTTGAAGTAAAGAGTCAAAGGAAGCACCAACGCGCCACTCGCGACAGAGACTCACTATCAGCTGACCAACAGCGCTGTAAAACGTGTACATGGATACCAACAGCCGTTGTTCATCTCCCTCATATGGTTATCTATCCGTATTTTACTCTAAATATGATCATCAAGTACTTTGTAATAAAGTGTCCTTTAGTTCAACATTGTACATTTCAGCTTTATTTCCCATGCACATTGTCTTGCAGATCTATAAGCTGACTCTGATTTGTCGAGTTATGAATTGCCTGTCTAGTGTGTAGGCCAATATTGAATTCTGCAAGACTTATTTGCACTACTTCGATTAATCGTTTCATTTCGTATGCTGGTTCGTTGACTGAGTCACCAGAATTTCACCAGTTCTGCACTTCATGAAGGGCCTTTGAAAACTACCCTATTACTCGTTACAGAAACATCTAACAACAGACTGAATGGGAGATCAATAGTTTGTAATTTTTCTCCCAAGCACTTACTGCGTGTGTGAGGGTTATGGTTTGCCAGTTTATCAAGTGGATATTAGGACGATAATATCCTAGGCAGATGAAGAATGAAGTTAGCTAAAACGTGATAACGATGTTGGTTTATGGGGCGCTCAACATCGTGGTCATCAACGGCCGTCCAAGTTTCCAATCTTTCCATTTCCTGTCTTGTCACTCCCCGATTGATGATGAGATGATGTGGACAAAACAAACACCCAGTCCCCGGGCGGAGAAAATACCCAACCCCGCCGGAAATCTACCCAGCGCCCCGAGATCCAGAGGCAGTAACGCTAGCCGCTAAACCGCGAACTGCGGGCTATTAGTAAAAGATGCACGTTACTCTTTTAATTCGATGTAACGTTACGCTTTGATGATATTAGTCGTCTGATTCTGTTTATTTCTTATCTTTGGTACTACACCAAATGTGGCATACATCTTTAGTTATATCTAATGGACTTCCTGGCGCTACTGTGCTTCCTGTCAAGAGTAGGACGTACATCTCTATTGATAAATTCCACTGAGTGCAATGTCGTGTATAGTAGGTAAAAGAACACAATAAGAAGTTTATTTGCGTGGCCATCATCTGAAGCAAGCACACAAATATTTATTTTGTAAATAGAAACTGCGTTTTCTTACTTTAATGTATTTCATTTCTTTCAGACGCTTTTCGCATTTTACTTTAAGGCATCTTCAGTGGGGTATAGAATGATACAGTTTTGTTTTCATATGTGATACTTGTAGATTGTAAAACAGTTCACGTCTCGTTTTTTTACGTAAATAAGTGATTACTTACAGCTCTTAGTGTTTTTAGTAGGCTTCTGCGTTTCCTCTCATCTGGTCACATGGTGGAGTTCGCACAATAAGCTCACTTACGAAACATAAGAACTTCTTTCTTCACATTTTTCATATTGCTTACCCTTATTGTTGTGGAGAATTATTAGTCTTCTCTAACTGGTTGTAGATATTTGATTTAAAGATTTAAAGTCTTAGGTACTGAGAGTTGACTTTATGTCTCATGTTGCCAACCCAATGAAGTATATGACGAAAGCTAACGTATATTTACTCCTGTTAAGTGTATATCTGTTTGTGTGTGTGTGTGTGTGTGTGTGTGTGTGTGAGTGTGAGTGTGAGTGTGAGTGTGAGAAAGAGAGAACTACTCTGTCTGTGTGTGAGGGGGGGGGGAGATGCGTAGGTGGGAGGATGAGTGGGCGTTGGTTTGGGTGTGTCGGTCGTTATTCAGTTGCGAGTTCCAGAATGTTCAATGTGAATGTAATAGCTGTCAGAAAATGGTCGAAAGACAGAAGTGGTTGAAAGTTTTGTGTTCAGCTGATTTGAGTTTTGGTTGGAGGGGTTAATGAACAAGTGAGTGGAAAGGGGCTGGGTAGTATTAGCATATGTTGGATTGTTAATCTATTACTTGACCTATTAGTGTAAACAATGAGTTGTTTGGCATGTGTACTTGTTATTCAACACAGGTTTTCTTTTCTGCTTTGGTTTTCTCTATGTGGTAATTTTCTTGCAGGATAAGGTGTCTTTTTACTGCTGATTTTAGACTGGTTTGTAATTCTGTTCTCTGTTCTCCAAATGCAGAGTGGTTTAGCCCATCATGTATTCTTTGTGTCTGACATCAAATGTTGTGCCTGTTTGTCCTCTTATCACAAGTATCACGATGAAATTGATATGTACTTGCTCTGTGGTATATGTCACCGTCTTTTGTCAGTTTCGGTGTGTATTTTTGGATAGAATTGTCTGTGGTGGATGCTCCGCGTATGGCTTGTCTTTTTAAAATGTTGGTGATATTGTGTGTGAGTTTTTTATGTATGTCATTGCGTACCGTCTTGTGTTTTCCTTATATTTTTCTGGTTATTCTGTGAAGTGGTTATGGCACTCGATGTTAGTGATTGTGTCTGGTTCTGCTGTGTTGTTCTCTGTGATTGTGTGTTTTCTTCTTTTGCTTTACTTTTAATTTTGTTGTTTAGCTTTTTGACGATGCAACTATTGTTGAAACGAAACTTCTTGTCCGGTTTCATAATTTCCTTAATAAATTCCGGTACAGAAGAATTATAGCGAGAGTGTTTCTACTCTACAGAAATAAATGTTTGTAACAAGCAGGACAGAATGGACCAAGCTGTGTTCATTTATTTATTCACTGATTTTTTTTATTTCGTGTGTGCCACGTTTCCCTGAATCCCTTCCCTTATGCGACCTGGACTGTATGAATGAGATATTGTTTGAGTAGCAAAAAGCTTTGGTCAGAGGTTGTAGCGAGTGGTTCTGTGGTAGAGTAGTACCAACCCCCTAAACACGAACAAGTTTGGCAAAGAAAGTGAGCAAGTCAGGTCAGAGAGGTCACGAAGTCACGAGTATTGGCTCTGTTAAGTTGGTGGACGATCCCCTCCACCACCTTTTGAACTAACAACGGTTAGACAATGTGGCCGCATGTTCACTTGTTCCTGGGTAGCGGCGCTGGACAGACCAGGAGAAGCAACTCTCGATTTTGGTAATGTTAACAAATGTATTAAAATGTTTCAAATCTGCTCTTTAATAAGTTCCAGATGTTGAAATAAGGGCGTAAGATTACCACTAGGCCCCATAAGAGAGTTCATTTTTGTAATTAAGTCAAATTTTAGTAAGAACTTACATTTGTGCCTTCGTCAGACACGCACCATGGGCCTTAAGCTCATGGTAGTATTATTGCTCCTTGCTTAACAGAAGTTAACTGATATAATGTATTTTAATGTGGTCTTTCTTTTACAGTAATATTTTGAGGGATTTTTTTTATTTTTCATATGTTTTCTTTCTGCACTTGCTTTCTCGCGACGTGGTCGTTTGGAGCAACCACCACATTGGTAAAGTGTAGTTTCGGTCTGAAAATGTATAGCACACTAGTGAATAACCATACGTTAGTGGCTGAGTATAAGATACGAATAATCTAGTGTGCCCGTATTTCTTGCATTTCTGTTGGCTACCGCAACTTGTCCACGTGTGTGGACTTGTATGAAGGTGATAATTATTAACTGTTTCTTGTGCCCCCGATAACTATTTTATTTGCTTACAATGAAGAGCGTCACATAAAATACGTAGGTTAAACTCTTGTGTGTAGGGAAGTTAAGATTTTAATGCCCATTGATGGAATAAAGACTTACAAATTTTCCCGCCACGTGATGTTATTGCCCCCAGCTCAGCAACGTGGTGTTGTTTCTGAACGCAACATTAAACCAAAATTTGCAGTCATAGTCATGTAAACCACTTGTTACCCCCTCTTCAGCTTACGTTTTTAATGAAAATTGAAATATTTACGCAGATACTCTTCGGCAATGACCGAGTTCGCTTGTAGTGTCTTTGCTGAACTTGTTCTGCGTGACCTATAGCAATTAAATGTAATAAGCATGGGTTTAGGTGTAATTGTGTGCCTGCATAAAATTACATTGAAGCCAGGTCTGCGCTCCCCTCTCTCTTTTCATAATTACATGGCGAAAGTTAATCATGGTAACTAGAGAGACCAGTTGTGATAATGTATATTCTAACAGACACACGGTTAGTTGTTGAAATGCCATCGATATTGAACAAATGCCAATTAATCTATAGCCTCAGCTGAATATTTGTTCCCTTCATCATAAATAACAGATGACGGTAAATAAAAACTCTATGCTGCCTATTAAGCCCTGCATAGGTGCCTTATATAGTGGTTCTCAAATAATATTGCTTTATCCGTTGCGTTCAAATTTTTAACGGTTGTTTAAACCCACCCACTACAAATTATTAATACCCCAGCAGTAGCTCGCAGGGGCCTATAATTTCGTGGACCACACGAATTGGTCAAACCATTACTACAGAGGGTAACTTGCAGGAGTTGTAGGAATTGACAAGCGACGGTAATCTCCCTAACAGGCCGAGTTTTAACATTAACAGTACCACCGGTAGCAGATGGTTACGTTGCACTGTCACTATTGATTTTGGGTATCAACATTATTAGAAGTTATTTTGACAAATTTCTTTGTTGAGTGGCACTGTGTTGAGTAAAATATAAACAGAAAATACAAAACCACCGACAATAAACAACAGAACGAAACACAATAACAAACACAACAGACAACTATATCCAAAAATTTACTCCAAAAGTGACAAAAGGCAGCAACATGTACCAAAATGCAGTATATGTCAATTAAAGTGCAACACTTAACTACGGCAGATAAATGGGACAACTAGGCAGAACTTTTGATCTCAGATACAGAGAACACATGAGATCCAGTAGGAATGAGACAGGCCACTCCATATTTGCAGAACACCTAAGATAACACAATCACAAACCAACTTCTCGAAAGGAAGACATGAAGATTATTGGAATCAGCAGTAGAAAACACCCCTTAACACTGCAAGAAAATCACCGCCTGCAGAAAACCAAAGTAGAAAAGAAAAACCCTGTTGAATGATCAAGTACACATCACAAACACACATTGTTTACAGTAGTACATCAAATAATAGATTAACAATCAAACAGAATATTATTATCGTAATAACGACACTTGTCCATGAACCCCTCCACAAAACATTTAAAACAAAATTCAAATTTGCTGAACACCAAACTAGCAACATGCCTCTGACAGCTATATTCAACATTCTACGACTCTCAACGAATGACCACCGAGACACACACACATTATATATATATATATATATATATATATATATATATATATATATATATATATATATATATTCTCTCTTACACACACAAAATGCTAATCCATATGTGCATGCACACTTTCTCCCTCCCTCCCTCTCTCTCTCTCTCTCTCTCTCTCTCTCTCTCTCTTTCTTTCTTAGACACACACACATAAAGAAATAAACATTAGTTATGTTGGCAACAAGTACATCAATAAACCATACAGGATTATACATAAAGTGAACAATTCTAAACAGGACAATCACAGAATTTGGAAAGAAAAACGTAGAATGAACGTTACTGCGAAGAATCCATCCGTTACAGACGAAATACTTCAGTTGACCAATGAAAGGATGTACAAAAATGTTCAGGGAAATTCAGAAATACAAGTGGCTTATAAATGAAATAAAAAGAAAGTGCAGAGAAGCTAAGGCGAAATGGATGCATGAAAAATGTGAAGAAATCGAGAAAGAAATCACTGACAGAAGGACTCACTCAGCATGGAGAAAATTAAAAACAACCTTGGGTCAAGCAGGGGTGGTAACATTAAGAGTGCATTGGCAGTCCACTGTTAAATAAAGGAAGACAGAACAAATAGATGGAAAGAGTACATTGAAAGCTTCTTTGAGGAAGAGACTTGCTGATCAAATCATAGGAAAAGAGACAGGAGTCCACACTGAAGAAATCTTGGATCTAATAATAGAATCAGAATTTAAGGGAGCTTTGAAAGGCTTACGGTGGGTTAGTTTAGTAGTGATGGATAAGATATATCGGAATTAAACAATCATCAGTGCAGTGGAAACAAATTATTCAAGTTGATGTGTATAATTTATGAGTCCGGTGATTTAGGCATACCATACGACTTTTTGAAAATCATCATCCACAGAAATCCGCAGATTCCAAGAGCCGACAAATGCGAGAATTATCGCACACTCAGCTAACACAGAAGAATGGAAATGAAAACTAAAGATGTTTTTGATGACGATCGCTTAGGCTGTAGGAAAGGGAAAACATTAGAGAAGCAATTCTGACTTTGCGGTTGATAATGGAAACAAAACTAACAAAAATCAAGACACGTTTGTAGGATTTGTCGACCTATAAATAGGAATCCATTTTAACCAAATAAAATAATAACACAAAGTAATATATCGACTCATGTGCTCTTTTCTTTCAGCCAAACATGCCAATCATCCACATAAATTTAAAGACGAAGCTGTGCAATGTGTCAGAGACTTCCTCAATGCTATACCAAAATATAACAGTCACTATAGCAGACAGCAGAACCCCGGCAAAGTATATTTTGGGTGTAATCTCACAATAGCAGCCTTAATCCGGGACAAATACTCTGAATATTGCACGGAAAAGGGTGTCCCCACTATATTACAAAGCAAATTCAAGGCAATTTTTTGTCCGAATTTAACATAGGCTTCAAACTGCCGAAAAGCGACGTCTGTCCAACATGTGATGCCTTTCTAACAGCAACGAGTAACCCAGAATTACGTGCAGAAGAAATTACACAAAGGAAAAAACAACATAAGCTGCATCTAAGAAACGCTGATAGTGGGCAAAATATGATCGTGTCTTTAACTTGTCTGGCATAAAAAGGATGTGAAAGAGCACCACGTGATAGCAATGCACATGCAATAAACGTTTCACACGCCAAACCAGTTCGCCCAGCATTCTATGAGAGGAACATATGGACGTATAACTACAGTATCCACGATTGTGGGTCAAATAAGGATTACATATTTCTGTGCAGTGAGAAGGAGGGAGGAAGGGGTTCAGATGAAGTTGGGAGCTGTTTATTAAGGTACTAGGAGAAGACTAACACTCAAGCCAAAAATCTCCACATAATCAGACACCTGTAAGGGCCAGGCAATAAATTGGTCTCTTATTGCTCTGGAAAGGACTCCCGTTGCCACCAAAATATTTGAATCTGTACAGCATTGTTTCCCCACCGTAAGTCACACTAGACTTCCTCCTATCTTGTTTTTAGTCGCATTGAAATTTATGCAGAAACAGACGTCCAGTAGTATACACACCAGATGAATGGGCAGACGTAGTCAAATCTGCTAGTCCAAAAAATTTCATTGTGACGAAAATGCACAGACAAGGCTTCAGAAGCCTGGGCTATGTAAAGTCGTTAATCTCGATACCCATTAAATTCAGATCTCTAGATCCCATTCGTTTTAGTGAAGTGACTCAATTTAAGTTTGAGTATAAAGATCCATTCACGCTAAGTATGAGGCACTTCTACTCAGATATAGGAACCTTCACGTTAGTGTATCTACGTAGGAAGAGGAAAGGAAGACCTGCCGAGCCAGATCTGTTTCAGCTGCCAATAAAATATAGAAAGCCACTCCAAATTAATCAGAAAAATATTAATAGGATACTGTCTCTTATGGCGTACATACCTGCAGCGTCTCAAAGCCTTTTTCGGTCATGTGCTAGACCGATGATGACGTAGAAGAACTTCCTTGATTTCACATTTACAGTGTAAAATAAAGTATTAGACTGACTTATCTGTTACGTATGTGTGTATGTGAAAGTGCAAAATTTGTTAAAAATTGCTAGTTGTTATATAATTTTCAAAATCAAACCTTAAAAACGTATTTCGTGTTCTAAGTTATTTTCAGAGTGATACAGTCATAAACCATTTTCGACCACATCATAATTAAAATGACTCTCAAATTAATATTACATAACAGAAAGAAGATCGTGTATTTTACACAAGGTTTGCAATGTGTTAAAGTATAACTAAAGGAAAAAAAGGGAGTGTCTATTTCGTCTTCAACATTTGTATACTTCCATGAAACTTTAAAGTCGCTGTATCTCAAAACTAGTTGGATGTGGCTTACGACTACATCTCTCCGACCCCTTCATGTACTATCTAAATGGCGTTTAGCAAAAAATTTGTTTTGGTAAATGATGACCAGTTACGGTAACTTAAAACTGCCAACCTCAGATCACATGCAGTATTACAAATGCAGGTAGCAGCTGCATAGTCCATAACATTCTTATCTGTAATCTTCAGGCGATATCTACGGTATCTAACCACTCTGTCTGTGAGGTCAATTGAAGCCAAGATCGTAACTTTTATGTACATTGAAAAGTCTACGTAATTATATTCGTTAGAGTCTGTAACCGCAGACTAAATTTACCACGCAAGCTGTACTTGAAGTCAAAAGCAAAACAGAAAATATACAGAGTGTTTAACAACTCATGTTGCACACTTCTAGTGGTTGTAAAGGGGGCTTAGTATGACAAGTTTTAGACAGAAACCCATTCCGAAACGTCATCGAACGACGCTATATAGCGCCAAAGCTATAGGCGCTGGCGCCCGTAAATGTACGTATACACATGGTGATTACCTGATGACGTTACAAACTTTCAAGGATAATGGAGA